>NC_050444.1:86616499-86947437 GCF_903995425.1 Onychomys torridus
CCACCTCAATTAACCTAGTCATATAGTATTTCACAGCATGCCAAATGA
The DNA here is from genome assembly GCF_903995425.1 of Onychomys torridus. NCBI lineage: Eukaryota > Metazoa > Chordata > Mammalia > Rodentia > Cricetidae > Onychomys > Onychomys torridus. The sequence continues at coordinate 86,616,548 of NC_050444.1, forward strand.
TGTGTCTTCCTGATGATTCTAGATCTCATTATTAAGTGGACACCTGAGATTAAACAACAAGTTACCAATAAAACCATTTCCCCATTTTATTTGCTTCTCTCATTGAGAGAGAGAGAAAGAGAGAAGATCCAACTACAGCATTGGGCTGCAAATTACAATGCTTAACATATGAAAGTTCAATTATGAAAGTAGGGTGCGACTGTGTGTGTGTGTGTGTGTGTGTGTGTGTGTGTGTGTGTGTGTCAGGGGTTGGTCAGATAATGGAGGATTGTGGGAAGAAGATAGGGAAGGACAAGAAGTACACATAAAGGAAGTATTGGGGGCAATGGAAGGAGGAGAAATTGAGTTCAAGGGACTCTAGAAAGACTTTCAACTAAGAAAATGATTAATGCTCTAGTTGAACCAAATAAAGCCCATTATTTATATAATGGACCCTGAACCATGAATTTCAGCTTGATGTACTGTTTAAATTTGAGTAGTATTTCAAACCTGCTTCTGGTATCAAATCTGTACACCAGTCTAGTTTTTAGTGGAGTTAGAATAAATCCACTTAATGTGATTATTTTCAACTAGAATTGCTCATTGATGACTTTTGTTTTAGACTCTCTTACCTATGAGTGAATATATGCTTATTGCAAATACTGTAAACAGAACAAAAATGAGCGTGGTATAAAATGTCATCAGAAGTTCCCAGTCAGAAAGAAATTGCACATCTCAGTAAAAATGCTTTCTTCTTGTACACACACATGCACTATGTTCTGGCTATACATGTTCCTTTTAGTTACATGCCAAGAGTGCTTATTTAATGTCTTCTGCCTAAGAGTCCTTGTTACAGGGGTAAATTTTACTCAAAACATAGCAAGAAAGTAATTCTGACTCAGATAATCATGTCTTGAATCTAGTGAGTGTCTGTATTGAAATAAACCATTTCTGCTTTAGCCTCATTTCAATAGGGTGTAAGGGGCAAATGTTTCAGAAACCAGAGGAACACTCTTTGAAAATTATCAGCCTTCACTTACCTGGCTTTTTTTTTTCTTTTCCAGGCTGTGTTTTATCTCCTCTCCACTGGTCTTTTTTGTAGATGACCTTTCATCTCATTTCTCATCTGCTGGTCCCATCAACCCTAACTTTGTATCTGCTAAAACTCAGGTAATTGCTTTTAGATGGGTATAATTAAGAAGCCATTAGTGTAAAGTTTCATTCCAGTTTACGCCTTGGTCTGCATTTGAGCAGAGAAATATGAAATTAAGGTATTAGCTCCTTTCAGGGGTATGAGTCACAAGCTAATAAGTTTCAAGAGCAGTTTCTCAACTGTAATGATTGTGCTTTTCTCTTTGAAAATCTCAGTGGAGTTATTACAGAGAGAATATTTTTAAAGAAAGAGGAATAAAAATAGAAATAGACTTGGGCTGGGTACATGAATCCTGAAATAAGAGCATCCACATTGCCCTGGGAGGATCATATGAGATCTGTAGGAAGCCACGATTGCAATTAAGTTAGTTTCAGAAAAATACATATTATGTGCTTTTCAAGAAAACATTGCTACTTAATTTCACAGAGATAAATAAAAGTATGCCTGTATGTATAAAATATGAAAGAAAAATGACTTCTATAGAGAAATAAAGACAAGTGATAGGAGGAAGAATGGGGGGGTGGATACTCAAGTTGAGTGGAAATGCTCAGCATTTAGTATACACATGTATGGATATGTCCTTTCTAATAAATTTCAATGTACAGTGAAAGCACAACAAAACTTTAGAAATCCTGAATTGATGAATAAATATTTTAGGTGAATTTGAATTTTGCATGCATGTGTGCGGGACATCATGTGTATGGGCATCAGAAACCCTCAACTGGTGTTAAGAACTGTTGTGAGCTGTCATGTAGATGCTTAAACTTGGAACTAAACTGAAATCTTCTGGAGAAGCAGCCATTTCTCTTAACTTAAATGAATAAATAAGCAAGTGAGCAAATAAATAAATAATAAACAAACAAACAAATAAATAGTACTCTATAAAGGTTATTGTTTTATAGACATTCCCCCTGAGGGCAGCTATGAGAGAGACTTTACAGAATTTACATAATGATGATGGAGAATTCAAGAAGCCACACCCTGGTTTGAGGAACTACAACCTCAGCCATAGTGAGAGAACTTGTCTGAATGTTCAAGCTACTTCGTGTCTGAAATTGGAAGTTTTTCCTGTGTCCTACACAGTCAAAACCAAGTAAACATAAAGAGGCTTATATTAATTATAACTGCTCTGCCATTAGCTCAGGCTTATTACTGACTGGCTCTTACACTTAAATTAACTCATAATTATTATCTATATTTAGCCACATGGCTTAGTACCTTTTCTCAGTTCTTCTTCTTCTGTGTCTGGCTGGCAACTCCTGACTCAGCCTTCTTCTTTCCAGAATTCTCCTTGTCTGCTTGCCCCACCTATACTTCCTGCCTGTCTACTAGCCAATCAGCATTTTCTTTATCAACCAATCAGAGCAACACACATTCACAGCATACAGATCATCCCAAAGCATATGTCATTTACTGTGGCTGCCACAGAAGAAATATGTTGTTCTTCCTCCTGCTGATTAAGCCACACTTGTCTGAAGTTTTCATGGAGAGTTTAATCTGTTGTGTGACATTTTGTTTCTGTTTTGACAAAAAAGTGTTCTTGGAATCAGAGGACAGAGCTAGCCACTGGTTAACCATAGAGGTTTGGAGGACTGTAGAGAGAGGGACTGGAAGTGGTAAGGCCGTGCTCAGACCGGATCTCAGACCCTTTTGTTGAGAGGAGCCAAAGAGGTAGGAAGTCACTGGTGGCTGCTCCTCTACTTCTCAGATCTTTCAGGTTTCTACCCTGATAACTGCTGGTTCTTATTGATAAGATTAATTAAATTTATAGCATCATTTGCCCTTGCTTCTTCTGGACTTCAGGTATCTCCTATCAATGTTTGGCTATTTCTGACTTGTAACTATACCTCTCCAATCCCTATCTACTGTAGTGTAAATGTTATGGCTGTTTCTTCATTTTTGAACACTCCATTTTCTTAGAAAGACATTAGTCACTGTCTTTCAAACCCACCTCAACCTAGCATATTATCTTAACATCCACAAGACAAAGTATTTATATCTTAATTTTCCATCTGTAAAGATTCATTTCCAGATAAGGTCACATGCCAGGATTCCAGAAGAATATGCAATTTATTTATGTATAAAGATCTCATATTTTATTGATGTGTAAGGATCTCACATATTGACAAGGCTAGCATGAAATTCAAAGCTCTTCTATGTTAACCTTCCAAAAGAATAGATTACAAGCAAGTATCATCATGCATTGGCCCTTGTAGATGTAACCATCATGTTAAATAAGAAACACAGAGCCAATTGCAGAGTTAAAAGCCAAGAGGTCAGAGCAATAGCTGAGAGCTAAAAACCTTACCCTTCACTGCTGCTCTGTCTTTCCTCTCTGCAAGAGCTACTTCCTGTGTCCTGTCTTTTATATAGACTTTCTGTTATGCCTTCTCATTGGTTGTAAACCCAGCTACATGACCTCCTTGTAGCTGCCTATCTGTACAGACCTCCAGGTCTTCTATGGTTGGTATTGAGAATAAAGGCATGTGTCACCATGTTGGCTGTATCCTTGAACACACAGAGATCCTGCCTAGCTCTGCCTCCCAAGTGCTGGGATTAAATGAGTGCACTACCACCACCCAGCTTCTGCTCTGAGCCCAAGGCAACTTTATTAATATACAAATAAAATCACATTTCAATACAAATAAAATATCACTATAGGCCCTGTTTGAATTTCTAGTCTTCAATTCTTTCTTTTCTTTTTCCTATATTCAATATACATACCTACCATCTGTCTATCTTGGTATTGCAGGTTAAACCAAGAATTTTGTACATAGTTGTTAATTGTTGTACCACATAACTAATTCATAGCCCCATTTGGCTTTTACCTGTGATAATTCCTAAAATCCCACTTATCCAAGTTGGTGTCATAATATTAAATTTAAAACTTAACAAGTACATACTGCAATCATCTGGAGAATTTTAAAAGAAGCTCAAGCTTGGAGCTCACTCCAGAGATACTGATCAACAAAATAGGTAGTCCACAACTATAACATTCAATTGACAGAAAAAATAAATTGGATGATGTGAAGTGCCTTATAGAAGACTGGATTTTAACATGAGTTCTGGGAATATTTTCTTTGTGATCATTTTTTTTTCTTTATTGATGCAGAAAATTGGTATGTAATAATATGCATGTAAGGAAGTGATGTTTGACATACATTTATTCTTGCTATATTATTTATTATTATTTTCTGCCTCCTCGTTCTTATTATTCTTTTATTTGAACAAATATTTTACTTTCTTAATTATTTAGCAGAAATATTTCTCCAAGCTGATGGTTGACTCAGCATACTTATAAGAAACCCTATCTGCACTTTTGATATACAAATAGTTAACTCTTGTCATTTGAGCCTACTCAACACCATAATCCCACAATCTATTCTTTTTCTCAATAGTAGATCAGGTTGTTGGACCTAATCTTCTCTAACCTGACAGAATGAGTAGCCTTCCTAACTTTTCCATGATTGATGTGACATTAATACATGATGGACAAACATTCATACTTGGATAGTTCCAGTAAAGCAAGTAAAGCTGTCCCTGTAAGCTTGACTTACCCATACACAACAGAATACATTTATCTTTATGCTAAGAATGTTCCATATATTAGAAACTCAATACTGTTCATAATGGAATAAGTATTTTAAATATAGAATGCACATCTAAGTTTGTACAAGAAATGGACAAATGTTTTACAATGTTTTAGCAGATTATTTTGGAGATTGTATTGAGTGCATTCAGAGATAATAGGAAAAGAGGTATCTTCTAGGAAGTGAGATTTCATATCCACAGCAATTAATAAAAAAGCAAATTAATGAATAATGATAATAATGGCAAGAATGATTGATCATGTACATTATTATAGTTCCTATTCTGAATGTGTTATAGGTACTATCCATTTAATACTTACACCAGTACTACATAGTGAGTGGCATAATTATTCTCACTTTTTATATAAATAACTTGAAGTTAAAGCAAGTTATGTGAGTTATATAAGGTTCCACAGTGTCTCAATTCAATAAACTTGCTGTAACAAAACATCTTAAATGGGTAATTTATAAACAATAGAAATATACTGCTCACAACTCTGAAGGTTGGGAAGTCCAGATTCAAAGTGTTAACAAACTCAGGGTTTGGTGAGGGCTTTTCTGCTTTCTTGATTATGGCATCTAGATATATGCCTATACACCACAGGGAAAGAGCAAGATGCTTGGGTTTCTTTATCCAAGCATTATTCTATTAATGCATTAATGTGGAACCTTCAGGAACTAATCTCATCCAAAAGGTGCCATGTTTTTATAACCCGGCATTGGAGAATAAGATTCAGTTATAAAATTTTGGAAGTACACAAATTTTCAGAATGTACCAGAGAGCCACAACATAATTTTTAAGCATAATTTCAGTCAATATCGTCTTTTTCAACCTGTTGGTATTAATTTATAAGTTTTGAATGAAAGATGTAGAAACAGAGAGCTATGTTAGGTGCAATATAGGAAGCAATCATGGAGAAAGAGAATTGATTTGATGTATATATGACTACAATTGATCATGACTTCCCCTAAGGAATTAATTAAAAAATAAACCACATAATAATTATGAAGGTCATACAGAAATACTGAAGTAATAGCAGTTACCAGAACTTCTAAGGGGATTACTATGCCCCTAAACTTTGTAAAATATGACATTATGGTATCCATCCAACATGAAGGAGCTATAATTTTCCCCTATAGAAAAGTTATTAAGGACCAATGAAATTCATTACCATGACTCAGTATTTCACAGATAACTTAGAACCTCACTTGAATCTCTATCTCTGCATATGTATATACATGTATAGAAGTGTATGTGTTTAATGACTGTGTCAGTATTCACAACCACAATGCTGCTGTTTTGACTTCCACTGTTAAGAAAGCATCAGAATATTTTGTCAAGGCTTAAGTGAAAACATACATATTATATGTAAGGATGCTTCAGATAAAATTTAGCTGATTTACTTTTTTAGGTAAAATCCAAGACTTGCAAGGATACAGGACTTTGAAGAGACCTTTCCAATAAAAAGTGCAAGGGACATGGGTCTTTCTTTACCACTGGGTAAAAGCAAGCCCTTATTTCTGTGAAGTAACTAAGGCAGTGGAAACTGCTTTATGATAAAATTGTAAGTACAGCTGATCAGGACTTAATTGAAGAGTTCAGTCTCTGGGCAGAGAGTGGGATGGATTATGGAAGATAGGGAGGGGAAAGAAAATCACATAAAGCCCCCATATTTAAGAGAGTGAAATATGTCTTCTCATCTATAATGCAGCCCCATAATGATCCTGTGAGAATTCAAAATACCAAGCAATCAAAAGCCATATGTCTTCAGCTCAGATCCACAGAGTATCCATGTATTTTTAATCAAGGCTGCATTTCTGAAGCATGTTTATGTTTCCTTGGCATAAAGATGCTCTCACAAATTAGTTTTGTACTGGGCTCCAGGCTATTGTTCCCTTTGGCTATGCCAGCAGAAAGGAAATTGGCAGATCCCCTATAATGCATGAGTGTAAAGCTAATGTAAACTCTCTTTGAAGGAGAAAGGACATCAGGCTATCCATTAGGGCTGTGGATATGAAATCTCACTTCCTAGAAGAGAACTCTGCTCCTGTTATCTCTGAATGCAATCAATTCAATCTCCACAATAATCTGTTAAAACCTTGTAAATCCACTATCTTCATCCTCTCTCTGAAAGACCTCCAGTGGAGGCTGAAGACATGTAAAATAAGAGCCAGACCACAACATAGTCTACACAACTCATTATGATCTATGTTCCTGTTCCCATTTCACATTATCCCTTACTTCAGTGCTAGTTTTCTTGTTGCTGTGATCAAACATGTGATTAGAGCAACTAAAGGTAGGAGAGTTTATTTTGGCTCACAGTTCAAATATACAGTCACCAAAGGCAAGAACAGGGTAGCAGAAGATTGGAGCAGCTGGATACAATATGTATAGAGTCAGGAAGCAGAGAGTGATAAAGATGAATATTCAGCTAGCTTTCCTGTTTATATGTCATCTGGCAGTTAGGATAGCTTTCCTACCTTTATTAATCTAATCAAGAACTCCTTTCACAAACACAACAAGAAATTTGTCTTTGGGAATATTCTAAAATCTGTTATTTTGATAAGTGATAGAAATAGTCACATGTACCCACACTCATACTGTTTCTATCTCAATCTTTCTATTTCTGGCCTGATTTTGTTCCTAATTGCTTATTATTCACCCTTCATGAATTGAATCAATCAATCTTTAACATCAAGTTTGCTAAGGACTCACCTAAGTGTTAGACATATGTTTCCCAAGAAAGGAAGTATTTTGTAACTTATACCCAGTGGCAGACCACAGATAAATAATAAAAGAAATGAAAATGAAGTATTGACAATGTCAGAAGTTGTCAATTGCTTTATGACATAATAAAGTAAAACTATCACCAATTGGGTCAGTTTTAAGTAGCAGAGAGTTCTATGTGTGAAATAAATATTATCGGGGTTATATCAAACTTAATGTATTTTCCCCTTACTGTTCCCTCTGATAAAATACCTTTCACCCAGATATTTTGCAATGTTCTCAGAACATAGGCCTCATCTCCATGTCAATGCTCTGAAAAACCTATGGAATTTCCTAATGTGAACATTATCTACCTTATCTGCTTATATGATGGTACTTAGCCCCACCTACGACTATATTTTTCATTTATTCTTTATTTTGTTTTTAGTACCAGTCAACTGTAGGCCTCATGAGACCAATGTCCTTAATACTTCACTGTTAGCTCTTCAAGATCTGGATATACACCTAGTACAGATTAGGTACTCAAAATTGCATGTTATGTTTTTTTTTGTTTTTTTTTTATAAAGAAATGGTTAAAGTAACTAGATTCAGGACAAAGAAAATATATAATACTTGGTATTAAAGTATAAACAGATATTATCCTTTTTATGGCTGGTATCATGACATAATTTTAAGCAGCACAATTTTATAAATACGGAATCAATTTGGGGATCTATTCTCTTATTGAGGAGAATTAATAAAATAACCAAAATTACATATAGAATATACTTTTTCCTTTATCTACATTTTGTTAGTTGCATCATCTTCTGATGTCTAATCCTTGTTCAAATAAACTTAAAGGAGAGACTCTTTATTTTGGTCCTTACATCCAGAGGTTTTAGAGGGTTCAGTGTCTCTGAGACCATAGTGAGGTATTCCATTATGTGGATTATCAAGTTGAGTAAAGCTGCTTACTTTATAGCAGTCACAAATCAGAACAAAGTGGCTAGTAATAGATAAATCTTCAAGGGCATGTGCCCAGTATCCTACTGCCTTCTACTAGCTTCCAGCCTTAATAGCTCATTAAGATTGAGCTCATGAATGAGTTACTCCATTGATAAAGTCAATTCTCTCATGATCTAATCGCATGTCAATACTCCTGTAATCAGGATATCAAGACTTCAACACATGGGACACACTGAGGGAAACCACAAATCCAAACAATATCTTATCTCAAATCTGCTGGGCCTCCACAATTTCAAAGTCATCACCCTGGTGCATATATCATCATTCCTTTTCTCACTACTTCTATTTTTATTGTCATCCAAAATATTTTCCAAAGTTCATTATGGCAAGGTGAACTGAAAATGCCCACTGTTGTATGTTTTCTATTGTTAAAACCTTCCAATGCTTGCTAATCGATCAGAAGGGAGAGGCCAATATCTTAAAGTGGTTCCCAGAGACTTTAAGAGCCAGATGCTGAGTATTGCTCTCATTTTATCATTCAATACTTCTCACCAGACCTATGATGTATTTAGTCTAAATTGCTTGTAATGTTCTGAACACTCAATGCTACTATCTTCCCTGTAGATTACTAGACACTTAGTTCTGTGTTTAGATGTGTCTTTTTTCTATCTCTGGCTACATCATAGTCTTAAACTGTCTTGCACCACCCTGTCACATTTTGTTTTTCTGGAAAGTGGATTGCTATTATTTAATTTCTTGTCTATCATTCTTGCAAGACCTAAGAAACAAAATGAAAGAGGCAATGTTTCTACTCTGTACTTATAGTACAGAAAATTTGTCTCTTTTAGACAAAAAAAAATGCTTGCTAAGAGGAAGAAATATGCAAATGATTAAATTGCCTGACGATATTTTTAGGCAAAATATTAAGTATTATCTCCCATGCCAGATTTTATTTCATGAGGCTTGCTATTCTGGGGCAACATTGCTTTAAATATACAGTAGAAAGGTGAGGGAACAGAGCTCATTTCTTAATAATGTCACAGAGTATTAACAGGTCGTTTTGGTAAATTCTCCGGAACCAAAACACTGATATGTCAAGATAAGAATTGGAATGACTATTGGAAATACTAACATAGGACCTTTAAAATTATAGGATTCTTGTGTCTTGACTGCCAGGATGGATTGGACTCTGAGATTAATAGCCTTGCTGGTGTTTCAATCCAATCCATAGTAGCTAAAAAAATAATGAATATAAGAACAGAATTGGGCTTTAGAAGTATATACCTATGAATCTTATTTCATTAAGGAAGAAATGAGGACTCCAATGAGCACTTAGACAATATTCCATTTAGTTTCTGATTGAATATTTTTAGTTATTTCATTACTTCCTTCAATATGAAATAATGATTGATGGCCTGGAATTTGTTGTACACCCCAAGGTGGACACAGATTTAAGAAATTACCTACTTTTAACTTCTAATGCCAAGATTACAGCCAGATATCTCATTTTCTCTTATTTGAGGAAAGACTTCTTTTTTTTTTTTTTTTTTTTTTTGGTTCATACTCTTCTCTACAATTGCTTTATTCTATGCATTTCAAACTCTCATTACCTCTACTAGACACCATAATTTTCAGTTGTGGACTACTTTCTTCTTCCAATAGTACTTATCCAAAATAATCACAGTTGTTCTGCTAAACAAAGCTTCCTCTAATTAGCAGAACCTCCCATGCTTAGAAAATGCATCCTATGCATATTGTGCATTTATGTCTGACTAGCAAATAGCACACTGTCAGATCATCATTAACCTCTTGTAAGTATCCAAATCACCAAGGTAAGATGCTCCACCAAAGATATTTACTGTGTTTGGCTTCAGTTGGGGGTCATATGGAATAAGGAAGAAAAGGATCTTTCTGGCATATAATAGCCTCATAGAAATGCTCTGTTTGCTTGATTCTTTATGGTGATCCATAACTAAAAGCCCATTAGAGTTTAATGGCCCTTCCTCCTCTCTGTATGCATGTGTGCATATTTCTTATATCTGTGTGTGTGTGTGTGTGTGTGTGTGTGTGTATGTGTATGCATTTTCCTGCTTGTGTACCTGCGTATGCATAGAGGCAAGAGGCCTTCATCATAAGTTATTCCTCAGAAGATGTCAATCTTGGTTTTGTTTTCATTCTGAGACATTTTTTTCACTGGAACAGTACCCATAGGTTAGGCCTGGCTGGCTGGCTTTTGGGCTCTATTTCTCCAGTGTGAGGATCACAACTGTAAAGCACCATTGTATACTTTTTATATGGATGATACAGAGCAAACTTGAATCTATTTTTTAAAATATAAGATAAATATTTATTTTTTAAGATTTTTTGTTTGTTTGTTTATGTAGAGGAGTGCTCTACTTGCACGTATGCCTGCATAAGAGAAGAGGATATCAGATCCCATTATAGGTAGTTGTGAGTCACTGGGAATTGAACTCAGGACCTCTGGAAGAAGGGGAAGTGCTCTAAGCCACTGAGCCATCTCTCCAGCTCCACAAACTTGAATTTTCACCCTTGTGTAGCAAGGATACTCCAACTTGTCTTTCTCCACAGTTCCTGTTCAATCACTTAAATGTTATTATTATCCCTAAAGTTAGGACAAAATAATCCAGAAAAAAAAGCATAAATACATAAAGCTCATATTATGGTCATTTTTTATGTGTGACTTAGATGTGACTATCCTGAACAAGATTTAGTGAAAGCTTACAAACACTAAAATTTCTTTTTAAAAGGGCATGTTATGTGGTAGCATTCTTTTGTTCATACACTGGTTTGACACTATGTAGGCTAGCACTGGAATATTTGTGATGGATAGAGGTTTTGTGTTTTTATTTTGATGCAAAACATTGTCCGTATCTAGAAATACCAGTGTTTGAAAGTCCCTATGCACAGATTCTTCCGTATTTAAAATATAATTCATATTCTTTGCAGATCTTTTGTATTCTCCACAGTAGCAGTCTGAGCATGACAGAACAGTGCTATCGACTAGACACTTGCTGCCCTCTGACTATGAGAGATTAGTAACCTTTAAGCCTTCTGTCCCAGCAATCCACGAGAGACAGGTTCTCCTGGGCTTCTGTCCATGTAGCCAATGACAAAAGCACTCATGTGAGTAAAAAATATATATTCTTTTATAAAAGCAATGAAAAAGCATAAATTAAAAGAAATCTTCAGACTCCAGGCCTTAATTTAGGATTATTGAATTATTTTTTCAATGTTTAACATGATAAATTTACATGAAGTATATTTACTTTTTAAACAGTTATAGAAATTGTAGATATGAATAATAAGTGACTAAATATTTATATCCCCAAATATTACATCATTTAATTTATACAAAACCTTAAGAGTTAGACACAATGTTTCTTATTACAAAAGGCAAAAATCAGGGCTCAGAATGATTGGGAATCTTACTAAGATTAGCAAAGGAGTGCTAAAGTTATATGCTAAAAGCAATAAGCTTCAAAAGAAGAGTTACAGAATAGTTATAAATAATTTATGTATATATACATACATACGTACATACATACATATATGCATTGTCTATGTACATGCACCAGTAGATGATAAATAGATAGATACATACAAACAGATAAAGATCCTATTCCCCTCTATTAAAAAAGTTCTACATTTTCCCCCACTTTTAAAATGGAAGGAATGAGATTCAGAGAAATGTACTACTCATACAGATTTTTCATACAAATGTTTTAAGAAGCCACATAAAATATTTATCATTTGGTAGGCTGTCAAGGGTTTGGTGCTAGGTGTGAGAAGACAGGAAGATAAGGTGAAACTTCCATGGAATCTGAGGAAGTGAAAAACTGAATAAGATTAAGGGAGACAAAACAAAACAAAAAATAATTCACAAGGACACTAATTCTGTTTCTTTTTAGCTGCCAAATCTTCATTTTTCTGTTGAGTTATGTAAGAGAAAGCATTGTTTGTGTTCAAAGGGCAAGCTTGAGGAAAAGCTTAGGACACTGCCTGAATTCTAAGTGGCCCAGTGATGGAGAGAATGGGCCCTGTTCCAAATTGATTAGTTCTGCTACCTTCTCATTATTGTTCTGCCTGAAGTTTGGCACGCAAGCAAGGTCATTCCATGCATGGGTCTGCATGACTTCACGGATTCTGCTAGAGACTTCCTTCCCATCCACACACCTACCCCCAACACAGCATGCCACCTGCACTAGAGAAAATTAAAAACCAGCCCATACATTTTACATGAGCTCCCAGGACCAGAGAGAAATTAATATTATGTTGTCTTTTGATAAAGATACAGCTGTTTTATAAGATGTTCATCCAATTCAGTAATAGGAAACCTTGTTTAAATTCCTCCTTGGAGCCTGAACTTCAAGACAAAGAAAAGGAAATGCATACAGATACAGAAGAATCTTTTTGAGCAAGTTTTCAACTTTCAGTTCACCTTACAAGATTTCAGAGTTAAATATCAGATTTTCATTCTCTCAAAACTCTTTGGTACCTTAATATTTTTGTGTTTCCATATTTTCTTTGGGGTTGCTGCCTTATCTCTTTTTATATAGTCTCATGCTCAAATACTTCTGATTGCTCAAGGTTGACTTCCAAAACTCACTTTCCACAAACTTACCTGAGTTGCTCAAAGTAAGATGTTCTTGGTTATTGACTTTCCTGCTCAGGAGGTGAAAACAACTACAGCTGTATTTTATCACTCACTTAAAACACAGAAACCATGAAGTTGAATGTGGTGGTGCATTCAAGCAAACCTAGAAGCTGAAGCAGAAGGTTTGAGTTTGAGGCCAGCCTGAGATACACAGGTAAATTTGAGGCTACTTTATGAATATTGCTTATAAATGCCTTTCTCATCATTGTGATAAATGGGTGGTCAGAAGACAGAAGAAGTGGAAGGTAAGAAGAATTTATTTTGACAGGATGCATGGCAAAGAATTCTCATGAGCAGGAAGCAGAGAGTTCAGAACTAGAGATACACAGGAATCTTCCTTCACTTGCTAAGCTACAATTCCTAAAGGTCCTCAGACAGTGCTGTAAGCCAGTAAACAAGTGCTTAAACACATGAGTGTGCAAGACATTTCGCATTCAAATCATAACTCTGAACTACATATCAAGACACTGTCTCAAAATCAAGTATGTAAATAAATAAATGAATAAATAAATAAATGGTTAAATGTTAGAGAAAATGTATATATAGAAGAAAACACTCAGGGTACTCAATAAATGATGTTTAATAGGTAGAATTTCTATCATTATTGTTCCCAATAGCTGGCAAACCCAATACCAATATATAAAGTTCTTTCTACAAAATTCAAGTTGCAGCCACAGCTTCTAATCTTATATCATGCTACTTTCTCTGAGTTTCTCTATAGTCATATTTCCAAATCTCACTTATTGAAATAAAATCTTATTCTCTATGAACATTACATGCATTCTCTAATGAAGACCTTGATGATTGATTCACTTCTGTCATTAGGTTTTTCCACACTAACTTGTGCCCAAGTTCTCTGGGTTTCCAAACCACAATGGCATAGAGAGACAAACCAAAGAAATTTAGATCCAATTTCCTATGGTCACAAACATTTAAACTAGGTTTTCAAATCTGTGAAGTGATTCTTAGGGTCTTGAATTTAGCTGAGATGATGTAACATTTTAAACCAGATCCTTATGGTCCCTCAGCTGCAGCTGTGGTATTTGTAAAATGATGGTAAGATTTTCTTAAAGTTATTGTTATTCTACCAGAAGATGACATGTGCTATTATTTGGATAAGAATTTCCCATAGGTTGATGGCCGGGTCCCTGTGCTGTGTTACTATTCAGAGGTGACAGAAATTCAAATGATACAGTCTATTGTGAGATCACTGGAGCCATTCTCCAGAGAGGATTGCTAAGACATCATTTCTTGCTATTTTCTCTTTCTTTTCACATATTTGCCATGCAAAACCAAACTAGTATCCAAAAGAAAACCCTTTTCCCTTATAAGTTAATCTAATTTGTCATAGTGATAGAAAAGGAATACAATATATATTCATCATATAAACCAATGTTTCATCTAGGTCTCTGTATGTATATGTGTGTACAATTTGATACATCCCTCTAGGTTTAGGATGAATATGCATGCATACAAATCAAGTATATGCTGTGTGTAATGTATAATTTTGACACATTGTATATAATATATATATATATGTATTTGTATAATATACAGGTACACATGACCAGGACATTTCTATCATAAGCCCGGCACAGGATAATTAGAGCAGAAATAAGATGGTTTGTAATTATACATTACATTTATTATTTAGAAAATTGTTTTAAATCATGGTTTAGTGTATATTAAGGGTAAGTAAGGATACTAGTTCCATTTTGGATACTTCCTTATGCCTCTTACCCCAGGGAGAACACTCGAAGTGTAAACAAAGGTGGAAAGTAAAATAGAATGTATTTTACAGCCACTGAATGGAGAATTAGAGACAGTCAATTCCATGTATGTACTGCCTTGTGATAAACCATCTTTACACAATTAAGAAGTGAGGAAAAGTGTCTGACACTCATTAGTAAAGGACTTACTTATTCTTTGAGTGAGAGCCACAGAATGAGGGTGTTTACAAGATGGGAAGGATGTTGCCGGAGAAGAGAACAGCACTTGGGAAATGGGTACTTCAAGCACAGACAGTAAACTGTAAATCTTAGCTGTTTCTGATACATAGAAACCATATTACTGGTGCTCATTATCACTAGGTAATAATTACAATTAATAAGTTTTGTCTGATCAACATGGCAATATTTGTTGATACTAGGTAATTCCACATGCTACAAACATATTCCTCTGTAAAAAAAAAAAAAAAATTGTTCAACAAACACTACTTCATGAGTTCTGCCCAATAGAATTTTTCCAGTCATGCAGAAAGCAATATTATCCATTTTTGCTGATGTAGCTTTAATATATTTGAATTCATCAGAAGGCCCAGTTGTGCAGATGCTTAACCAAAATCCTAGACCATGTGACACTCAATCTATTCAACTGAAATGTCACTCTGGCTCTCTATCTGTGCTTTCTACTGTAACTGGATTTGTGTCTTTCTGTCTCAGTGGAGCATAAATGTAAGTGATGTCAGGAAGTGTGCCAGATCATGGAGGTTCAAGAGGTGAAGTGGCAGCTGGAAGATTATAGAGGCTGGGCTGTTAGAAAAATAAAGACAAAGATGACTCATATCATTTCATCAAATATAAAGGCATTCACCATCCCCATTGCGAACTATCACAGTGGGTTTTTACTTCACACAATGTGAATTTAGCAGGCTATTTTGATGACATGCTGAGAATGTGAGAACATTATTAATATAGGAATGTGCTTTCTTCTTGCATGTATTTCAATAAAATAAAAGAAATATTAAGAAGAGTAAAAGCACTAATTTCAAAAGATAGATACTAAGCATCCTTCTACTAGAGATATTCTAAAATCCTATAGTATTACATTTACACCTGAGAAATAATCTTGCTTCCATAGGTCACACAGTCAAATATCAAATGTCCATAAAAAATCATATGATTAAACATAGTAAGAGTAGCAGTCACAAACTCTGGTGTGATAAACTAACTAGGGCAGTGCTGGTGATTCAGATTAGGCAAAGTGAATTTCAAATACATATGGTTTAGAAGTATCTGGAAGACATTTTTACCCTAGCTTGGCCATGTAAACTCTAGACAATAATGCAAATGTATCCATATTTCTATGTATTTTGATTCTAACTCTGAGGCACTATCAATGCTGTCATTAGTTACAGAAAACAAAGGCAGAATATTCAAAAATGTTTCTTCTTTCATCACTGATCTCAAAATATGGAAGTCAATGTGAGCTGCATTTATAAAGGAGATACTGTTTCATATTCAGGTGCAAATTTCAACAGAAAAGATCTGAGACACTTCCTTTCTTTGAATAGTGGTCATAGATGTATCTGATGGAGCTCCTGTAGTCTAAGTTCTAGTGGAATGCAGAGGCCATAGAGGATTGGTCATACATATTAATCATGCAATGGACATAAAAGGAACCTTTATGAGTGATAAACTCAGAGTCTTGTATGTTCTACCTGGTTGCAACCCTGCCCAATATGTGAAATGGACAAAGAGAAAACCTACTTGTGTGTGTGTGTGTGTGTGTGTGTGTGTGTGTGTGTGTGTGTTATACATGCATTAATCATGCAAATGGGGATGTCAGATTGTGATGTTTAGTGTCTTATTCAGTAATTCCCCGTTTTATTTTTTGAGACAAAGTCTCTCACTGAAGCTAGAGATAACAGGTTGGTTAGACTGGCTGGCCAGCAAGTCCCTGCTATCCTCATATCTCTGTCTCCCAGCCTTGGAATTACAAGCACATCTCTATGCCCACTTTTTTTTTTTACATAAATGCTGGGGATTTGAACTCAGATCTCACCATTTGTGACCAAGCATTTTACCTACTAAGCCATCATGCTATCCCCCCCACAAACCTGTTCTAATATATGGATAAAAAATTGGAATAATATTTAATAGATCTCTCTATATGGTCATTTGAAAAGCTCAATAAACTGAATTTGTAGAAAACCACATCTAACTCACACCATTACCACTCATTTGTAACTATAGCCATATCCCCATGTTAATATACAGCTGCTCAGAAAACTCAAAGAAACAGTTATCTTGACTTCAGGTATTTTTCTCATTGTCTCTTTTCTTTCAGTTCTATCCAATGACTATCACACCATTCTGACCCCTCGGTGTCCATTTACTTTCCTGCCCTACCCATTATCTGGGCCACTTCACCTTACTGATGATTTTTTTGAGAATGTCTTTTATGGCTTCTTATTTGGTCTGCCTGTTTTCTTTTCTTTTTTTTTTTTAAATTTTATAGAGAGATTTTCTCGTCATTTTATATATCAGCCACAGATTTCCCTGTCCTTCCTCCTCCCAACCAAACCATCCCCCTAACCCACCCCTCATTCCCACCTCCTCCAAGGCAAGGTCTCTCCAGTGAGTCAACCCAGCCTAGTACATTCATTTGAGGCAAGTCCAATCCCCTCCTCCCTGCACCAAGGCTGAGCAAAGTGTCTCAGAATAGGCCCTATTTTCCAAAAATTCAGAGCAGGCACCAAGGACAGTTCTTGGTCCCACTGCCTGGGGGCCTCCTGAACAGTTCAGTCTCATCAACTGTCTCACTTATCCAGAGGGCCTAGTCCAGTTCCCTGGGGTCTCCTCAGCCATAGGTTCACAATTCATGTGTTTCCGCTAGTTTGGCTATTTTCCCTGTGCTTTTTCCAATTGTGGTCTTGATGTCTCTTGCTCACATAATCCCTCCACTTGGTTATATTGGCATAGCACTCTGATTGTCATCAAGCTGAATAAAATCCTAACACTCAAGAACTATAATATTAGCTTCATTTGATAATAAAGAGTCTTGGGAAATTTCAAGGAGATATTTGAAATGATTATACATACGATAGATGTATAGATAGATAGATGATAGATAGATAGATAGATAGATAGATAGATAGATAGATAGAGGTAAGTAAAAATAAATATTTGAATTATATTCAAAGGGCTTGAGAGAAAGGCGAGCAATTAAGAGTGTGCTCTGCTCTTGTAGAGGACCCAGGTTTGGTTCCCTGGACCCATCAGGAAGCTCCCATTGTCTATAATTCCAGCTTCAGGATATTATATACCCTAACCTCTATAGGTACCTATGCCAACATGTACATACCTACACACACACACACACACACACACACACACACACACACACAGAGAGAGAGAGAGAGAGAGAGAGAGAGAGAGAGAGAGAGAGAGAATATAAAGTGATTTTTTTAAAGTTGCCAGTGGTCAGATGAGATGATGTATGCCTGTAACTCTAGCACCAGCAACTGGCCACAACTTTGAATAGATCCTAGACTGGATAGTTCCTATATAACATGGAGCTTTTTTAAATAAATGAAGAACCAAACAAAAACCAATGGAAAAATAAGCAACAAAAGAAACACAAGTTTAGCCATACATATCACTCACCATTCAACAAAATAATTCACATTTATTGAATGTTTAGTAAAGATGAATTACTCTTCTGGATGCTGACAAATCAGAGCCAATATACTGCTAAACAATTATCTTATTGCTTAAGAGCCTCAAACTTACAACTCTAGTGAATGAAGTTCATTTTCAAGCACTGTGGTTTCCTATCTACAAAGGATTCTGAAATTATATTTATTAGATAAAATTAATAATAAAATAGTGTACACAAAATAATAAGATATGGGGTTGGGGATTTAGCTCAGTGGTAGAGCGCTTGCCTAGCAAACACAAGGCCCTGGGTTCAATCCTCAGCTCAAAAAAAAAGATATGCACACAAACATATTGCCTCATCAAGGCAAAAGGTGTGGTAGGGGTTTACTCAATGCCAGTGATCATTACTGTTACTTTCATTGTTGGTGTTATTTTATAATAGTTCTGAATTACACTTGTAAGGTACATTATATTGGTAAATTACTATATGCTGTTTGAACTTAATGAAAAGCTGGTTCAATTTAGTTTATTCCCTACCTCATTTCAGATATAAAAACATTTGTCCCAAAGGTGTCCTCCAAGTACCTTTTGGCTGATGATGGACTGGTCCCACTCTGCAACATGGAGGAGGTACCAAAAAAAACATAACAGCACAAGAATACAAATACGGTGTTCCTGAGCTAGAAAAAAAGCTATTTTCAAAAGATGTTACTATTGATTATCTTATATTATAAAAGTGCCCACAGTGGAAAAGAGAAGCTGGAGGTTCTTCCATGGGAAGTTCATTCAAGGAGAGAAAGCACAATCCAGAACCCCAGCTGACTGATTCCCCTTTACAAATTAGTTTCTACTAGATGTTGGGAACATCTAATATGATGATGCTCTTCACATTTGTTGCTATTTGCTCTTTTATCTCAATAGATGGAACACTCTATTCTGTCTAAACCTCACTGGAGTCAGAACTTAAGCTGGATGCCTCAACAGGTCTTCTCCAGTTGGTTTTCTCTTGAATGTTTTGAGCACATGAATCTTTGAATGTTGTTCATTCATCTACTTACCTACCAACATATATATATATATATATATATATATATATATATATATATATATATATGTCAGTCTATATCTATACCTAAATCATCTATGTCTATCAATCTATCTATTTACCTATATTTTGTTATTTATTCTTTTACATTGGCCTGCTTTGTTCCTAACAAGCCCAATTATTTAAAAGCAACAGGATAGTTACCATACATTGCTCCCTGAAATGTACAGAACCCACAGAACCCAACTTTTCTTAATTCTATGTCTTTCACAGTATAAATATTGAAAATATGTAGACACACAAAGTATGTTACATGAGCACCAATTAAAAGTAGTTACCAAGTTCGCTAAGCTTTTCCCATTTTTGAAGCATTGTGGTTTTTAGTGTAGAATAGAATTCTTACATCAACTGAACAAGGCAAAGGACATAATGATCTCAGTGAGTTAAGGCCAGAGCAACAGTTAAATTTCCAAGGCACATGGCTAGTGACTGACAAGACTGTTATGTAAGTGGAGTTAGACCAATTCAGCTCTGCTATGCATCAAACTTAGCAGTTTTCTCTGATTCCTTCACAAACTGAATCTAATCACTTTAGAAATACAAATGCTTGGATGAATTCATCTATGTTCAAATGGTGGATGAACTACTCATCATGTTTCCAGAAGAAACTTCAATTTAAACTATTTCCAGTTGTTAAAACCAACTTTATCTTGAGCTAGAATGTCTTTTCCTAGAATCTGTCTCATATTACCAACAATCATTGACAGAACATTGTTTTATGTGTTGTATGAATGGAATTTGGAACACTTATAAACAATGGATACCATCACCTAACCATATTGTCAAGATAAATTCTGCCAAGTGAGGAATTTCTCAAGGCTAATTACAGATACATGTTTCTACTGACTCTTAATAAGGGAATGTACTAATTTGAAACATGTTAATTTTATAACACATTCCATACAATTTTTTCATGGATTTTAACATCTAACAATACAAAAATCATTGTAACTATTTAAACAATGATGGTTTCTATTGTAAGCACAATTTATTTAACTATTATCTCATAACTATCTTAATTTATAAATCTATAAGTTACATGGAATTTATAATATAATCTGAAAAAAATAGGACACTGATTTATAGGATGATTTTTTTGTATATCCAACATCACATGACTGTAAACATTTTAGCAATGTTCACCATTTGCAAACTCTTTCAAGTTACAACTGTAGTTTTCTATCTGTACCAACTTCATTGTTTAGATTAGGCCTTATAGCAAAATATATAACTTTGATTTTTATTTGTCAAGTCCCAGTGATCCCTTTTTCTTGGCTGAATGGCTAGAATAGAACGAAGACCTCTGGACAAATTCCATTGTCAGCTGACAATATAGAGAACTAAGGCACTCCAATAGTAACATGTAAAATATTCTCCAGCAGTTGCCCTATATCCAAAGATCCTGGCTTGCCTACAGATAAACCATGAGATCCATCAGTAGAACCCAACTTTTGTGACTGTTCATCCTGGACAAGGTAGCTTACAGTATGAGGTTGCCCCAGAATGAAGACAGCATCTCAGTTTATGAAGCTAACTCCAATATGACTTTTTTGCTTATCCATTACAAACAGCTGTGCATAGCTGGTACACTCAACTTCACCTGAACAATTACCCCAACATTTACCCAATTCTTAAACCACTACTCATATTATCATAGCATAATTATTTACCTCTATAGGCATGAAGCCATTTTTTAACTTAGTGGATGGTCTGGTGACCCTCTCAACTGAGTATCCTATCAAGCTGTTTTGAGCCAGGAAAAGAGAAAGAAAAAGATATAAAAGAGAATGAAAGATGAAGGAATTTCACAGAGTTCTTCAGCTGCTTATGGTATTGAGGTCCTTAGGCTGTTCATTAAATAAGTCTGAGAACTATATCCTATTACAGTGTTTGTTCATGTACATGGAATTGGACACAGATGTAAACTAGGTTAATGGAATATGAAGGGAACAGTATGCATTTCCCCTTGATGTGATCTTTCATAAGTAGCTAGTCTTTTCTTGTGGCCATTTTGTTTTTCTTCAGTGACAGTGGAAAGTGAGTCAGAGGTGTGGACTTGAATCTTTCTGACATCCAGGCCCTGAAAGAGTGTAATAAGTAATGTGCCACACAAAATGATTCTGGATATATGTTTAGAGAATGACATTTAAGGCATTCTGTGATTATTGGTTGTGCCGTTCTTCTATGGTGTTTGGTTTATAACATAGTTATTGTTAGTAGTATTTACCAAGATACTACAAAAAATGAATAATTCCAAAGTACTAAGTTGAAGTAGAAGAGAATAGAATTAAGAATTTCAGGAATTTATAAGATTCAAGGAGCAAACTTCTTTTCAAACTTAGTCTGTAAAAACAGATATTTGAGAACATCATTGAAATTAACAATAGCCAAAGAAAACTTAGAATTGTAACAAGGACCAAATGAAAGGAATGGACACCATGACCTTCTTTAATTTAGATTGTTGGAGATGGAGGGTGAGGAAGAAACAATGAAAAATTATGCAAACCAAACAAACACCCAACCCACACCCCCCACAGACATATACACATGGGGGGTGGAGAAACTGTGAAGGTGTTCAAATAAGTGAGTTCAAAAAGATAAGAAACTTATTAACATTTTAAGGGAAGATTGTTACAAAATGTTATCCTCTGTGACTATAGGAGATTTGAAATAATACAAGAAATCTAAAACCGTTAAGTAGGAAAAGATAGAGAACTATGTTCAGTCCTGAATAGGGCTTAGTCTTAAAACAAATTTTGAATGTAACCAGGAAGATTAATGGAAATTGAAGAACTCTATAGAATAGGATGACAGATCTAGAGAAAACACAAATAACAATAACAAAAAATGTAAAGACTGAAAGTCTAACTCAGAAACAAACAAACAAAATACCAGCACACTACCATGTGAATGTGTCCAGGCAGCTTTGTTATATCTGTTTATAGTATTGCTACACATTAGTTTTGTCACCACCATTAATGTTTTCATGTATTTATTGAAGAAATCCTTTGTATATTTCTTCATTGTATATTGTCTTATAAAATATCTTCTTAAAATTTATCTCAGTTATGTATTCTGAACAAGTCAGTGATGTATAATAAAGAATCAACTGATGGTGTTTCAAGGATTTGGACTTCTTGCCAATTACAACAACTAGTTTCTTCAGTTAAACCCTTGAGCTTATGTTCTTTGTGTGCAAACAAGAAGTTTTACAAACAGCAAAGAAGATAGGAGGTAGTTTTACCACCATGCAAACATTCTATAAGAGTCATGGAGGCTGTTTAAAACTGTGTTAGGAATGACAGAGCACTTGATGTTCATGTCAAATGTGCTTTATGCATTAAGTGGGATGTCCAAAGAAGCTTTATCCATCTGAGTTGCAAACACTTTGTCCATAATGTTGCAAACACCAGATACACTTAGAAATAAACTTCATCTTCTCTGGTGTTCTCCAGGTCTATGGAAGAGAGGCCATGCATTCTTACTTTGACCTAGGAAAGTGATATAATGGAGAATTTAGGAGAGGATGTTAAGCACTGTGGGTGAAGGAGTTCTTCAGGAACATCTCTCACGTGTGCAAAGTCCAGGAGTTTTAATAATACCCTTGAGGGTGATAATGGAAGAAGTACACAAGAGAATGTATTGCATGAAGTCACAGACAAGTTCATGTTAGGTTTGATCATTGCCAAAATTTGAAAATTTTAGTGAAAGTCTTCAACTTGCAGCCTTCATAAAATTACAAAACTTTGAAAATTAAAGGCTTATATATGTATTCTATCTTCCATTCAAGATTTTCTTGTGCAAATTGGACTGGTCATATGTTTGTGTCATCTAATATTTATTGAAAGTTTTCTCCTACATGAAAGGAAATATAAAAGAAGAGATGAAATTACAGAATAGTTTCTGGAGTATTATTAGTGGTCACTTGGAATATACAAAATACTAATGTTTGGAAAAGAAAATAATATCTTTCTATCCAGATTTTAAGCAATAATTTTCCACTCTGAATAGGATATCCAATTTGTAAACTTTAAAAGTCACAACTTGAAAATTTATTTTTAATAAATAATCCATGAGTGTCAAAAAGGATAAATACATTGAACTCTTTGGAGAATGATAGAAGTAGAATAAATGACTAAATATAAGGAATGGCCCACTTGATTCCAGTGAAAAAATTAATTTAAAAAGTCACCAAGCAGAAAGCAGAGTGAAATGGGAGAACTACAAGCTTGCTGCCGTTGCAGAATTTTAAGATTCATTTAACATTCATGTACGTTCAACATAATTATGTCATTTTACTGTCCACTGTGTGTCAACAAAATGTCATTTTTTTTCAAGACATCTTGTATCATTTCTTTAGCAATTTGGAAAGGCAGATGATTATAAACAGAGAAGTCTTAAGTGGTAGAGAATTTGCTTTGTGAATCTTACAGTGGAAGTCCAGAATTGAATGCTTTCCACAAAGAATGATTGAGTACTAAATAGGCACATTTCACTACACAAAACACAGAGTAGTCCCTTTACAGCCATCATGTTTAAAGGAACATTGAACTGATGATTAAAGGAGTCAGGCAATAACCTACTGAAGAATGAACAACAGCTAATTTCCTGTCTCTAATCTAGAACTATTTTTCTGTATTGTTCTCAAAGACTCCATTAACACCATTTGCCACTGCTACAAAAAGAAAGGATTTCTTCCAAGGTCTGGGAAATGATATTCAAAATTCAGTTTTGCATGACTTTTATTCTGTTGGTATTGGTAATATGCTTGCAGAAATTCCTATGGAAGATTCTTATCTTCTATTAGATAAGACAATAACACATGGAAATTGTAGAACTTGCCTGAATTTGTATATCAACCTGAGTAAGATTCAAATCTTGTCAGCTCCAAATTGGGTGGCAATCATTTACATTTTCTGAATGTCATATTTCCTCTCCTTTAAGTAGAAGGGCCTATTAGTGGTATAGTTAAGTCTGAATGAGGCCATGTTTTCATTTTTTTTATAGCTGAATATTACAGCATTGTGCATGCATGTGTGTATGTTTGGTTTACCTTTTTGTTTATTTGTTTTTCTTTCTTTGTTTGGTTTTTCGAGACAGGGTTTCTCTGTGTAGCTTTGTGCCTTTCCTGGAACTCACTTTGTAGACCAAGCTAGCCTTGAACTCACAGAGATCCTTCTGGCTCTGCCTCCTGAGTGCTGGGATTAAAGGTGTGAACCACCACCACCCAGTGTGTTTGGTTTATCTTGATTTATCCATTCATTGATAGATATAGGTTATAGCCATACCTAGGTTACTCTAAATGAGGCAGTAAACATGGAAATATATGTATGTCTTTAATAGTCATTTATTTCATTTACAAACATACCTGTAATGGAAACCCTGGGTAATGTGGCAGCTATAATGTGGTGGTATTGTGTTTCCCTAAAATATTGTGCACCCTACTAAACTTATCTAGGATCAGAGAACAGAATAGCCACTAGATATAGAGACCAGAAAATAGTGGCACACATGCCTTTAATCCTAGCATTCCAGAGGCAGAGATCTGTCTGGATCTCTGAGTTCAAGGCCACACTGGAAACTGCTAGGCGAGGTAACTCACATGCCTTTAATCCCAGGAAGTAAGCCTTTTATCCCAGGGAGTGATGGCAGAAAGCAGAAAGATATATCAGGCATGAAGATCAGAAACTAGAAGCATTTGGCCGGTTAAGCTTTTAGGCTTTGAGCAGTACAGTTCAGCTGAGATTCATTCTTGGTGAGGACTGAGAGGCTTCCAGTCTGAGGAAACAGGATCAGCTGAGCAAGTGGCAAGGTAAAGTGGCTGTGGCTTGTTCTGCTTCTCTGATCTTCCAGTGGTCACCCCAATACCTGCCTCCAGATTTGTTTTTATTAATAAGACCTGTTAAGGTTCATGCTACACTATTTCAATTATTTTTTGCATTTATTTATTTGTATATGCGTTTTATGAGTGTCTGTGTTTATGCTATGGGAACCACTGCCATGGCTTGCATGTGGAGGGCTGAGGACAACTTTCCAAAGTTAGAGATCTCCTTCAACAATGAAACTTCAGGGAAGCAAATTTATGTCATTAGTTTAGATGGTAAGCACCTTTGCTTACTTGCTGCCTAATAGGAGTGAGAAGAAACTCTGTTATGGTTTTGATTCTCATTCTGCTATTGGATTAAGGCACTTCAAAACTTTGCATATAGTTACCATTTTTATGTCTTGGGGAAACATGTCCAATCAAGACATTAGATTTGTCTATTCGAGAGGCTGCCTCATTATGTAACCCAGGCTGGACTCAAACTTGCAATTCTCCATCCTTATTCTCCACAGTGATGAGACAACTATATGATCCTCCATGCTTTCTTGAATCATTTTTAAGTTGTAAAAACACTAGAGTTTTTGCGTTCATGTATATAAGTTGACTTTTCTTTTTGTCTATCGTTTCCTTTTCTGCAAAGAACATGAAGTTTGGTGCAATCCTATTTATTTATTTTGGCTTTATTCCATGGCCATCCCTATATCTATGTTATAGATATTTTTCCTGTATTACTGCAGGAAATTTTCAGTTTTAATTCTTCATTTCTTGAATTCTCAAATTCAAGTCTTTAGACATTTTTATTTGCTCTTTGTGGAAGACATGGTGGAAGGCAGTTTATTTGTTATCTGTTTTGTATATGTGTTTTAAAATTTTCAAACATCACTTAGTAAAGAAACTGTCCCTTATGTATAGGCTTTTTTACCTTTTATTGAAAACAGATATTTTTTTAATACAGTATGTTCTGATAACAATTTCTTTTCCCTCTACTCTTACCAGTTCCTCCCCATTTCCCCTCCCATCAGAATCCACCCCCTTTCTATCTCTCGTTAGAACAAAACAGGCTTTTAATAGATAACAACACAACATATCAAAATAAAATAGAATAGAATAAAACAAAAAGTACCACATAGAATTTGTGCAAGGCATACCATCTAAAGGAAAAGAGTCCCAAGAAAATGAACAAGAATCAGAGACCCACTCACTCACACACTCAGGAGCCCCATAAAAACAAGAAACAGAAAGCCATAATATATACCCAGAGGGCCTGGTACAGACACTTGCAGGCCTTGTGCTCCATGCTTCAATATCTCTGACCATATGAGCTTTCCTCAGTTAATTGAGAGGGCTTTGTTCTCCTGGAGTTTACACATTTTCTGTCTCCTCTTCTGTGGGAATCTCTGAGATCTGCAGGGAGAGATTTAAAGGAGACATCATATTTAGAGCTTTGTGTTCCAAGGTCTCAGTCAGTCTCTCTCTCTCTCTCTCTCTCTCTCTCTCTCTCTCTCTCTCTCTCTCTCTGTGTGTGTGTGTGTGTCTCTCTCTCTGTCTCTCTCTGTCTCTCTCTCTGTCTCTCTCTCTGAGTAATGTCTGCCTGTAGGAATCTGTATTTGTTGCCATCTGCTAGAGAAGGAAACTTTTCTCTGATGATGGCTGAATAAGACACTGATTCATGAGTATAACAGAATATCTTTAGCAGTAATTTTATCACCATTATTTTAAGATTAGTAGCATATGGTTTTTACCATAGGTCTCCGGGCCATCTACTCTGGATCTTGATCACACAGCAATACAGCACTGTTGCATATAGGTTTCTTATTATGGAATGGACTTTAGTCCAATCAGACAGTGATTGCTTACTCCCACAAACTTTAGCCAAGATCGCCCTAGCATAGTTTGCAGCAGCAGGACAGCACTGTAGATCGAAGGATTTATGGCTGGTCTGGTATTTACATTTCTCTTTGGTAGCCTGTAGAGTGCTTTCCTATGCCAAAGACACTAGAATGTGAGCCTGAATATTCTATGTAGGTTCCAGCTCGACCTCTATGTTCAATGAGTTTTGTGGGTGTTGCCTTCAGCAATGGGGTCTTGCTGTCAGTTTATGGAAAGCAACCTATTGTCTTGGAAAAAGTCTAGGTTGTTTTGGAATTCAGGTGCAGAGTGGGCAGAGATGGGGTTGAGGAAGGAAATTTGGGAATAGATGTCTAGAACTGAGGGATATTTGAAGGGTGATATGGAAATCTAGGGCAGTGGAAACTTCCTAAAATACATGAAGGGGATCCTAATGAAATCGCCCAATCATGAGGGAGATGTAGTTTGAACTCGTCTTCTCTTGTCACCAAATAAACCCTCAAGTATCAGCACTGGATTACATCCTCATATATATTCTGTATTGAAGACAAATTGTTGATAAGTGTATTTATTTACTTCAAGACTGCCATGTTCAGCTGTCATATATATTATTATATATATATATTATTACACAGCCATGATGTTTAATTTGTCTTGCTCTCTTCAGTTATTTCTATTGGGGTTTTTCACCTCAGCAATGGAGAAAGTAAATATAAGACATATACCCTAGCTTAATGACATAATTCAAAATTAGGGAACACGATTCTGGCTTTAATATTATTTTTCTAGATTATTTTACATATCTGGGATGTCTAGTGGTCCCAGTGAATTTTAAGATTTTTTTTTTATTATCTCTGTTAGAACTTTATTAGCATGTAATCTGGAAAGTATGATGCTAAGTAAAACAAGCCATAGACAACAAGAGAAATATCGCATGATTTTTACCCACAGAAGGGATTTAAAAGCAGAAGGATAGATCAGCAGATAAATGAATGCTGTTGCTGCCAAACCTGGAGCATGAGTTCAATTTCTGGGACTTGCAGGGTAAAAGAAGTAAACAACCTCCCATGTTGCCCTCTGACCACATACAGATCAGAAAACTGAATGACATGGGAGATGTTGATCAAAAGACATAAGCTTGATGTTTTAAGATGAATATATTCTGAGGACATAATTCATAGTGTGATGGCAATATCTATTTACAATATACTGTTTACTTGAACTTTTCTAAGACAATAGCTACCAAGACCTTTTACCACAGGAAAACAGCAACTATGTGAGGTTACTGGTATGTTGAGCATTTCCCCTTATAGTAACAATCTCACATTGTGTCTGCATATCCGAAGACCATGTACTTTAAACAGATATCATTTTAATTTGCTGATGATACCACAGAAAGACTAAAACATAAAAATCAACAGTTTAGTTAGCTAAAAGGAAAAACTGATTACAAAAAACTTTAACAAATAATCATAAAAAAATAAGTATTTAATGAAAGTATATTTTTTTTAAAAATGGGTCTCAGAGAAATGCAGTGCTATTCCAGGCACATAGCAGCTGCTCACAAAAAATGCTACATCCTCCCATTTTTCCATGTCACTCAATATAGATACTTTAATTGATAAAAGATTCTATAACTTTCATTACTTCTAGTATTTAATAAATATGTTCATATGAATTCTTTCATTGCCTGTCTAATGTTAGTGCTTCAAGCTTATTTTTGTTTTTATCCAAACTCCCCTGCTTATTTCTATAAGTAATGAATTCTCTTCATGTGGTATGGCTCTTTTCCCCCTGATCCTTTAAAATTGCAAGAATTTTCTCATGAAAACTTCAAAAGAAGAAGATGAAAATGCAGCATTCTTCCTGACCCTTGTCCAGATTTAAATTAAAAATCAAACCAGTTATTTAAAACCCAAAAGGAACTTTGGATTCATAAGCCTGATATCTTTTATTTGGTGGCAAGAGGGGTGTCTGCAATTTTATTGTGTTGGTTTTATTTTTTGTGTTGCAAAGATATCCAGCTTCTGTTAACGCTACCTGTGGCTGCCAAATATTAGACGTGGAACTGAAACAACCTCACGTAGAGATCAGCCTTGAAATTTCCCAGCTTAATTGATTTTCCCTATCCTATTGTTATTCCTTTTCTTTTGTTTATCATTACATTTCCTAAGAAGTCCAACTAGAATTTTGTACATCAAAAAGAAACAGAATAATTCAAAAGACATAATTATAAGCCATCTGATTTTAGTCCTCTCTATTAACTAGTATACTGAGAGTTTAGGGGCTCAATAAACATCTTTCCTGTGTTCCACTTACCAAGACATCTTATTCCATATATATATATATATATATATATATATGTATATATATATATATATATATATATGTGTGTGTGTGTGTGTGTGTGTGTGTGTGTGCTTATTTTTACACTGTGCTGAACACTGAACAATGCTAACATTTCAGTGGGCCAAAGAAAGAATTTATTTACTATTTATTGCATGCCCAACAACTGTTGAAAGAAAAATCCTACACACAGAGGCCTGATCTGATATTAAATTTCAAATCAGATGAATAGGTAGAAACATAACTCAACAGATGGCAAGCAGCACTTCGCACTTTTGACAAAATGTTCCTTGAAAATTCATCTATGGTAGTCTTTGCCACATTTAATTGTGCTGTTGTATCTCAGTTAATCAAGTAATTTTCTACTAATTATGAGTTTAGTTATGTTTCCAGGATGCAGTCTCAAAAAAAAAAGAGATGTTAAATTCCAGAAAATACCAATATCAGTAATTCATAAAGGACAAAATTACAGATCCTATGAAGAAATTTACAGGTTATTTCTCATTTAGTCCTCAATATCCAGGCTCCATGTTTCATACCATGATTCAGGAAAGGAAGACAATTCTCAGCAGAGGAATTACAAGTTCAGTGTTAGAGATTTAGTAAGCTATAGGATCTAGTAACAAATAAATACATGCATTATTAATAAGAACACATAATAAATTAGTAGTAATTGGCTAGAGAAGCATGGTATTTAAAATTTATGAAATAATTTAGTTACTATCTTCCTGATGGGATTCAGTACAATTCTGGAAGGTGAACAGGGAAGGGAATGTTGGATTAATTTGAAGAATGAAAAATATTAATAATATTAACGTAACACTTCCCAGTTTACTAAAAATGACTCCATATATCATCCCACTTAAACCTACACAGAAAGAGAAGCAGAAAGGAGAAGTGGTAGAAGGGAAGGGGACGGTGGAGATTTTCATAATGCCTATAAGGAACTCAAGTCCTTGAGAAATTATAGACAAGTTAGCTTTTTTTGAACAGGAACTGATTCCTCTGGAGTCCAGTATCTGTGTTGCAACCTTTACTTGAGAGAAGAAATGGAGACTACTTATTTTTAATCCCTCATGTGTTTCTAACCAGAGATGCTTACATATTGGCCCCTTTCAGGATGTATTATAACCTCTTTGCAAATACTTCTGTAACAAAAGCTCCCAACTTCCATGTTGGTTTATAAATTCATGCACTGATCAGTAAGTACTGATTAGATAATACCAAACAATTAATAGAAATAAGCCAACGGTTTTGCAAACTTGTCTAGCTCAGATTTACTGTGTGTCCAATAGACTTAACCTAATGAAATAGCTATAGATTTTCCTTTTATTCTTTTTTAAGCATGAATGCCTAAGCATACATCAAATCTCATTCCATAAAATTTATGACACACAAAGTATTCTCATCCATAATTAATTAACCAAAGGGAATCATGTAGCATGTTTAATTGCAGAGAAGAGGACCAAAAAATAAAAATTAAAAATTAAAAAAAAATATATATGTGTCTTCCAACATGCTCAGATAAGTTAACCACAGCATACAGTTGGGTGACATGTACAGCCAATGTGTCAGGACAGCAGTATCTACTAATACCATTGTAAAGACAAAAGCTTTTAGTTTAGGGGCAGGATTAGGCAACTGCCTCCATCATTGACTTTAGAATATTTCATTGTTCCTGAAATCATTTTATTCATTTCCTACATTTTTAACCTGATAACATCTTAATTTTAAAAATAGAGAAAAAAAAAACATTATGTGTAGAGCACATGACAAACTGTTCATTAAAAAAGAGAAACTATTTAACTTCTTTAGATTAGACAAAGGACTTCTAGGTCCTCAAGTGTGGTCTATGTTCTCAGATCTTGAGTTTTCCATAGAGTAGATATATTATAGCATTTTGATTGTTGGCTTGTCCAAATA
Source organism: Onychomys torridus (assembly GCF_903995425.1). Taxonomy (NCBI): domain Eukaryota; kingdom Metazoa; phylum Chordata; class Mammalia; order Rodentia; family Cricetidae; genus Onychomys; species Onychomys torridus. Next base: position 86,648,045 of record NC_050444.1, read on the forward strand.
TTGTATTGATCTTCCAATTTCTGACAAAGTGGTATTTTGTATTTTAATTTTTATTCTAATCCTCTAATCCTCTGTTCTTATTTTTCTCCTTCTCACATTACAGAATTAATGTATTAATATGACAACTTAAATGCATTCACATAATACCTGAGAATAAAATTAGCTTTCATACGACCACCCCATATATATGCAATTATCAATTTTTTACACAAAGTGCTATCACAAAATTTTGCTCTATTTAATTTCACACTTAGTCTATAAGATACCTACAATTATCTAAATTTTAAAAATGAGAAAATAACACTTACCTTTACAGAAATGACTTAAAACCAAGTTTCCCTGTTCTACATCCAATGGCATTCCTCATCATGATTTTAATATAAAATCATGATTTTTTTTTTATCCTAGTGAAGATTGAATGATATGATCCTGTATATTCTGAGTTCTGGGTTATCAGTTGATGGGAGGATACAAATTATTTGACACGGAAATGCAAGTGGAAAATTCAAGAGTAGAAATAACATGGTCAAAGCCTGGCTAGGGATTGATCAAGAGAAACATTAAATTCAGCACATAAATGAGATACTGGTGAGAACTCCTAGTTCAATGGAACTGGTATCTAGTATCCAAATGTGTAAAATAAAGTGAACTCAAAAAATAATAATCTAACAGAAAGACAGTGAGAACCATAAAACCATCTCTACAGACAGAAAAGGGGACAAGGGAAGAAAGTTGAGAAGTGAGACACCAGAAGGCAAACGGTGAAACAAAGCATGAAAGCATGCTATTAAATGTGTGTTTCTAGCTAAAATTCTCTTATGGTGCTCTTCAAACTTCCTAGCTATCTGGCTGTGATGAATTTCCTTAACTCCTCTGACTCACTTTTTTTTTGTTGTTGTTGTTCATAAAATGAAGACAATGATATTTATATCCAAGATGTTTTTTTTGTTTTGTTTCTTTTGTTTTGATTAAAACCACATTAGTTATATATCCTGTGTGAAGCTGCAGCATTCTGAAATTCATATTCATTGTAAGAATCATTGCTTTAATCTACCTTGTAATACAGGTGTAGCCATAGCAGGCTCATGATTATTGCTGCATGCACAATAGTTTGTGGTAAATAGAGGTCATCCAGGAAATTTTTATAGAATAGTTTTAAAATTACATGGGTGAAGTATATAGTGATGAAAGAGTAGGTTCTATTAGATTTATTATTGTAGAGTTGAATTCCTCAAACAATGGGCCGAAGAGTAAAACGTTAACTTTTGTCACCCACATAGAAGGTCGGAACAACTCCATATAAGTTTTCACAGGTAGTATGCAAGTGAATGTACATGGTTGCCCTACAATAAAACTTTATTCACAAAAAGTATTTAGAAAACCAAATGTGTTCCAATAGAGTCAATCTACCAATATTTGATATATTGCATCCTGGAGCAAGGTCAAATTTAAAATTTCTGATACTAGAAGAAAAGAGACTTAATAAGGGACCATGTTGAGTAGGAATCGGCTACTCTGTACATACTTATCCTCCTGTTATGCTACATGGCATACCTCTCCTTTTAATTTTCATAAATATAAACATCTTCTTCATGAAGAGTATTAAGGGAGAACTCAGTCAATCTAAGTTCAGCCATTCTAGATAAGGGGATTGTAACCACATAATATGTTTCTAATGGACACAAAAATATATCCATCATTCTGTTTTTCCTGAAAGTAAATGTATTTGAGGATGCTTGAATAGCTTCTCATTCCATGGTAGGCAGAAATGTCTTTTGAAGCTGGGCATTGGTGCTGCATGCCTTTAATCCCAGCACTCAGAAGGCAGAGACAGGTAGATCTGTGTGACTTCGAGGCCAGCCTTGCTACAGAGTGAGTTCCAGTAAAGGTGCAAAGCTACACAGAGAAATCCTGTCTCGCAAAACCAAAAAAAAAAAAAAGATTTCTTTGGAAAAGGACACAAGAAAAACTTAAAAGGCTGTATTTAATACAGTGTCATCCTACAACAAATGCCCTTTGAAACACAAAATAACTACAGGATCTTTATCATATAGTTATTTTTAATGTTACAATAAAATAAGAATGAGACATTTATATATTTTTATTTAATTTTTGAGATGTGAAGTGTATTTCTTTTCTGTGAAGCTGAATAATTACATAAATGAAAAAAATTTTTCTAAATTTATGAGGCTGGGACCTTGATTTTCAGACCCTAGACTTTTATTCTAGCACATTCTTCTAATATTTCTTAATGTTATACTTTAAAATATGGAAAATGACAGTGATCTCCAGCTGACATATATATTACATATAAATAAACACCCCTATTTGTATCTTTTTATTTACAGAATACATTGATCAGTCTGATATTGTCATTACACAAACCCTATACATTGAGAAAAATGAAGGAAAAAATGCACAACCTTGTGTCTCATATTAGAAGCAATAAATTAGAGTTTTACAAAATTCCTAGGTTGCACTAACATTAAAATTTGAGAGATACTAAATTACATCTGGTTACCCTTATTTTTATAGACCTAGTCCCTAAGAAAACAAGTCTGTCAAAGTTTTTTTCTAATTTTATCAAATAAATGGTAGTTTATGAACATAAACAAGATTATTCTAACAGTAGATAGAAATTTTTCTCTACAAGAAACATGTTGTTGTTGTTTTAATTAGAAGTCTAACTTAGAATGACTGAGTTGACTCTTCTAACCTGCTTCCCACCAAGGTAAACAAGCAAACAAAGAAAAATAATCCCTTCCAAGTTGGGCTTTTCTCCCCAGGCAGTTAGTTGTGTTGTATGTGAAGGAAGTCCTCTGTTTTTCAAGGCAACACTTACTCGATGTTACAAATGTCAATAACACTAAAAGTTCTTACTAAAGATTGAAAGCTTTCACCAGATCAGCACTTGTCCACATGCTAACTGGACCAGCCTTCCTGTAAAGAAGGCACTTCCCACTGCATAGTCCCCAAGTCAGTGGTTGGAGAGGGCCCATCCCCCCAAACCTTCTCTTTCATTCCACTGACATGTTTTTATTCCTCTCTTATTTTCTACTTTAACATTATTTCTCACTAAGTAGTCTTCCAGCTCAGTCGACTCACCGCATATTACCTCACCTTTCCTTTGTCTGGTGTCTACCGAAGCAGTGTTATCTCTTTATGATAATACAGTCTGAAACTTTCAAAGAAAAAAAATAAGGGACAATTTCTGAGCCATTATATGTACATGCCTAGTTTAATAATGGTCTTGATTTTTTCCCTTATAGAAAAAAAAATCCAGATTTTATTTGTTCTCATTTTACTTTGAGCGCACAGGATGTATCTTTGAATCTGTTTTTTTTTTTCCTTTTATTTGGGGGGTTTGTTTGGTTGGTTGGTTTTATTTTAATTGTAATAAAGGATAAATGTGATAAGGGAAGTTCTGGGAAAATCACAATGAAAATGTGGGAGAGAGCTCAATGTGGGAAAATAAGAAATAAAGCAAATAGAACCAAAGAATACAGTAAAACCAAAATGCTCAGATTTATGCAAGAGTAAGAACGGAGAGGTGCACTTACAATAATTCTGTGACCTTAAAATTTTTCCATTAGTATAAAAGTATGGTATCAATAAAAAGAAAGAAAAATCAGTAAAATAACTATCAGGAGCTACTGAGTAAATTGTTAAATGAAAACTGTAAAGTCTACTTTTTTATTTTTATAATATTTGTTAGAAAAAAATATTTAGAGTGGTAAATTGTAATATTGAGAAATGTTGAATAAAGCAAATTATCAGCTCTTCATCTGAGATCTCTAAAACTTTTGAAGACTTTCTAGAATAGTAGAATAGTGATTCTTAATCTTCCTAATACTGTAACCCTTTAGTATAGTTCCTCATGTTGTGGTGACCTTCAATCATAAAGTTATTTTGTTTCTACTTTATAATTGTATTGATACTGCTATAAGTCAAAATGTAAATATCTGATATGCGGGATATCCAATATGTGACCCCAAAAGGGATCTCAACTCACAGGTTGAGAACTGCTGTTCTAGAACATGTGCTTTTATTCATCTCAAAATATGTTTGTGCTCAACCAGGAACATACCAATATTTCCATTTTTCTTGAACAGTTTAAGGCAGTTGATTGACAAAGATAATCACACTAAACATATAGCAGATATTGTCATACAATGTCCTTCCCAAACAACTACTTACCACATAAACAATCAGCCTTCTCTATTCTTCTCCTTATTTCCTCCAATAAATCTCTTCCAAATAAATGATTTTGTAAATAAGGTTGGAGGACAAAATTAATTAATTTAGCCACACTGAGAGGTTTTACCCTTCATGGGAAACATTTGTCAGAGCTGGAGGTATTTTATTTGGGGTACTATGCTGGTGGTGGGGATGATGCTATTACTTGGATCTAGTGAATGGAAGCAGTGTTGCTGTGGAATAGCTGACAATGCAGGGTATAGACATCCACAATAACTTTGTGTCAAAAACAAAGATTCAAAAGAGCCAATATTGTGAATTCATGGCTTAAATCAGCAGTATAAATATGAATTAAACAACATTGTGCATAGATTCATAGATCACTCCTCTGAACTCCTCAAAGGGCATGCATCTCTGACTGGTCAAAAAAGGGAATTGTTAAAGAAGGAAGTGGCAATGTGTTGCAAGGAGGGAATGGCTACAAATTAAGCCATCAGAGAAAAAAATATTTGTTAAAGAGATAGGATATAAATTAAAGGCAAGAATTTATCCAGAGTTCTATCCAGTGCAGTGACTAGAAGAAGAGGGAAAGAAGGGATGGTAGTAGAGCAGCATCATAAAGCACTCTCGTGGACACATCCACAGATGGGTTCCTGGGAGTCAAATTTAGTGAAGACTCACACACACACACACACACACACACAAAAAAAAAAAAAAAAAAAAAAAAAAAAAAAAATTAGTCAAGTTTTCTCATTATGGAATTCCAAGTCTTAAAGTATGAATTTCTAAGGGATGGACATAGTACTAGCATTTCTAAGAAAAACCATAATAAACACCTCACATTATGTGGATCACAGTCTTGATAATATTGTTTACTTTATTTTTAGTAACTTTTATTAAATGTGTTCCTTGATGACTTCATACATGTACATAAAACATTCTAATTATGATAGCCTTTCTCAGGCACTCCTCTCACTCTCCTCTCTATCCTCTCCCCTTCCTGCAAGTCTCCTTCCTACATTCACAATGTTTTTGTTTTCTCTTGAGGTCCACTAAGTTTAAACTGCATCATCTGTGGCCCAATATAGTCGTGATCCAAATGAGCCTGCCCAAGACTGAGCCTGCTAACAGTCAATCAACTATGGAAGAGAGGCCCATGAGATCCTATCCCCTTGCTAAATTATGCTTTACCGATCTGTTCTGAAAAAGGGGCAGCCATTTGTAAAATTACTATTTTAGATAGCAGGGTAACCTATAAGGAATGCAAGCAGGGTAGTTGTATGAGTATAATTTCTAGTTTTAGAAGAAAAAAGTTAACCATACAAGAATGGACTGGGAACACAAGTGGATTAGGAATAAAAAATGAATAGCTGTGGACCAGTTATAAGGTTAACAGAATAGTTAATGGGGAATTAATAGTCTTCACTAGAGCTGTGGTTTAGAAGATGGTTTGAAAGGAATGGAATTCATAGCCCCATCACACATGTGGGCCATGTCAGCCAGATGAGAGTAATGCCCTCTATGCCTCATTACCTGCCCTTATTTTCTTCTTTAATTTATTTTGTCTCTGGGGAAATGTCCATCCATCAGCAAAATCATTTCTTAAAAGGCATTCCTTTTTCAGTGTGCACTAGGTTTAGAATTTCAACCTGCAATGGACCTGCAAAGAAGACTCTAAGAGGGATGATTCTCATCTGCTAAGCATTGGAATAAAGCCATTATCTTTAAGTAGGCCAGGTTACCTTTATAAACTGCCACCTTGCATGTTTGTACCACACAGTCTTCAGCTTCTGGGCCCTCTGAATGGTAGAAATGTCTGGCAGCTCATACATCACTGAGCTCCTTGCAATATGAAGAGCTTGGAAGTTACTGAATAGTCCACACTGCACCATAAATTACATAGTAGTTATTTCTTAGTTATTTAGCAGTTACAGTGCAATTAGTTCCACTTAATGTCAACTTTTGCCAATACATCTTCCATTAGCCTGAAAATTATAGCTTGGTTCTATATGAGCTGTAATGTGCAAGCAGTTTTCAGACTCTGGTTTGCATCTGGGAGGAGGCAGAAAGGAAATTGCTAGTGAAACCAAGCTGATTTGAATGTGGATGTCTTATTCTCATTTCCAATTCTAAGTCATCTACTGACAACTTTACACCCCTTTTCTTTACCAATGATTGGAAAACAAGTTTCAAGGAATACAATGGCCACAGCTGGAGAGTGAGGCAGAACTGACAAGGGACAGAAATGATCTGATCCAAGCAGAAATTCCATTGTCTTCCCAGGTGAGACCCAGGCTGTGTTATCTCCTGGGTATAGAGCAGGCTAGTTCAGTTTTTGTTTCTTTGTTTGTTTTGTTTGTTTGTTTGCTTTTAATTTTCTTCAAAGCATTTCTGTTCTCCTAAAGTTCTCCTGAGACAAAGAGATTTCACAGACCAAAAAAAGTAAATAAATTTTTATAGGGATGGAGATTCTTCCTCTCTCTTTTCTCTCTTCTTATCTCTCTTTTCCATCTCTTTCTATCCTCCTCTAAATCAGTATAGTGGTATTTTGAACTCAGTAAATTTATTAACTTTGGTAAAACACAGTGATATTTTGTAACTCAGTAAAATCCTTCAAGATATACTTGTGGCAATTTATTGAGAATCCAATGCTATTTATTTTGCCTAAATATTTCAAAAATTCAGTATCAAATTCAAATTTCATATTTTTATAAAAACATGTCTAGTTTATATAGAGAGAAATATAATATTTCTCTAAGTACTAGAGAAGTAAAGAAGCTTACCCATGGGATGTGTTTAATTCCAGGTCTATAATAATTAAAACTCTATATTATTTATTATGTATATTTATTAACAATTTTGGTTAACCACAAACTATAAGCCAGAGACTAGAGAAAAAATCAAGTTTAGCTTGTAATGGAAAGAGTTATAAGAACATAAACTGGTTCTGGAATTTTTGTATTGTTTGTTTTGGGGTTTGGTTTTGATTGTTGTTGCTGTGATAAAATACTCCAGGTACAGTAACTTCATTGAAAAAGGGTTTATGTTGACATACAGTTTAGGTCCATCATGGAGGGGAAAGTTTCAGGAGCAGGACCTTGAGGCATCCAGTCACATTGCATTCACAGTCAAGAAGCACAGAGTGACAAGTGTTTGTGTTCAACTCATCTTTGCTTAGTTCATAGAATCGAGAACCCATCTAATGGAATAATGACACCTTCATTGAAAGGGGCTTCTTACCTCAGTTAGTTTAATTAAGCTCATTCCTTACAAGCTTATTCTAAAGGCTTATCTCCCAGATGACTCTAGATCTCATCTAGTTAACAACTGAGATTAATCACCACACAAACTGAAATATTCACTGTGTGTGTGTGTGTGTGTGTGTGTGTGTGTGTGTGTGTACAAATATACTGTGTGATTTAAATTGATTGCAAGACTGTTTACTAAGGAGAATTCTATTTGAATATAATAGGTTTGGCATACACAAGTATCTGCCAATGTACAGTGTGAACAAGAGCTTGGGTTTTTCTCTTCTGCTTTCCTTGGCTTATGTCACTCTGAGGATTCATGCCTTCTTGCCTTAAATCACATTGTACTGTTCATATCTCTGGCCTTCTACTGATCTCCAAAGACAGATAATGAGTCTTGTTCATCTCTTTGCCCACCTGAACACATGTACCTGCTGCAGCAAATTACACAGTAGCAGTGACCTGGGCCGTGTGTGACCACAAATATACTCACTAACTTCTGCAAAACACAGAGTCTATACTGAAAAGGGGTCTTGTAGTACAAATGTACTTTATAGAGGCTTCATTAAGGTGAAACCAATCTTTCTGATTGAAGAATTCAAATAGCGCCTAGCACAGACTGTGTTCTGAATGAGTACCTAAGTTATTGTTAATAATTCATAATTTTAATATTATTTGAAGCTGTTGAGTTATAAGAATGAAAAAAGAGAAATTTTATATTTTTCTATAGCCTCAAAAGTTAGAATGCAATAAGTTTTACTGACAATAAACCAGGTTCTGGAGCATTTGTAAACATGAAGAGCAATAGTGTATGTGGGGTCCTTTCACAGAGTAAATCTACATATTGCAAGAGAGCACAGGATTTTTCTTCATTGCCTCTACCTTAGATTTTGTTATTAAAAACAATGACTGTAGTGATTAGGGTCCATCTATGATCTTAGTAGTCCTAAAGTACCCTATGTTATCCATAAATTTCTATTATTCACTTTATTATTCATTTTCATATCACAAGATTTTCAACTAATAGCTAGCTGGCAGTGACTTTTTGGCAATCAATGTATATTAGGGAAATTATGTATTTAGAAAAAAATATGTGTTAAAATGAGAGAAAATATTTGATCAAACAATACTCAAATTATTCCCAAGGAGTAGAAGGGTGTACCAGCTTCCACTCTTATGCTTAGCTCACTTTATAGGAAGTAGAATGGTGGTTATTAGGAGTTGAAGGTGCAGACAAAGGACAGTTGCTGTTTAAAGGGTATAGTTTCAATTTTATAAAATGAAAAAGATTTTGATTTCTGTTTCAGAACAATGTAGATATATTTAATATTGTTTAACTATGTACTTAGGAATGGGTCAGAAGATTTATTTCACTGAATGTGTTTTTTACTATAAATTATAATGTAAAAGAATTAATTTTGAAATGCAGAAAGCACCAGGTGAAGTAACCATAGTTAAGACTGTATTTTCATTGAATAAATGTGTGCCATTTCCATATATCAAAACATGGAATCTATTAAAAATAGGAGAGGAACTTGAGAAATGGCTCAGCAGTTAAAAGCATTGACTACTCTTCCAGATTTTGACTTCTAGCAACAACATGATGGCTCCCAACCAACTTTTAATTTCTGATACAGGGTATCTGGTACTTTCATTATAGTTTTTGTGGGCACTGCATTCAAGTGGAGAGCTATAACATCTAGCAATAAAAATCCTGGATAGACAGACAGTGGAATCAAAGTCAGCATATTACAGAGACACCTGTAACCACTTCTTATTGCAAATCTATGTACTAATATTAAGTAATGGAATTAGCACAGACAGCAATTTAATGGATAGATCAAATATGTCACAGAAACTGTTGGAGTAGATTTCAACCAAGAAAGGGGCTAAAATTATGCCATATTCAAGAAAATGTATGGGAATTGAAATCAAAATCATATTAGGTATAACAAGTCAGAAAAAAAAATGTCACAGAATCCAGAAGTTTAAAAAAAACAGAAGTAGAATGGGTTCTACTTAAGGGGGCAGGGCAAGAGTGGACAAAGTTCAGGGAGGATGTAAAACCAATGAGTATGGCCATAAAAGGCACACATATGATCTAAACAGGCCTCATCAACATGGGAAGATGTCACACTGGAATCTGTTACTTTGCACATACAATATGTTTTAAAATTCAAAAGGGAATATATTGTTCTGCATCATTTATTTCTGTCCCCTCAGCCTAATTCCCTCAGCAGAGGATATGCAGGTTCTATACTTTTTATTTGGTGAAATTGTACCCACCACAGCTCTACCAAAGGAGATTATATATGTGTGTGTGTGTGTGTGTGTGTGTGTGTGTGTGTGTGTGTGTGTGTACATTACATTACAATATGTGTTAAATGTATGTTGCTTATGTAATTTTGATATCAGCATAATGATTTAAAAAATTTACTTAGGATGATAGTGAGAAAAAGATAAAAATAGACAGGAATTTCATCAAAATATGTCAGAATGTCTAGTTTCCAGGTATAGCTAGAGAGAATTGTCTCCTTAATGAACCCTGGATCAATCCTACCAGTTTCCCTTTTGACTAATTAAAAGTCAACTGCTTGGTAACTTTAAACACATCTGTGAAATTGCACCAAAATGGCATATATATCTATGTTTGACTGAACAACTGGGAGAAAAGAAATGACTATATTATAAAATTGCCACAGCTTTCTTTTTCCTTTTTGCCCACTTTCCTAAGAGAACATCTCTTAAAAACTTATATAATGAGAATTACATCATCAAGAACCTCAAAGCAACCTTTGGCTTAGTCATGTTGAGTAATCAAAAGCATCTCAAGGGCAATATTGTTCTTTGTGCTGTTAGTACTTGTTCTTTCATCAGATTCATTGTCTTTCTACTTAAAACTATCTCTCACTAACAGTTGTGAGGTACATTAAGCTCTGGGTATAATGACTCTTCTACAGATGAACATTTCTCTTATTTCTGGTAATTTCTATTACTCCCACCGATGTGTTCACTGTATGCATATATCTTTTCTTAGACATAGCAATTTATTTGCAAAACACACTTATGAGAATGGAAATATTAGGTCAGATTATCCATTCATGGAAAAATATTGTCCAATTTCATTAATTTATCTTCTGAGAGGATGTCACAGCTTAGCTCCCCACCAAAAGCTAGATATCTATTGAGCCCCAGATGATCTTCAAACATGCATCTCATTACCTATACTTCCCAGTTGAGTATGACAATATACTTGCCTAAGTAGAAACTACATCTCCTCACTGGGGAGACAAATCTACATTTTTGCCTTCTACCATGTATTCTGAGTTATTAGCACATTTGTGGAGTGCAGGGTGGTGTTACCAAAGTAGGAAATCTAATATTCTGCAAACCTCTGGACAGTCACTGAAACCGGCACTGAAGACACCACACTGAGACAAATTATACATACCCTCTAATATATGATGTTCAGTTTTCCTGCCAATTGTTTATAGAAAAGTTACATTTTTCCTATCTAGAATTTTTAAATCACCCATGCCTTTCTTAAAAGCTTCATAACTTTAAAATCCTTTAAGGAAATTTTTCTGAGGGAATATTCTAAGCAGAGAGGTGATTGCCATAACCATTGGTAAACAAAGCTCAAATAGTAATTGTAAACACTTGAGATATTTGACCTTAAAAAATAAAGGGTGCAACAAACAGATGCTGGAAAGGAGACATTATCTGCATATGTGCTTGTGCCTTTCACTGTTTGTTAAATACCACATTTAGCTCAGTAGTAGAGCACTTGCCTAGCAAGGACAAGGCCCTGGGTTCAATCCTCAGCTCAAACAAACAAACAAACAAAAAAACAAACAAAAAAAAAAAAACCTCAACCTATATCTTTTCTTAGTTGAACAGTTTTAGCTTTCCAGTATGAACACAAGGCTCAACTAATGAGATGACCTCTGTACTAGGAAAGTTTATTAAAGACTTTAAAAATGCCAATCACCTTAAGGAGAGCATGTACTAGCTTGTATGTTTTGAGTTCAGAGATCTACAAGCTGTTTGAAACCAGGGAATGGAATGACTATAAAACTGTCCACATCAAACAAAAGCTGTCCGTGGCTTTTTTGCCCAGCTTGATCCTTTTGAGTATCAAAGAAATCCTTTCCTTCATGGACAAAATAACTCCATATAAATCAATAAAGAAGAGACATAGGAAGGAGAGTTTATAAGAGTCAGAAAAATAGAGCAAGGATGAGAAAAGGTTGGGGGAATTATAGAGGGAGAATGAAAGAGACCTGGATACTGGAGAAGGAAAATGAAGAGTGTTGGACAGTGTCCAGCTATGGCATCTATGAGTGAGAACAGCAGACAATGCAAAGGAAAAACTAATGTGATTTTGAAATGTAACTGAAAAAATATAGGGAAATAGGTGAGAATAAATTCATCTGTCAGGCCATTTGATATATTTGTACAAAGCATTTATTTTCAGTACCTGGCTGTAAGAACAAGACCTCCCTAAATATTGTGATCCAGGTAACCCACTCATCTTATCATCAGCCTTTTATTAGTTGTTATTATGCCCTTATCATCAGCCTTTTATTAGTTGTTATTATGCCCTAGCACTGTATCCAGCCATATAAACAGTTCTGAAGGAACATGAAACCTACTGCAGTTGGATTAAACACAAGAGAAAATGAAGTAAGTCATTTTAAACTATTGGGATGTAAGATATGAGAGGAGGCATTCAGGAGTGATGGAAACACAAACAACAGGCTCTTTACTTCATTCAAGATGGACGTGTAGTTGACAGGATCTTGAGTATTGAGAACAGAAAAAGAGAACTAGTTACTTATCATTGTATATGGAAATGATGGAAATGGTTGGGCTCAATATAGCAGAAAGTTATTTATTTAGTTTTCTGGTTACTTGCAGTTTGATGAATTGAACCAAGTACCTTATAAATACTATGTAAATGCTCTATTGCTGATATAAACTCTCCATCTTGCCAATGTTAATTTTCAGGCAATGTATTTAATTTTGTCTTTCATAATCTAGGTTATTTCAGGTCATTCCATATTAAAAAATGTATTATATTTATTATAGATCCATCTTGTAAATGAGTAAATCCTATACTAAAGGTTGGATAAATCCCTCCAAATTCACATAATTTGAACCTGTCAAAAGAATTCAGAGGATGGAAAGAAAGAATGATGAAATCATAGCAAGTAATAAAATAGTAGATGGGAGAAGGAAGTAAATGAAGAACAAAGAGAATGATGGAACTCTTTAAAAGAGGATAGGCCAATTAAGCAGAGAAAGAAAAGGACCAAATAAGGATTAGGAGAAATAAAGGTGATCTTTGAAGAATGGATGGTCCTGATGAGTTGGTAAAAGCCTGACACTTGAAATCACAGCATTCAGTGGGGGAGAGAGGAGGATCAGATTTTCAAGACTATTCTTGGTTACAAGCTCAGTTTGAGGTCAGCCTAGGTTACATGGGCTTAGGGGGACGCAGTAAATGAATGAGCAGAATAGACATTAGTAAAAATAATAGACATTAGCATAAGAAAACTGTGTGTGGCATGAAGGTCTAATGACTTGATATCAAAGATATTGACAGAAAGGAAGAGTGAGAACAAGAGCTAACACAAATGAGTCTTGGGATTAGAAACAGCCATTTAAAGTCCTGATTGATGGCAGAGAACTGGCCCGCCCACTTGAGTACTTGACTTGTACTCTTCTGACTCAGTCCTTCCAAGGAAACCAGTTACCTCTTTCCCCATTAAGGTTCTAGGGGCAAAGAATTAACGTGGACACTGAGATAAGAACCTGGATATCATTTCATGTTATTCCTCTGGCCAACAATGTGCTTCATTTCCTGAATGAAGAGTTTCCAAAAACATTCTAGAAATCAGTTATGGAGTACCAAAGAGAGAGAGAATGTGAGCTATGAGGAGAGCCACATAGAAAATTAGTGACAACATTTTTTTCCATTCAAATTCTCAGATTGCATAGTTTGGAAAAACTTAGGCACAGAGAAAAATAAGTTTTGATATAGATCATACAAGAAATTGACAGCAAAGTCTAGCCATGACATAGAAATAAAATGTGCTCCTTGTTGCCCCATGTATGAGGCACAAGGAGAGGATAAACATGGGGATCACAGACACATGAAAAGTTAAAAAAGATGTTAAAAGCTAGCATTGCATTTCTGAAATTTCCAGTGATTGGAGCATCCATTGCCTCTGAGCACATCTCCTTCTGTAGGCTCATGTTGCAAGAAACTGCAGATTTAAACAGTTCTGGCTTAAGCAGGTGCTGCTATTTTTGTTCTGCTCTGGTCTATTTTCAACCACAGGATGCTGTGGGAAGGACTTGTGAAATGGCAGATCTGCAACTCTTTCCCTCCCCCAACCCACTGCATCCTTCTCTTCTGCAAACCTTGCCTTCCATCCTGGCTTATTCTTGAAGATATAGGGTGCTCTGCTCCTACCCACTACAGACTCTGGCCTGGGACACTCTGATATCATTCTTGAATGAGTCACCTTGGCTTGACCTCCTATGACCCCCCCTGTGGAAGCATCCATTTAAACTAATACAAATAAGCTGCCTGGCTCAGACTAGGGCCAATTATGTATGCTGAGTAAATAAATGAGGGAATGAATGGTGGAACACGCCTCAATTCATAAGTGTGAAAACTTAGGATCAATAGGTGAAATATTTTTCTGTCTTAAAGCAAGTGACTTGAAGCATTGGAACTAGATGTAGACTTTTTTAACTCTGTGGACTGGGATAGGGATTGAGGATCATCTAATGCAGTCATGCCATGGTAAGTCCTAAAGTCAGAGTTTGATCTCAATTCTTCAGGCTCCATTCATGCCAGTGAGTTCAGGAGTAAATCAAAGAAAGGAATCTAGAAATGAGATAACCTCAGAGACAGGAAGGAACACGAGGACATGCAGTCTTCGGATCAACCAAAACCGTCTGTAATCAGGAGGTGAGACAGGGCAAAATAAGCAGTGCAGTGGGAACTGCCGGTCGCACAGTGCAAGGCAGACTGTATGGATTATGAGAAAGTCAACCTGCAATTCACCAAGCTGAATTTCAAAAATATAAGGCAGGGATCACAGACAGGAAATAGAACAGGAAGATGAAAGGGAGACGAAAAGAGTGAGAGGCAGACTTCCTCTAGAATCAAGGAATGCCAATGGGACTAACAGCATGTGCTTGTGGCAACTATGAAAAAGTCCTTGGAAGGAATTTATAGGAACTTTGCTAGAAGAAGTGATGATGGATGAGAGTACCCCCCCCACACACACACACCGTTTAAGTGGGTGAGAGGAAGAGAGTGATCCAGTGGGTTGGTAGACTTCCAAGATCCAGCAGGAATAGATATAGTGGTTCTTCAACTGATTTATCTCTGAATCTGACTAGGTACTTCGGCGAAATGATTTATCAGACAAGAGGGATCTTCTTGAAAAATTGACCTGGATAGCCTGGATAGAAAAGAGGTGATGAGCAAATGCAGAATTGTAGAAGATCTTTATTTGTTTGTTTCCCTAAAGCAGCTGTGCAAGAATGAACTCCATGCTTGGAAGAGCCTCATCTCTGTTTCCTAGGACACAAGACCATGAACAGTATAAACAGCCAGCACTAAAGGAACATGCTCAGCATCGAGTTCCCTGGGCAATTTCAAGAAAATAACTTTCTGCTTCACAGCCTTAGTCTCCCTCTCTGTGGCAACACTATGTAGTTTGTGTGGTGTCTCCACATAGTAGCTTTTTCTCTATGTGTTTTTGAATACAGTCTTTTGTAAATATTTACAAAATCAGTCTCTCATTCCTGCTGTGAAAAATCATTGGTTATAAAAAAAAAAGTCATTTGTCACTTAATTACTGTGACCTGGGTGGAAAGAAAGAGTCCCTTCACACAGAGAGCCAAGAGCCTCTGGGAGGAACCAGTTTCAAATGTGTTTATAATTGTCTGGTAATCAGTCAGACTTCAAGATTCCTGGTAACTAAGTACAGTGATGAGGGGAAGATGCTGAGTGCTTTTCCATCTCAATTGCTTGCAAATACCCCTCTGCACATGTGTAGGTGGAATAGCTTCTTTAATCAAGGTCAGGTTAAGTGGACTGTACATGGAGAACTCCACATTTGGATTCAAGCCATTTGGAACTTAATCACATTACATTTTGTCCTTCGAAATTTGTGGCTCAGGTCTGCTTCCCATTTCTTTGTAAGCTCTCTTTCTACAAATGCCTTTCTGCACAAAGAGCATTTCACAAAGGTTGAATATAGTGATTAGTGACACGTACACATTTAATCTTCTCCAGTCTTTTCCTGTCTCTGGCTCCCCTCTGTGCTTCTAGTCCATAGAGCTTTATTCCTGAATCAAGAAAATGTTTTTATCTGTCTTGCTATTTTCTTTTCTGTCTTATAAATCCTTAAAGAAATGCAGTGTGAGTAAATTTAGTGAGAGGCTGGCTGGCTGGTGCAAGAGAGAATGAATTCTCTTCATCTAAAGAACAGTCTCTACACAGAGACAAGCAAATAATGTCTTTCAGTCTGTCAATGTGATTATTAAGCATTTATAGGACTTCCCTCCCTTTCACTATTACAGCTACAAGCAGTTTAATTAGTTGCTTTTTCACCCCAGAGTTGTAAAGATAGATGATTCAATTTATTCAACCTTAGATTAAAAGCACATTTGAACCCAGGCAATTTGAGAGAGAATGAAGGATTAACAGCTTGAAATCAAGAGTACTGGGTGGACCTTTCGGGTCTGCAGTTGTTTTCTTGTGATGTGCTACAACCCATTTCATGACTCCAACACAGCATGTATTCCCAAGATGATGCAATGAGAACATACTGCTCTGAGATGAAAGTAGGTTCTAATAAACAGAAAATAACTCATCTAGGATGTAATACCCACTGGACACCCACTGTGTGTGTGTGTGTGTGTGTGTGTGTGTGTGTGTGTGTGTGTGTGCGCGCACGCATGCATTTTCTCTCATGCTCACCACAAACCTGTAACAGAACTGTGTTTGGCTCTTTATTTCATATGTATAATCAGAAAGGGAATCATGAATATCACATCACAAAGCACTTTGAAATGAAAAGATTCTATACAAATATGAAGTCCTATCATTGGCATTTCTTAGCATAATTTTCAGTGACTTATTTTTTTTTAAATAAACACCTCAAACACAGTAGTTTAAAACAATAACCCCTTTAATATGTTCCCAATGCTTTTGGTCAGCAAATTAAGCTGGGCTTGGTTGAATGGGTCCAATGTTGGCTAGGGTACCTCTAGCATGCTTTCAGAGTAAGCTGCAAGTCTAATAGGCAGCTCTGCTTCAGTAGATTGGTTGTTGTTTACTTTGATGGGGATGCCTGATACTTATGTGTGTAATTCAATATATCAACTAGCCCCAATTTGATTTTTACTATGTAGCTAAAGGGTTCCCCAAGACCCAGAAGGTATAGATCAGGCTCCTAGAAAGTAGGACTTAAACCTAACAGTCATTTTGAACATGACATTTTTTTGTCCAGAGCAAATCCATAATGCTCAAATAGTTTCAAGTTGTAGAAGAATGCACAGAATCACATTGAGAATAGGTGGATAAAAGGACCACCACAGTCTTTTTGATAGGTTATCTTGATCATCATACTAAAGCAGGGCCAAAGTCTGTCACTGGCTTCTCTGTTTTGTGACCAAAAGCAAACCTTTGAAACTGCTCAACTATGATATGACTCTTAATCATTGCATCCATGACTTTTAATACTTAAAACCATATTTTGAACATGGAAACAAGACTTGACAGTGCACTTCCCTACATAAATATCATGTGATAGTGGCAAAAGAAGTCCTTCTTAAGTGATTCCCTGAGAGGTTGAAAGGGATACAGCTCTCTGCCAAAGCTTATGTCAGACACCTTCCATTTGAGGATGGCAGTCTAATGGACATGCTAACTAGTCATTTATCTCATTTCCAACTTCTACTCAAGCATTAAGTAAGGGCATCAGAAAGCTGAGCACTTGGACACCATTATATTAGTTCCATACAGAATTGCCTGCTTTGACTTATGATTTAATGTCACACCCTCTGCCTTTATGGAGACCCAGTGTGTGAATTGCCCCAGAGAAGAGCATTTCTCTGCTGTTCTTTTTAAAAACTTCTGCTTGTAAAATAATGCAGTGAATGCCATAGTTCTTTGATCTTTTTTTTTTCCTTCCTTTAATATGGGTGTGCATACTTAGGTTAAAGTCCAGGGAGAATTTTCTGTCTTGATGAATTTGTATGTTTTCTAATATTGTGTAATTCAAAGTGTCTCAGCTTGCAGAAAATAAACTAATTGTCCCTGTACTATAATCTTCTCAACTCAAGTGCCCAAAAGTGCCAATTCTGTCTGCCTTTTTCCCACTAAATGCCTTTTCAAATGACCCTCCATGTTATTTTTTCTACTTGTTTTAACTGCCAAGTCACCTTAAGCCATTTCAGAGAAAGTCAAAGGACATATTTTTAAATCATTTCTAAGTGAACTAATGTCCTGGAGAGATGTTTGCATAATTATAAGTTTGAGTTAGAAAGATTAGGCCTTGTGAAGCTATTTTTATCACTCACTGTACAAAGACTAAGGTAAGCCGCCTTGACACTGATGGGGGGCTCTTGGCTTTACTCTTTGGTCCTAAAAATTTTGCATTCTTGAACTGCGGTTATCTACATTGAAGAGTCTTTCTACTCAGTGATGTTTTGTTCCTGTAACAATGGAAAGCTTTTTTTACACGTAGGAATATGATGTTTACTAGAGTTACTAATTATATTTAATAATACATGATTTAGATGGAGATTTAAAGTGCTGTGAAACTTGCCCAGCTTTAAATTAGTTTTCCCCTCAGTAGTCTTCAGTTTGGTTTCAAGTTCTAAAACACTTTTTTCTTTTGTTTGTGAAAATCTCAGCCATTCTTGTGTTGCTATGGGTTTAAATTAAGAATGATAAGCATCAAAGAATAGAAAGTTTATGTTGAGGACCTGCTCTTTTTCACACAGGCTTGAAACTCAGTGGACCATACATATTCCTTGAATATTGGAGGAATTATTTGGTATGCATTTTTTCCCAGTTCCAGAGAGATAATGGCAGCTGCTTGGTCATGTAATCAAACCTCAGCCAGGCTAGTTGTGTAAAGCTGCATGTTTCAGAAACTGGTTTGTAAAACTGCAGTAGAAAAAAAAAATGTTCATGAAAGGGACAGTAAAGACCAAGTATTGAGAGATCAAGCCATGTGAGAAAGAATTTTGCTCTGTTCTTCCTCCTCATCTCTGCTATTATCCTATCCTTATGTCTTGTGATTGAAATCTGGGAACAGATTCTTGATTTTTCCCTTTTAGAGCTATTTTTGGACCAGTGCACACACTACACTCTCCTAGCTCAGTGAGCTGACCAGCAAAACTATGCAAGGGAGTTTTCTGCACTGAAGCTATCTACACTCTTGGCTGGTTCAGGGAAAGCTCCCAAACTATTGCATAAAAGTTTTTTTAAAAGATATTTTAGATTTTTATTTTATTCATAGGAGTGCTTTTCCTGCACATTTGTCTGTACAACACATGCATACCTAGTTGCCTGAGGAAGTGGTGAGCCTCTGTGTGAGGGCTGGGAATCAAACCCAGATCCATTGCAAGAACAAGTGTTCTTAACCACTAAGTCAACTCTCCAGCTGCATACAAGTTACTTATTGTCAAATTTTAAATACTGACTTGAGCTCCATAGCTGTACTTAGTATGTTTTGAGTTTTGTCTGAAAGAAGCAAAAGGCACTTCTCTTTTTTATCCAGTGTCATCATGGTGCTCCAATTTTTGGTACTATTTAAATAAGAGAAAGAGTGATGAATGGGAGAAACACAAAGACAAACAACAGTACCAAAGTGAAGTGCTATGATCTCACCACAAGCTAATGGGTATCAAACTGATAAAAACAGAAAACACAGGATGATGGCGAAGATGGTGGTGGTGGTGGAGATGATGACAGTGATAGCAGTGTCCATGACTCAGCTACAGATACAGTAAAATATCAATAATAAAGTCACAACAGGAGAAATTATGGACGATTTAAGGGTTGTACATGAGACAAGAGTAAAAAGAACAGTCACAGCTTTATTTACAACCCATGGTCTTGTGTCATAATCTTGGATAACAATTTTTAGTTTTTTGGACTTCAGTTTCTTTCATCCTGAAACTTGGAGTTTAATATAGGATGGTCCTTATACTCATAGTCAAATCCGTGTACCTTGATTCTATGTATAAATTTTTAAAAATAAATGCTATACATTTTGTGTGACCTGATTTGGTATATGCACACAGCCATGGCACGGATCAGTCTGGAGTTTGTTCTTTTATTGACACCTTTAGTGTGACATGCTTCATATTTCTCTAGTTCTTAAAGGGCCTTTATATGCACATTTGATTTACAACAACTGTTAAAGATTCTGGAAAGAAGGAAAGGGTTCTTTTCAGAGACCCTAACAGGAAAGCCTTGAAAAATGCATTTTGGTAAAATCACCATCAGTTTGGTGTTTACTCATAGTGTTTGCTTCTTTAAATTACAAATAACAGTAAATGATTGTGTGGGATGTTTAGTTATCAAATGGAAGTAAAGATTTCTATTAAAATGTGGAAACTGAGCACATATCACATCTTCCTGAAAAAATGTGCCTGTATTTCTTCAGCCCTAGCACATGGGCTGTGCCTCCAAGGCAGGAAATGTGATTATTTTTTAACATTTTATCTTCAGTCCGACGGATGCTGGATTCCCAATATTTGTGAAAATGAACTGAATCCCTCTTATCTGTTTCCTAAGTGAAAGCCTATTTGAAAAATAAGACCACTCTGTTTATTTGAAGCAGGGAATGAAAAGAGCAGAACAGATCCTTAATCCTGGGAAGTTCTTTATCTTGGATTTTTTTTCTTTCTCAAATGCCTTTACAGAAGGATTTTTTTCTGCAGCCATCAAGCTGAAAAGAAACCCTGTGAAATCTTCAACAAATAAATCATTTTACACTATACAGTTCATCAGAGAGAGCGGTAATGGAGAGTTGTATAATAAATTAGCTATGAAATATATTTGGAAGTAGTAGAACCCCAGGCATCAAGTACATGTCATTTAAGTGGAGAGGCAAGCAGATATAGGCCGATGTAATATTTGTCAAATAAATAGCTACCATTGACAAACAGAGATCAGGGGAGGTAGACAACTAAGAAATGTCATTTTCACTTATAGAAATAAAAAGCTACTCATTTTTCCTTCTATACTAGTACATCCAATTTCAAAGTAGATACTTACTAAAACATAAAGTATAACAGTCACAAAAACCTACTTATGGAGCCCTAAAATTTATTCAGATGTGGTGATATAACCCTGTAATTCCTAAAACTCCGAAGACTAACACCAAAAAATCATAACACTAATTTGAGGCAAACATGGACTAAATAACAAGTTTCAGACCATCATGCTACAATGTAAGATCTTGTCTCTAACAAAAAGACAAACCAATAAATAAACAGCAGAATTCTAAGACTCAATCTAAAACTATGTGCATCTTATTTAATACTAGAAAGTGAAGTTATCTACAGGTATTTGGTTGTTGTGTCATATTTTTTCAACTTATTTGTGCATGTTTAATTTTCTAGTAAGATACCAGACAAGGATGCTAAAAACAAAACAAAACAAAACAAATAAACAACAACAAAATAAAAACATGATGAATGTAGCTGAGTGTTTTCCTGTATACCACCTGATCTGCAGCTGCTCAGACCCAAATAAACACACAGAGGCTTATATTAATTAAAACTGCTTGGCCATTAGCTCAGGCTATAACTAGCTCTTATACTTAAGCTCAGCCTATTTCTGTTAACCTATATGTTGCCACATGTTCCTTGGCTTTACCTGTGTGTCATTACATGCTGCTCCCTATCCAGTGGGATGGCATCCTCTCACTCAGGCTTCCTCTTCTCAAAATTCTCCTTGTCTGCTTATCCTGCCTATACTTCCTGCCTGGCTACTGACCAGTCATCATTTTATTAAACCAGTGTGCAAAAGCCTTATCCCTTACCATTTCCTTTTTTCTGTTTAATTTTTTAAAAGGAAGGTTTTAACTTTAACATAGTAAATGTATATATAATAAACACTTATCAAGCAAGAATTACAGTTACAATATCTAGTCCATTTGTATTTGGCAAAATAAAGAAAATATTCTACCTATCCCATATCTGTGAGTCTAAACTTTTATATCTAATTTATATTTATCATAACCAAGGAAAATTATAACTATCTAGTCTTCAACAACATCAAAAACCTCAGAAGGGTAAAATATTACCTAAATAAACAGGAAGAGCATTGTAAGTGACTACCAAAACTCTGGAAACAACACAGACAGCTCCCTGCCTGGACAGTCACACAAAGTTCTCTGAAATGTTGGGGCATCCACCTTATATATATGGAGCATATATATAAGAGGTAGATTATTGAATCTACTCTGAAAAGGAAAAAGAGAGGATATAGATATGATATAAATAAAAAGGTAGATTATTGAATCTATATTGTGTTCCCTGAAATATTGTGTGTTCCCCGAAGTAAACGTATCTGGGGTCAGAGAACAGACAGCCACTAGAACAGAGCCAGAAATGGTGGCTAGAAAATGGGAAGAGTAAGCCATAACAGAAGTTGGGCGGTGGTAGCACATGCCTTTAATCCCAGCACTTGGGAGGCAGAGCCAGGTGGATCTCTGTGTGTTCAAGGCCACTTTAGAAACAGCTAAGCATGGTGACCTACGCCTTTAATCCCAGAAACCCAACCTTTAACTCCAGGGAGTGGGGGCAGAAAGAAAAAGGTATATAAGTTGTGAGGGCCAGGAACTAAGGAGTTAAGCATTTAGTTAAGCATTTGGCTGGAGAAGTATTCGGGCTTTGGAGCAACACAGTTCAGCTGAGATTCATGTGGAGGAGGACTCAGAAGCTTCCAGCCTGAGGAAACAGGATCACCTGAGGAACTAGCAAGGTGAGATAGCTCTGGCTTGTTCTGCTTCTCTGATCTTCCAGCATTCACCCCAATAACTTGCCTCGGGTTTTTGTTCTTATTAATAAGAACGCTTTAAGATTCATGTTACAAATCTACTTTTCAAAGATAACTACTAGTTTTAAATACTTTACAATGGATTAAATTTTCATATATTGTATACAAATTATATATATTTAGATTGATATTATTAGAAAATGCTATATGTATATTTCTTATCTTGTTCAGGATATTGTATCTACATAGTTCATTTAACAATGTGATGCAATTTGCTAATTCTTGAATGTTATTATTACCAACTATTAGGATATAAAGAAATGAAAGTTAGTAGTTAGACATTACAATCAACTTGTAGTTGTATTAGGCATGTTTTCAAGGTCGAGCAGAGATATATTTAGATAGACAGGTATTTTCAAACCCTTCAGAGATCTACAGAATATGCCATTTAAAATGTTTTAATAACTTAGATTTTTTTCTTTTTTTAAGACTATGAGACATGTCAGCTCCTAGCCCCACCAATCTACTTCAGAGAAGATATGGACTTTTAAGAAAATGCATATGGAGTTAAATTTCATTGTGACAAAAGTTAGCCACTGAGCAACAAAATGCCCTCACAATGGCTGCTGACACTATGTTATCCAAAATGGACAAAAAGGGACACAAAACAAAGGACTGCTGATCCTTGTTAAAACAAGTGTGGTTGTGACTTTAGCAACAGGTGTCCTCTGAGGCCAGGACAATATGCCACCATCACAGAAGTGGCATTTGCAGTCCAGAAAAGGTACCGTGCCCCTTTCTTCAAAGGCAGCTGAATAGGCAGTGGATTGATTGGCTTCTGGTATGCAGTGCGCCTATGCTTCTTTTTCTTTTTTTTTCTTTCTTTTCTTTTTTTTTTCATTTTGTACAACCAAAAGCTAAATCAACCACACAGTGTGCTGCACAGCTCACAGACACCACTGTGTATAGTGGCAGAAATCTTCTATGCTTCACTCAAGCCCACAGGATGCAGTGTCTCTGTATCACAGCTTTCCTGAAAGATACAACTAGGAAGCTGTCCTAGGCTCCATTTTAGAACCCTATTTTAAAGTTTTCTCAGGTTTTGGTTGGAAATTCTTCCCCCATGTTGGGTATCATTTGTAGCTGAAAGTTTTCCTGTATCCTACCTTGTCCTCAGCTGCTCAGTCCCAAGTAAACACACAGAGGCTTATATTAAATTTAATTATTATTAAAGCTGCCCAGCCATTAGCTCCAGGTAACTACTGACTAGTTATTACACTTAAACTCAGCCCATTTATCTTAATCTGTATGTCACCACATGTTCATTGACTTTACCTGTGTGTTGTTACATGCTGCTCACTGGACAGTGGGCTGGCCTCTCACTCAGGCTTCCTCTCCCTAGAATTTTCCTTGTTTGTTTATCACACCTACACTTCTTGCCTAGCTACTGGCCAATCATCATTTTATTAAACCAGTGTGCAAAAGCATTATCCCAAAGCAGATGAAAGTGTCATTTGGATTATACTTTCATCAACATACAGAGAACCTGAGATACCTAAACAATACCCCTAGGATGCAGAAAGCCACAAAGTGTCAGGGTATTGACAGAAAGAAAATTTAGCGAAAGTCAAGAAATTCCAAACCTGTTCCTTTCTGAAGAAAACGGAGTGGGCCAAAATATTAGAGCATCAGCACACTAGGCTGTTTCAGGACAACAATACATGGGATGATATGAACACATACAGTGCTTAGTACAGATATGAAATGAGCTAGCATAATAGCATCAAAAAATCATTAACATAATCTTTCAAACTAGGAAACATTGTTTTCCCCTTATAGATTAGGAAGAAGAAGCAAAACATATTTAAGTAGTTTGCCCAAAGCTACTAAATTAGTAAGGGTCAGAGCTAGGTTCTAAAATTTCCCCTCACAATTTATACTGTTTGCGGCTTTGTCATCCTCTCTCTTACATCTACTATCCTGCATGTTGACAGACCTGATGGAGAACCTTCATCTACATCTCAGGAGGTGTGCTAAACACTATAGTTCTGAAGACAATAAACTTGAGACAGAGTTTGAACTAATGTAACACATGATGAAGTGAAACTCCAGAATGGTTTTTGCACCTCTTGGCCTCTATGACCTCAGTCATATCACAAGAATGTGATATGTTCTCACTGAGTTTGTATATAGATTAAATGAGATAGTACGTAATGATATTTTTTATGTATTGTCTGGCAGATGGTAGCTCACAACAAAGCACACCAGTGAAGAGCAATGGTGGTACCAGTGATGACTGGGAGGCATGCACCTCCAAAGATATATCACTCAAAAAACCTTAGCTGATTCTCCACATTAGAACATAGAGCATTCATGTTGATTTAATTTGAAAGACTATCATGCTCTAATGTTTATCACTGATGCTACTTAACAATGATACCTCATTGAAAAGAATAGATCATAGCCTATCACAAGTTGACCAGTTCATTTTTATAGATGTCACTCAATCTTCAGACACATGGTTGAAAGAAAATGTTTTAACAAACCCAACACATTTTACTTCAGAGTTGATGGATTCTAGGATCATGAACAAAAAAAAGAAAAAAACAAAAACAAAAAAAAAACCTTTGAACCTTTGAACATTTCTGGGGCCTAATAATGCCAGATTTTGCTGGTGCCTTAAATTCTAAACAATTTATTTGTGCTTTGCCAGGTTGACTTGCTAAAATAATCATCCACTCATTGGTAATGATCAGGGATGACTAGTGAAAGAGAATGAGAAGAAAGAGGTGTGTGTGTGTGTGTGTGTGTGTGTGTGTGTGTGTGTGTGTGTTTTCTCATGTCTAAGAGAGACCTGTAGTCTGAAGAAACACGGGAAATATAAGAGGAGATTGAACCAGAAAAAAATATAAAGCAATTGCTTGGTTTTGTAATACTAACAATTGTGAGGTAAAAGAAATGATGTTGGAAGTCTTTCTGAAAAAAACTGACTATTGAGCAGAGAAGAAATGATACAAAATTGGAAGGGAGGAAAAGAGGATACTGTATCCAGAAACATCCTCTGGATAAATGGTCGAAATGAGATGAAGGCAATCAGGGAAGAAAGTCAACACAAATAAAAAGAGCTGATGATCTTTGGCTTACTACTATCTTTTGCTTGAATTAGATGACCATTACTTACATCTCCTCAATGTAGGTCCTTGGCACAAGAAGTCAATGATCTTCCCATGTATTTGGATAAGAACCAGAACTTGAATACAAACCAGTACCCTGGCTCCAGCTTCTACAACCATAGAACATACTAACCCAAATCAAATTTCCCACAGAATGAATATACTCCAGATAGGAATATCAACCCAAGAAAAAATGCATACAAGAAATTCATTTGGGTGAATGAAACTAAAATCCATGAAATAAATGCAAGTTTATTTTCACTTATATAGTCAGAATTTATTTGATAAATTTAACTGCATGCTAATTCATAAAATGAAGAGAAAATGAGCAAGGTCTTGATTTTCTAACAGTATTTTTTTCTGACAAAATTGTATGATCAAATGAAATGAAATCCTTCACTTCACATTTAACTTTCATATCGTGATTAGGAGGAAAGGTAATTTTTGTAAAAATATTTGAAAGATTCATCATTTTTCCCTGAGGGTTCTCTTAATCCTTTGATATTCAAATATTTCTCTTTTGAAGTTTCTGATCATCTTTCATGTTGATTTTCTCTTTTTTTTCAATTGTTAATTGGTCTAACTCAGGCAAATTCTCATTTGCCAATGGCATCCACTGTGATTGCAGCAAATCATAGCATGACTTTCAATAACTTCATGATATTAAAAGCTTTCACAGGACTGCAGTTTCATTTTGCAGGTGATATGCATTGTATTCTCATTAAGATGTAAGTAATCAAAATATTTTATAAGATCAATGACATCCTAAACAACAACAGAAAAATTTATTTTGACAAGATGGAAAGAAATGAGGTAGATACCTTGGCAGACTAAGTTTATAACAATATTTTAATTGAATATTTTTTTGTATAATGTAGACATTTGTGAAAACAAAACTATCTGAACTCAAGTAATGAGACTCACATAATAAGGATCCACAATATTCAAATAATTTGAAATTCTCAAGGGCCCCAAAGCTGCCAAAGCAAAGACATGTAACTGCTCAGTTTCAGTAGGATAGAAAGTAGAGAAAAGCATTTGTAAGTACAGTTATATTTTATGAATATATATGCACTATTGCTCCTTTTAATATAGTATAATAGGTGTCCTAGCTGGCTTTTTATTGCTTCAATAAAACACCATGACTAAAAGCTACATGAATAGGAAAGGGTTTATTTAGTTTACACATCCCATTCATAGTCTTTTCTTCATGAAACCCAAGGCAGGAACTTAAGAATAGTATAACCTTGAGGCAGGAACTAAAGCAAAGGACATGGAGGAAAGCTGTTACTGACTTGTTCCTATGGCTTACTCAACCTGATTTCATCTAGAAGTCAGGACTATTCGCCCAGGGCGGCACTAGCCAAAATGGCTGGGCCTTCTCACATCAATCCTAAATCAAAAGAAGAAAATGCCCCCACAGACTTACTTACAAGTCAATTTATTTGAGTCATTGACTTAAGCGAAGTTTTCTATTTCTAAATAGCCCTCTCTTGTGTCTATTTTTTTTCATGAAAACAAGCTAGCACAACAAGTTTACGTGCTGCAAAATATTTTCCCCATAATATTGATGGGAACATGTTTTAAGGTGCCTAGAGATGGTGGTTCCCTGTGAAATGTAATGTGATGGAAGCTCAATAACTTGGACGGGTCTTCCATTGTCTTGAGTAGATAAAAGATGTATGAAATGTACCACCTCCCAGGGGAAAATCTGTATTTAATCCTTAATCTGTGGTTTTCTGATAGAGAGCTGACACTTTCCTTAAGAAATTTTGAACCACAGCATTGCTGCTAAGTACTCAGTCTGGATATACACAGTCTACTAAGATTTCAGTTATTTTCTGCATTCTAATGAAGAGAAGAAACATGGATCTACTTTTCCAAGGAAGGAGAATAACACTGAAGGAGATATTCTGTCTCCTCTCTTATTCTAAGCCTTTTTCTGCAGAGAGGATTTGTGTGCAAAGAGCTGGCCATCTGTTGTGTAGCAAGATGCAACCCATATGTCTGTGCCCAGAGGAAGAACTTGTAGATTTTCAAACATGAATTCTAGAGTTTACTGCATCTCAGGAGCTTCTTGGGGAAAAGAAATAAAGTGACACCTTTTTTTTTCAGTGAACTCTTTAATTAAAATTATGTCTCAGTTTGGACTCATTAAAAACTCTCTACTCTCAACTCATGACAACTCAATCCAAGTCCACTTGTGCTTGTGAATGTAGTGTTGGGGCTAGAGTGATGGCTTAGTAATTAAGAGCAGTTACTGTTCATGCAGAAGATCTGAGTTCAGTTTCCAGCACCCAAACAGCAGATCATAACAACTCTCTGTAAATCCAGTTCAAAGATATCTAGTGGCCCCTTCTAGCCTCAACGGGCCCAAGCCTTGCATGTGGTATATTTGCATACATGGAGAAAAACATCCACACACATAATTTATCAACTCAGGGATAGAGATAAACAAAATTCCCATTTTATACAATGAAAATTAAGATGAAGTTTAGCAATTGTGTTGTAAGTCACAGAAGAACCAAAAATGAAGAGCTAGAATTTGAAACCTGTTCTCCCTAACTTCTAAATTCGTAAAGTTTTATATGTCATAAAAAGCTTGTTGAAATATATGAGAATATACATAGTGTATATGGGATTATTAAATATTTATATTATTAAAAAATTACTGCAATAATGTGAAAAGAACAACCTTCTAGGAAAGTATTGATGTAAGGATTCAGTGAAGTCTAACATCACAGATTTTCAAAATCAGAAGGGACTTCAGATGGACTTAAATTATACTACACTTATTATCCACATTGGATGGTAATCAGAGTAGTGATCCCAAGAGTATATTTCCATTCTAAGATGTTGGAATGTTGATTATTTTAAGAAATCAACATCTTGCTTCTCAGCTGAGAATATTGATAATTCAAGGGTATACCAAGACTCAATGCTATGGAATAACACACATTTCAAATCTCTATTAAAAAAGAAGGCACATGTTGCTAGAAGTAGCATAATGTTTTATTAGAATTTTAATATAAAACATAAGACTTTAAATGTGTGTTATACTTTTAGAATCTGTTTTGAGCTATACTTCCTCAAATTCCTATGAGTACATGCACACTCTTCTTAGTCATAAAATTTTCCCAGGAGTGAAAAAGATCTTGAGCAAGCTCTCCACTACCATCTGATTCAGATCATTTCACTGTCCTTTCTGATTCACAGAAAGTGCTTCCAAATTTTCTGATGAGGTCTGACTTGGAGCTATAAGTACTGAACTCCTATGAAAACAGCCAATCTTTTACTAAATATGATTTTCTGAAGAGGCTACAATCCTCATTTTGTCCATTCTAGCACTTGAAGCATATTATATCTGCTCAGTCAACTGGCTCATACCCATACTTAGGCGATTTAATCTATAATTCTTTCCACTGGCCTCCTGGAACAAAGCAGTCTTCAACCAGGACTCTGGTTCAGGGAAGATCTCTACTTTCCTGGGACCTTGGTCTCCTTTCTTAGATGCAGGAAGTATTTTGATCACTTTGATAACTGAATAGAAACCCTGAGTTGAGACACTCTGAAGCACTTGGCATTGGCCTTGAAATCTGACACTCATCTGACAGCGTTCCTATGCCAACTTTAGAATAACTCAACATTCCCTGACTCTTCTGAAATGACCCAGACATACAATTCCACACACACACCCATGCCTAATATTTCTGCTGTTTGATTTTTCTAAAGAAATCTAAGAAGTGATCAGCTGTACATGGACAGCATTCTGAATATTCTGAGGTAATCTTTGCTCTAATGAAGGAGCTAAACTATGACTGAGAGATGCTGATACTTGAACTCATCAGTGGTGATATCTTAAAGCATGTCATGATACAGTGGGAAAGTTTAATAAATAAGGGAAACTCATATTCCAAAATTGCATACCCTCTTCTAGAACTGTCTAGCTTATCCATGTACACAAACTTCCACTAAAAACATCTGATGGAGAATTTTTCTCTTTGCAAACAAGCTCTTTCATGATCCAGTTCTTTGGCCCTTCCCAGTCCTGCCTCCTTCTGCATCTTAATGCTTCAAACTATTTAGTTTCTCAAAACACTAACAAAGACTGGTTTTGTTGCCTTCAATACTCTTTCTTAATTGTAAAATTTTCCTATCTACCCTTCCTAGCCCAGATTAAATAAAAAGAAGGCTTGGGGACACATGGAGCTGGATTTAAATTAGTGCATTCTAATTGTTGTGTACCTTAGGTAAACTGTCTTTAAGGTTGTAAATTGAGCTTAGTCATAATTATGTTTTGTAAATGCTCTGATTAGCACATTAAATACAATTTTAAAAATTATTAGTAATGTATTTACCACAGGATTGACACATGCTTATTTCTGTTACTGTTGATAGTGTTCTGACTAAGTTCTAAATTGTATCTGTCTCACTCTTAAGTTCTTATCTGCATTGTTCTCAAATAATAACCTGTTATTCTAAACCAGAATCTGGCAACTTTTTTTTTTTTTTTTTTTTTGGATAAGAAAGGATAGTCAGTATTTTAGGCATTATATACCCTAACATTTTTGTTATAAGTACTGAATTCTGCCATGAAACATGAAGTCAGTCACACATAACAGAAAAATAAGTTGGATGGAGATTTTGATCTCTTACTCAACTTACAATACCCAGTTTGTAGCTCAGTGATCTGTCAATGGATACAATCTGACCCTCTGCTTCTTTTAAAAAATAAACGTTTATTGCAAAACAGCCTTTTCCACTGAATTACGTGTTATCCATTACTCCTCTTGTCCTACGATGGCAGTAATATACAGCACAGAGCCTATAGCATTTATTTTCTGTCCCTATTATAAAAAGTTCACCATCCAGATTCAATATTTTGTACATATTTGTTAAATGAGTAGGAAAAAATGCGTAGAAATATCCAGAAAAAACAACCTGGAAAAGGACATAGAAAGTTTTGGTGGAAGTAGATTCAAGGAAACAAGACAAACAGAAGTTAGAAACTCAGTAGACACTCATGCATGAAGGGGTTGTGAGTCTTGCTACTGAAGAGGCAGTTTGCTTGTGTTGATATGCTATGTTCTTTACAAGGTGAAAATCAACATGGTCATGTCAGGTAGAAGAAAATAAGTCAAGAAGGAAGGAGAGTTAGTGCCTAGCCATCTAGTTCTAGATCATGTTGGATTGTTGCCAGGGTGGAAGTAGTTCATATTATTGAAGGTGACACCTGCATCTACCAGAGAGGTGGACTGAAATGCTAAGATCACCACTAAAATTAAATGGTCACAGCAGAGCTTCTAATACAATGTTTGTCTTTTATTTGTCCAGCAGTCTTTTTGCCCTATGGTTCAAGATGATCGGCTTAATGGTCTGCTTGTTTTTGTAATGACTACTCATAAGACTTTAAAAACACATTACAGAATTTCACAGATGAGCAAAGTCTATGACTGATGAGGCATAACATTCCACTCTTCCATGTTTGGCCAATGTCTGGTATCCAAGCCCTTTTTCTAAGTCCAATTACCCTAGGATAAATTGCTTGTGATATTTCTTTTTGCAGTAATTTTGTTTTCTTATATGTCCATGTTCAACCTCTCATATCACAGGGATACTTGGGGCTCAGCATAACTTGGGTATTGTGGAGGACCTTGACTGCTTAATTAATTCATGTGGAACTACTTTTAATCAAGGACAAACTATTTTTTCATTTTCCTACAGTCCAGCTGCTACCCTGACAGTTACCAACATCATCTATAAATAACTGCATTTCAATGTCAAATAGAGATCCTATATATTGAAGATGCACCCAAAATACAAAACCTTAGTAATTTAATTTAACCTAGAAGGGAATATGCATTTTACACGAATGTCCATGGGGGTATTTTGGTGTATGTGCCAGTTGCAAATTTTTCTTTTGAAGGCAAATAAAAAGTGATGCATAGTAAAATATGGCCCTAAGAAAAGAAACTACTTGTCTGGGATGTGTCACGTTTACTCCTCCAGGTAAGGCATATTCTTACATCATGCATTAACTGCTTCTAGTAACCCCCAACATATCCCTTAACCTTGAAGCTTCCAAACTTATTTATGGCAGCCTCTGATCATGAGAAATTTCTACTTAAATCCATGATCTTTAAATTTTTAACTATGACCTTTATCCTTATTTCAGACATTAAATTAAGTCCCCTTTCTTCAGGATCTAATCTTCACAGAGTTGAGACTGATACTTATTCCAGCAACTACTCTCCTTTCAAGTCCAAATCACCAGTCCAGCTAGGCATTCTCGTTGGATTGAAATTACAGGTTCCATCCTCTAGGAAATATCCCATTCATTCAATCTCACTAAACAGATCGAAGTGTTTCATTCATCAGTTATCACAACTGGCAATAAGTAGACTTGGGTTACATAACTGAAATGTAAAATAAAAACAGCCATATCTTTCTTAACCTCAATTCCTGTTAGTACTGCAGTCTGAAGTCTAGAACCAGATGGATGTTATTAGATTCTATTCCATATAATTATTAATTTGATTCTGCAGCTCCTTTATCCAAATAATTTTATCCAATTCAACCCTCCATCTTTGAATTGACTCCAAAAAACAGGTCCTAAAGAAAGAAGGTGACTTGACTTAATTCATGTGAAATAATACGTTCTTGTGATAATATAAAATTAAGAAGGTAGCATTGATATATAGCTGAGATATGATAAGTGCCTTGAACATGTTTTCTCAGGCAATCTTTACAGAAACTTAGTGAGAGTAGATGTTTTCATTCCTATTTAACATATGATGGAACTGAGGCTTTGGGAAAGAATGGATGCTCTGTGGAAATGAGCCAGGATCTCAATGATTGTTAGAAGACTACCTTGTTCTTTGACTCAAAGTCCAATTTAAATTATAACCCTTTCAACCTTACGTCAATGAGGCATTTCTTTCTGAGAGCAGTAATTTTTTTTTGTCCTATAACTATAAGGTCATAGAGGAGGAAAAGACTATATGGAGTTTGAGTCAAATTTAATTATTAAAACAAAAATATGTAATAATGTCGGATTTCTGCATGGTTCAGTTTCTTTCTACATTGACGTTCAATATTGGTGAAATTAATACCTTAGTATAAAAAGGATTCTTTGTCATACTCACATAACATAGTGTCAGCTATGACATCATGGTTACAATAGCAACAGCAATGATTTGGAAGCATTCAGATTTCACTTAAGAACCCCAACTATGAGTTAACAAATTATGACATCCTCAGATGCTGATGTGAACAAGAAGGGAAGGAACAAGAAATGGGGCACAGGTGTGGAAATTTTCCTGCCAACATTCCTTAGTCCTTAGTTGAAGTGGGAGTGAATGTGTGAATAATCTGTAAGGAATAAAAGTAAGTCTCCTAATTACCCAGCCAATAAAAAGTGAAGAGTAGGAGCAGGACAGAAGAAAGAGTCAAAGTATTCTAGTGCCTTCTTTCCAAAATTTGGTATGGAAAATTCTTATGCTTCTTTTTGAACTTGAACAGTATACCATCTCTGAAAGGAACATAACGTTAAATAAATGGGACTTTCTGCTAGTCTTTTACTTTCTCTTGTGAAAGTTTCTAAACTCCTGGAGCTCAGTTATCTCCTCAGTCAAAGGGGGCTTCTACTTGCATTATTAGATTGACAAGGAAGCCACAGTTTGCAGATAAAGCAATCGACTCACTGAACAGTCTGTCTACCTTTCTCTTTCTCTTTGGAAATGGTTATTATTTTGTGTACTAAGGGTTGAATCTTACGCCTTCTGCATGCTGAGTAAGTGCTCTGCCACTGAACTGTATCCACACATCTACTTTCTCCTTTCTCTGAGCAGCTTAAATTCAGACTTAGAAAAATGTCTCTATCAGTGAAGTTGGTTCTAACAGAATACCCATGACTGGATGATATAGACACTAGAAATTTATTTCTCACATTCTGGAAACTAGATGTTTAAGACCAAGATAGCCATAGATTTTAACTCTAATGAGGGATCTTCTCGACCTATCCTCATGTGGTAAAAAGTCAGGAACTGAGTGGGAGAACAAGGAAAGAGATACCATGATAAATGAAGACCCCAGGGGAATAGGAAGAAGCAGAGTGCTAGAGAGGTCCCCAGAAATCCACAAAGATACCTCCATAATAGACTACTGGCAATGGTCGGGAGAAAGCCCAAGCTGACCTACTCTGGTGATTGGATGGCCTAACACTCTAACTGTCATGATAGAACTCTCATCCACTGACTTATGGAAGCAGATGCAGAAATCCATGGCCAAGCCCTAGGTGGAGCTCCAGGAGTCCAATTGGTGAGAGAGAGGAGGGATTGTATGAGCGACAAATATTGAGACCATGATTGGAAAAAGCACAGGGACTAATAGCCAAACTAGTGGAAACACATGAACTATGAACCAATACCTGAGGAGCCCCCATGGAACTGGGTCAGGACCTCTAGATAAGTGAGACAGTTGATTATCTTGAACAGTTTAGGAGGCCCCCAGGCAGTGGGACCAGGACCTGTCCATGGAGTATGAGCTGGCTTTTTGGAACCTAGGGCCTATGCTGAGATACTTTGCTCAGCCTTAGTGTAGGGAGGAGGGGACTGCACCTGCCTCAGCTGAATCTACCAGGCTGAGCTGAAACTCCAGAGGAGACCTTGCCTTGGAGGAGGTGGGGAAGGGGAGTGGATTGGGAGTGAAGGTGGGGTGTGGGGATGGAAGGAGGGAGGATAGGGGAATCGGTGACTGATATGTAAGGTTAAATTAATTATAAAATAAAATTTTAAAAAAGAAATTAATGAAGGTCTCTGTGACTTCTTTTGTGAGGACATTACTCCTACTCCTCAGATCCTTTCTCTCTTGGTATAATCACCTTGCTAAGACTCTACCACTTGATACAGTCATCTTAGGATTTCAATGGATAAAATTTACACACACAGAAACATTGGATCATAGCAGAACATATGGCAGACTGTTGTGGGAACATGAATAGAATGTTTTACATAATTTTCTATGTTTCTGCTATTTTGCAGTTTCCAAATAAAAATATGCTATCTGTTAAAAACAAATACAAAACTGATAATAGTTCAATGCATTTTACTTTGTGAATTTTGTCAATTCCTCTTGATTTTTACTTTTTTATGTCCTAAAGTTGAAGGAGAAAGAACTATGTTTTTCTGTTCCTCTTATCCCTTGCTAGTTATGTTACACACTTAACTATTTAGTTGTTAAGCGTGATGTTCTGTGCTCATAGATTTATCCATCATTGTAATTGGAACTTAAAACTAGATATTTGTTTTCATTCTTCTATATTTAATGAATGTTTTATTTTTTCAGACTTTGGTGAGAGGTGTGTGTGTGTGTGTGTGTGTGTGTGTGTAAGAGAGAGAGAGAGAAAGAGAGAGAGAGAGAGAGATCAATCTTGTCATTTCTCTGCCGTTTCCTTTCTCTCCTCCATGTTTGTCCCCAAATATGTGTGTCATTCTCTTCCTGTCTTCTTCTCTCCTACATTAGGTCTCCTTTATATTGGTCCTTGATGTTTAAGAGATTTTTCTGAGGGACTCTCCTGCCAACATAATTCTGTGTGAATTACATTCTTTTGCACAACCTCTCACTACATAAAGACATTTTATTTAACTGGTAAAAGTTCTTTTTCCACTTTGGTCCTAGACAGAGAATCATGTGTCACAAAGTCTGAAGAGTCATCATCTGGGAAACTAAGCAGGGTGGAAAAAACCCTAAAGTCTAGACCTCACTGGAATTTGCATGTCTTAGGCTCACTTGTGCCTTCTCCCTGAGTTGCAGACCTCAGAGGACTCTGAAGTGATAATGTGGGATATGTTGTTATTCACTCAGGTGTTGAGTGCATTACTGCAGCTCTGGGACACAACAGGGTATAGGGTACTTTGAGGATTGTATATCTTAAGTATAAAATAAGCCACCTGGGAGCCTCAGGACTAGTTAAGAGGAAATATATTTCTGGTGGAACCTTCTTTTATTTTAGGGAGAATGTGGCTGACACAATGAAGAAATCTTGTTTTATTTCATTTATCCATCAAGGCAATAAGAAATATATAATGTCTGGAATGCCAATCTCAGATGGTGATGTGATTATGCATGTATAAAGACATTATTTGGGAAATAGTGACAGTGGTATCACAACTTAGAGGAGAATGTGTGTTACATAGAGAGTTTTAAGCCAGACTTGATTCTATAGTCAGACTTTTCAAGCAAATAAATAAAACAAGTACTTCAAAAATTAAATATAAGAAAGTATAAAGTCTTATGAATTATACTAGAACAGGAAATCAGAATATGTGTCTCTCTCTAGAAGTAATTGTTGTCTATGTGCATGATTTTAAGTAATTCTCTTTTTCATAATGATTTCCAGATCTCAGTCTCCATTGCAAGAAAATGGGGGAAAGGGATGTGTCTTCACATTCCCCTGCAGCACCACTGTGAGAGATAGAAAGGCATGGATAAAATTAATTTTGACATATTAAAATTGTCTTTTAGCTGATTTCTCAAGATTCTCAGAAGGAACTTCATCAAGCACAAAATCAAGCATCAAGATGAAAACAGAACAGGCAATCATCAGTCCCACATGCTCTATTTACTGTGCGGATGTGAGAGGCAGCTGTCAGGAAGCCAGAAGAATATTGGTCATGCACATATTGAGCAGCAGTAACCTGTGGAAACTCTGGAACTTCACTTACAACATCCAGAAGATGAGCAAAATAGAAGTGAGTTATCGACATTGCTACAAGAAGGGAATAGAATCCTAAACATGTGTCTGAAGTGATTAGCTACCCATTGCTTTCTCAATTCCATTTGTATTTCTATGTAATTATTATTGGATAGTTAAGTATACGCTGCCCTTCTTCCCTCATTATTCTATGGCCTGCTTTTTTTACGCCACTTTCTTGCACTTTTTCTCTTTGGAATCCATTATCTTGGCAGTCTTTGGCAAGTATCAGACGCTATGTAAAGTATCTGGCATACTTTAACTGACTTACTGACTTACAGAAAGTATCCTGCTGAAGTCAGACATCTCCAGGTCACCCAGAAGATTAAATGGTGAGCAGGAATCCACTATCTAAGTCCATATTCTTTTGTCTCTTTAGCTGGAACTCTCAGCTCATCACTTCACTGTTTTATCATTCTTTTTCTAGAGCATTTAGGAAGCTGCAAATTCGCCCTGTGATGGGAGATCAGTTTAAAACTCTGGTATAAAGTTTGTAAGAACAGGGCAAGCCCAAGGGCAGGGTGGATTTCTAAACAGTAGCTGATATGTTAGCTTTTCTGCTTCCCCACGCCCCCCTCAACTTTAGCCTAGCACAAGGCCCAGCAGGAATCACTGACCTGACTACTGGTAAATGGTAACAATAACACTTTGTATCAACAGGGCACTATTCATCTGAGTCATCCTGGAACTAGGTCCATGTTAATTAAACTTCAATACATCAGAATCTTTAAGGTCAGGACTGTACCAGTTTTAGAGAGAGATAAACTGAGATGATAATGACTCTCACAAAGAGAAAAATAAAGACAGATGATTTGTTACAATCACCTCCGAGACAGATGATAGAAGGCTGAGCTGCAAGTCAACCCAAATAATCATTAGATAAAATTGTATGGCAGAGAAGGCGCTGGCTGTGAAGTCAGCAGACATAAGTTTCTGGCCTGACCTTTTCATTTGTTATCAGCAGAAGAGAGTCAAGTCACCTTTCCTTTCTCATTTTCCATGTATCTAAGAACAAAACAAGAAAGCTGCTGAGTGCTACCTTACCAGGATCATCTGTTCTTTATGGTGGCATGTACTTGGGAATTATTTGAACATTACTCCATTCTGGCTTTACACCAGAGTGGCTTAGAAGCATAAGGGTAGGGGGATGAGATGTTAGTTATTGCTGGGTCCATTTAAATAAATATAGATTCACAATCCTACCCTAGTAATTCTAATTTACATCTGACAAAAAATGCAAATAGAAAACTTTTAAGCACTCCTCAGATTTATCTGGAAAAAAACACTTTTCATCTGATTTTTGCAGTGTTCCATGAATTATAATGAGGCTTTCCCACCTGGCCAGTATTTGCCCTTCCTGAATCCCTTCTAACCTTTGCAGATATTATGGTATGATGGTTAATATTGATAGCCTGAGAAACAAGCCTCTGGGTACATTGTTGAGAGATTATCTTGATTGCTGTAGGCCATACACATGTCTTTGAGAAACCATCTTATCTAGGTCGTTAGAGGTAGGAAGTCCTACTCTGAATGAAGCTCTCTATGTGCTGGAGTCCCGAACTCTACAAAAAAGAAGAAACTGAGTTGAGCACAAGGTTCTATTGATCTGCTTCCTGATTGAAGACACAGTGTGAGTAGCCATCTTAAACTTTATAGCCTCACCTTTCCTGCCTTGATAAACTTCCCATTAAAGTGTAAGCCAAATTAAGGCCCTCTTTCTTTAGTTGTTTTTATCAGGATAAGTTACAACAGCAGTAAGATAGTAAGTAATATATATATAGAGAGAGAGACTAGAATGTCTGTAGCCTTCTCACTTAAATATTCAAGTCATCCAATGTTAAAACAAGGCTCTAACTATATTCTATGAAGCACTTAACAATTCGGGGAACTCTGAGGATCTGATACAGCACCATGGAAGCCCCTCCCAGAAAATTTCTTACACATAGGTAAACAATTTGGCACTCAATTTCAGGACTTCTCAAATATTCAGAAGACCTTCTATGAAACCTGTTTTAAAATATGTTAAAAAAAAAAAGGAGACGATTAAATGAAAAATTACATTTTCAGAAAGACATGAGTGATAGGAGGTCTGATCACTGTTTTTAGATATATGAAATACTGTCATTTAAAAAAGACAATACACCTGTCGCTGTGGCTCCTGAGTGAAATCACGAAGACAGCACATTATGATAAACCCAAAGGAAAAAGTTTTGAAAGGAGTTTTCTAATGATGAGTTAAGTCTCTTTAAGGAGGCAGTAAGCTCACTGTTGGAAGGGGTACTTAAACAAACAATGGGAGGCATTGTTAGGATGCTATGGATTAAATTGTCTAGAACAGTCTGACCATCTTTGTGTAAAGTAAATAAGAAAGTTTTACAAGTAGATGAGTAACTATGGAAATCCTCACTATTACAATCTTTAAAATCCTTGGAATATAGTAGCAGTAACATCAAATAATAATATTAGAAGAAGTGTGAAAAAGTGGGAAAATGTGTCCCTCTAAGCAAAAACACAATCCTGAGGTAAAGATAATTTTAGGATTACAAAAATGTGAAGGTGCTTTCAAGCAGTTTAACAAACAAAATTATGAACTCTAAGGAATGTGTGTTCATAATCAAGTGCAAACACAATGATGATTACATTAAAGGAAACAGTGGTGTAACTGATGGCTGATTTCTCCCTGAAACAAACAGATATCAAAAAATGAAACACCATTTGTAATTGTTAGTCATCATTGTCAAGTTGATGGGCTTTGGAATCACCTAGATGAAGCACCTCTAGGAGAGTTTCCAGAGAGTTAATTAAGGACAGAAGACACACCCTAAACATAGATAGCCATATGCAGTGTACTGGAGTCCTGGACAAGAAAAGGAAGAGAATAAAAGAGAAAAGAGTAGTAGCATTCATCTGTCTCTTTTCAAAGTGGAGGCAATGTGACCAGCTGCCTCACATTTACTTCTGCCACAGCCAGAATCTGTTTGGCCATGATGCCTCCCCTGCTTGAAGTCCATTCTTATAGTATTTTCGTCACACTAGGAAGACACTGACTGATACTTCATCTTTAACATGCTCAATCTTAAGCAACATGCTCAACCTATAATTATATATAAAGCAAAAATATGAATACAGAATAAAAGCAGAAGACAGAAGAAACATGTAAGTCAGAGCCAAGCTGAGGGTCATCCTGTCCTGTGTAACAAGCTAGAGAAGAAACCCAGCAGCAGAGACTTGTTGAGAGTCCAGAAAGAGGTCCTGGCAGGGGTAGGTTCAGTGTACGCCCTGTGTAGCTTACCAGGGCAATAGGGTCTTATGAAGGCCTGGGCATCAAAAAGCCATCTAAGCCTGGCGATACATACCATGTCAGAAGTGCTCTGGAAGCCTGAACTCCGGAGGGTGACTGTTGGAAACCCACCTCAGGTGGTAGTGATGATAGAGTGCTGCAGCAACCTACTCGAACAAGAACTAGAAAAACATCCAAGGCAATCCGGTCTACTCTAGCAAATATATGGCAATTTAGAGAAGATGTTCTTTGATCTGATATGGAATACCTGCAAGAAAATTTAAAAAGGGAGAAATTATTGATTGTACAGTTTAAAAAAATGGATTGTTTCACTAGAGTGTCAAGAGAGTTTGAGATTATCCCCTCCACTGGTAATACAAGTATGGAGAAGGTCCCAAACTAGGGGCACAGTCATGATGGCCAGGTCATTCATTCTAAATTGCCCATGGCTGTGCAGAAAGACCCTATAAAGAACATCTTCTCAGGAGATCTTAAAGTCACAGAAGAAAAGATTAGGGCTGGGGCTGGGCGGTGGTGGGTCACACCTTTAATCCCAGTACTTAGGAGGCAGACCCAGGCGGATCTCTGAGAGTTCAAGGCCAGCCTGGTCTATAGAATGAAATCCAGGACAAGCAGCAAAACTACACAGAGAAACCCTGTCTTGAAAAACCAAAAGTTGTGAAAATGTTAATGGAAGAAACTGAAGAGAAGACATAGGTAAGGTCAAGGCAATGCAGATAGCAAAGTTAACCAGACAAAAATGATACACACACACACCTTCTTTGGACAGGGAGAAAACACCAATATGTAGCAAATATGACTGTCCTTGGCTATCCTGTGTACATTGATATTTTTTTAAGTTTCACCCTGGAAATCCATTTCATGTTTCCTATTTCTGAATCGCTTGTTGGTTTAAGTAACTCATTAGTATCTTAAGAACTAGAGAACATTTGGGACTTAGCTTGTTACTGGGTTTCCTATAAGAACAGTATAGACTCTGCTGCCTGCTACCACTCCACAGACTGCATCTGTGAAGACTGGTGGGATTGGGTAAATTTTATCTTGGGAAAACAGTGCTACTTTTTTGACTTTTTAATTTTATATCATTTGTGTTATTAATGTCCTAAAATGTAAGTGGTAATTTACTGTAGGTTTTTTGTTTTTTTGTTTTTTGGGTTTTTTTTTTTTTTTTTTTGGTACTTTTTGGGAATCTAGTATAAATTATTTCACACTGTATTGCCACAGCCTGGATATTTAGGTTATCACACTTTGGAGATAAAATTAAATTAAAACATATTTGCCACCCCCAAAAAATAGGTGACATTTAAATACCTATAAGTTTGAGAACATAAAATACTTTTTCTCTCAAAGGCTGGATTACAGAAATCACAGAGATAGTTCAATATCTGAAAACTA
The DNA here is from genome assembly GCF_903995425.1 of Onychomys torridus. Lineage (NCBI taxonomy): Eukaryota > Metazoa > Chordata > Mammalia > Rodentia > Cricetidae > Onychomys > Onychomys torridus. The sequence continues at coordinate 86,689,167 of NC_050444.1, forward strand.
TAAACATTCTACAGGGAAGGGATAACAATAAGAAACACTTGTTATAAGAGTAAATATAAAACACAATTTTCTATTTTATTAATATAGCATGAATGCATGTGCCTAGAATGAAAATTATATAGGGCAGATATATTCAAAGCTATAAAATATAGGATATCCTACAGAATGAGGATGGCAAGAGAACACAAATGCTCCAAAGCTTTGAATTCATAGAAATAGTGACATGAGCTATAGCAGACTGTAATAAAGCAAGGATGCCATGGGAATCCTTCAGCAACCATTTAAAAACAAGTGGAGAGATATAGCTGAAAAGTAAATAGAAGAATTAAAATGAAATACTCCAGAATATTTGATTAAATCCAACTATATGAATAATATTATTTCTAATTTAACTCAACATTACAATCAAAATACTGAGATTGTTAAACTAAATAATGAAGGAGAAGGCAATGTCACAGAGTGGTACTTTCAATGTGAATTTGAGAAATCTGGAAGGAAGATAATGGAATGTAAACCATAAGATTAGGAACTGAAGTGAGAATATGGATACCAAATGAAACTGACTTAGGGAAAAGCATATTTCAAGATTTAAAAAAAAAATCATACATAAAAGTCAGAGAAAGTTGCAAAAGACTCTTAAGAATATCTGTATGTTCTTTATTCAAATTCACAAAATATTAATAATTACCACATTTTCCATTATTTGTTTCTCTGTGTATCAGATAACCAAAATCAACTTAGTGGAGGGAAGGATTTATTTCATCTAGAACTCCTGTGTCACAGCTCATCATTGCAGGAAACCAGGACAGAGCTCTGGGAAGGAACCTGGAGGCAGGAACTGAAGCAGATATCATGAAGGAACTTTGCATAATGGCTTATCCTTCAAGGTTTGCTCATGTTACTTTCCCATTCAGCTCAGGACCACCAGCATAGGGTGGCATCACACATAATGTCTTGGGTGCTGTCCTATCCATTCATGAAAATGTTCATAGATTTATTATCCACAGACCAGTTCAAAGAAAAGTAATTCCTTGATTGAGGCGCCAGCTTTCCAGATGACTCTAGCTTGTGTCAACAAAAACCAGCCAGCACATTCTGCAACCCTCTGACTTACTTTAGCCTTCATGTATCTACACACACACACACACACACACACACACACACACACACACACACACAAGTAGAAAAACAATGAGAGGATGTCATTTTACCTATATCCACCGAGAAAAGGTTGCAAACAAATTTTTAAATGTCTAAATCTTTCATCATTCCATTTTCCAATCTATGACATCCCTCACATGTAATCCTCAATATAGTGATATTGAGGTATTAAAATTAATACTGAAAGTGCATTATTAATTGATCTATTGGTCTACTTAATTTTTCTAATTGTTACATTTAGGTTATCTATTGTGACAATGATACCTTGATTTTCTAGTTCAGAGTTGATGTTCTGTTAAGAGGCTATCACATAATGTCCCATACACTTCTGTTTTCATGGACTGATTCCTCAGTTTCTATTATAATCTGGTTTAGAAAACTGTATGCTCTCTTTGGTAAGGCACTCTTCAAGTTGAATTTAAGTGGTGCATTCCTTATGACTAGGCTTTAATTATTTATGTCTTTGTAACACTGAGTGTATTTGGCATAATAATGTGCACTTATTATTTATATCTGTTTCTCCTGCTTTTTATTGTTTGATGTTTTCATAACAAATATTAGATATCTCAACCTATGGTCCCTATTCCACTCTCCTTCTTATTCTCAACAAGTCTATATGCCATTTTTGTTGCATTTTTGATGTGTAACATTCATCTACTATCAGGTATTTTCTATTAGAGTTTTCCTCTGAGGTTGCAATTTTCCCCTTGTTATAGTATGTATCTTATTAGGAGACATTTCAGACAACCAAAATATGTAATCATTCATTAAACTTTTACCTACTGCTGTAAGTAAACTTGTGTTACTATGGTAATTAGCACAGGAGGTCAAGGCAGATAACAATTTACACTGAAATATGATCAATTCAGTCAAAAGAAATAGAAGTAATGAATGCATTTACGCCTAATAGAGTATAAAATACACAAGAAAGTGACAAAATCTAAGGCATATTTAAGATTATGATACTCTTCTCCAAAAATAAAAATAATAAAATATTAATCACATTGTCTTAGTGTCTTCTTTTGGTACAATAAAATTTTTGGCAAAAACCACTTATGAAAGAATTGATTATTTTTATTTATTTTTGTTTGTTTGTTTTAGGTCACATTTCAAGGTATAGTACATCATGGTAGGGAAGTCTACATAGAAAAGGCTTCCAGAAACTGGTCCTATGACTGACATCCACAATCAAGAAATAAAGATAGCTGAATGTCAGCTGATGCTCAACTCCATTTGCCTGTTTATAAACTCTAAGATCCTCTGACAAAGACAATACTCAGCCATACTTAATATGGGCTTTCATACTTAATATGGGCTTTCACATATAAATAAACATAATCAAGATAATACCTCATGTCACCTTCAGAGGCTCATCTCCCAGGTAGTCCCAGAGCCTATCAAATTAACAATTTACAGGAAGTGTCACATATATATCTGAGCAAAACTATCAGATCTATTGGTATAAGTGACAAGAAAACAACATACAATGGACTGTTGATAATATATTTTTTCAAATGTACATAAAATAAATTCCAAGATAATGCATACACTGAATTATTAAATACATCAGTAATATTCACAGGATCAATATCTTACAAAATTTAGTGTTTAACCAATTGGGATTCTAATATAAATCAATGTTATATATTCTTAAAAAATATGGTACACACAAATGAAAATATAACTATAAGCTACAACTATAAAAGCACCAATTATTTGTAAGTTAAAGTGCTAGTGTAATGAGCAGTGAATTCTTTTAAGAGGTGGCTGTAGTGGATAGCCATCCCAGCATTGGCCTGGAAGTTCCAACCCCCATTGAGGCTTTGGTAATGGTCATGCCCGCAATACGGGGTGGAGGAAAAAACAAAAGACCCAGGATCGAGAGGAGGTCTCTCTCTTGGTGCTGGGACGCTGGACACAGGAGATAGACTGAGCAGAGTTCTCCAGAGAACACCGCCAGACTGCACCATACCTTTGCCAGACCCTACAACCTATCTCTTCATTTGTAAGTTACCCCACAAAATAAACCTCCCTTTTAACTATGTGAAGTGGCCTTAATAATTTCACCAATATCTGGTGCCCAATGTGGGGCAAGAGTTTCCACCTAAAACCTGAAAAAAAAAGATTCTAAAACGGAACTAAAAACAGCTTTCTACTTGTCTCTCTCAAGTTAGCAGCAGCCTACAGGTTTGAGCTACTCTGGTGGGTTCCTGGCGTGTGCATCTGACCTGCAGTGTGGCGGGAATGAGGAGTCTACAAGCAGCACTTTACTCTGCTGCATGGTGGATTTAGTCTTTGCTAGTTAAAAAAAAAAAAAAAAAAAAAAAAGTTTCTGGGCTATGCACTGCTTTGGTAGAACTGCTTCTGATAGTTGATGGTACACATGGCTCCAGACCCAGAGCTGGCAGTAAATTGTACCACCACCATGTTGGGAAGCTGAGGTGGGCGGAGCCAGCAGCCACAGTGACGTTTCAGTCTTACAAAGATGGATATTACACAGAGAATCTGGTTTATGTTGTCTTTGGGATTTTTAACTACAGAAAAAGATTTGATCGTAAAAGCTGTTGAGTTAAACAAATATGTAAATTTTAAAGGTACCTTGACTTCAAAATTTGGATATATGGATATGTTGCTTTGGAAAAGAGTCTCTGCTTTTGTTTCCACAGAAAGCCAGAGGCTGTGGATTTGTTCCAGGTTAAGATACATCAGTTTTGATCAGCCAAGACCACCTGAAAGGTCTCTGATGACACCATGGCCCAGATGATCCAACATCCAAAATGGTTTCAAGGCAACTGGCTCAGAGGTTTACTCTCACAGACTACTCCATAATCCTAAAATTTTCTTTGTGTTCCCATAAGATATAGTGCCCTCCTCAAGCAGGAAGTAGTAAGAGAAACTACGCCCAAATTCCCAGCTGGCTTTGGAGATGGAATTGGCTCACTCCTTTCCTAAACCCAGACATATTGTTAAAAGAAAAGGCTAAGAGATTCTTGTGTCCCAAATCAGAAGAGCTGTCTGGTGTGGGACAGAGAAAAACCAATATTTTTATTTAAAGCATGTTGATTATAAATGCAATCTCTTTCTAAAGAAGAAAAGGGGATATGATATAGATATAATAGGATAAAAGGGTAGTTTAAGGAACTTACTTCTAAAGAGCAACAACTTGTTTAAAATGTTTTACATTTACTTTAGTCTATTGATATAAACTTAAAGTTAATTTTGTTATACTGTGTGTATATTTCTACTCTTGTTTAAGGTATTATGTTTGTATAGCTCATTTAAAATTATAATGGGTAATTAAAAATAGATTAATAATTAACTATGATAATCATACTTGTAGCCATGTTAGTTAAGTCTTCTAGGTATACACAGAGATATTTCAGATAGATAGGTAACCTTCAAATACTTCAAAGACCTACAGAATATGGCTTTTAAAATATTTTTAAAATTTAGATTTTCTGGACAGTGAGACATGTCTGCTCCTGGCAACACCGATTTACTTCAGAGAGGAGGATGGGCATCAATGACCCTTCATATGGAGTTTATCTTCACCTTGGCAAAAATAGCCATTTGGGCAAGAAACTGTTCTTGCATGGACTGCTCAATCAACTGGACATGCAAGACCCATAGAAAGGTGACCACTGAACTTTGCTTGACAAAATGGTCCTTCAGGTTCCTGCTTCGCAGAGGAAACTGCCAGACATTCTACAGGACACTAAAAAAGTGACCAAGAGACTCTAGCCCTGTGGGCTGAAGACAAATGTCCCAACTTTACAAAGGAACATTAGGTGACTATCCAGCCTGCCAGCTGTCTACTCTTGCATCCTTCTCCTGGTTCTCAGGTAATATTATATCCTTCTGAGGTCTTTGATGTGGTTGAAGACTAGATAGTTATAATTTCCTCAGTTATGATAAAAGATAAGTTAGATATAAAACCTTAGACTCACAAATATAAGATTGATAGGATATCTTCTTTAATATTGTAACTGTAATTCTTGCTTGATAATTGTTTTGTTATATGTAATTGTACTATGTAAAAGTTAAAACCTTGCTTTTTTTAAAAAAAAAAAAAAAAGAAAAGGGGAAGTGCTGTGGGATGTTCTGTATGTCAAATGTGTCGCTATGATTGGTTAAAATAAATAAAGTGCTGATTGGCCAGTAGCCAGGCAGGAAGCATAGGGTAAGCGGGACAAGGAAGAGGAGAAGCCGGGGAAGTGAAGGCTGAGGGGAGACGCTGCCAGCCACCACCATAAGAGAAAAGACATAAGGTACTGGTACTCCACGAGCCACATGGCAAAGTATAGATTAATGGAAATGGTCTAAATATAAGAGTAAGAGCTAGACAATGGTAGGCCTGAGCTAATGGCCAAGCAGTTTAAATAATATGAATGTCTGTGTGTTTATTTTATAAGTGGGTTATTGGACTAATAGGGCTTGGCAGGGGCTGGAGAGAAGCTCTACAACTACAGGTGGCCTTATAAATTATTCTAAACATAGATTCCACAGTGTGATGCCCTTAGGGAATTTTTAGAGATAAATATTATCTCTATATGTCTATGATCACTTGATATTTGCATATTCAACAGAGAAATTTACAGGTGAATAAAGATTGGCAATTATAATAAAATATAGCTGAAGATGTTGAAATTCAAAGTTTGGCAGCAGACTCTATCAATGAGGGAAGGAAATTGTGACCAGATCACCTTCCATTGTCCCATGAAACAGTGTGATCTCCCTGAACAGAGAGAAGGTGGGGACCAGTATGTTTCATAGAACTTGCTCATTGCAAGGTTATAGTTGGTATCCCTCTAGGACTTTATCAGAAGGGGAATATTATAACCTGATTTTCCCAGAATCCAACTTTTAGATTGATGACACTATGGTGGCTTCAGGGAACTAGAGAAATGAAGTAGCAGCAGTGGTAGCAGAATCGCATGGTGGCACAGCCCACATAAATGCCATTGGATCTATATTAGAGTGGGATCAGGATGCTTCCAAGCAGCTGACCTCAGGAGGCTATTTCTGCCAGCAAACTGTAGCATAAAATTGCATTTATATCTATATGCACATTTATATCATTTATATATTTTATTTTATTTTGTTGTATCTCATAACTTTTTTTCCTATATGAGTGTTCTTTAAGTAAGATAAATGTCTGTGTGGGCATATATATTAAATTTATATATAGTGGTGCTCAGAGCAAGGACGTTTGCTTTTATCATTATCCTTTTAGAGTCCTGCACTTTTCCCATTATTTACAGAAAATAAATCAGCGCTTTTAAAATGATCAGGAAACTAGAGGTGTCAGGGAGGGGGCTACACTTGATTTCTCTCTACCAGGTGAGGATCTTCTCACTTGCAGGAGAAAAAGAGAATCTGAGAATACAGCTGTGTGTGTTAAGAACTGGTGTGCTAGTCAAAATCAGGGTGCTAAGAAAGGAGAGGTGGAGGTGGATAGCATTAGGAATTAAGAAAAGTGGTTCAGGTGAGTGCTTCAAAAGGTCAGGCAGCTAAGAGTCCCTGCGGGGCGAGAATCAGAAGTCACACAATTCAGCCCACGCAGGCCCACATGAGCGACCAGAATAATTGATGACATAAGAGCCAGTATCTGCGTAGTTTGCAGCATTTTAAGCCTCCCACAGACATGCAGCCAAAACTGTCTCTGTGTAAACAGAGCAGAACTCAGGAGATGTAGGGAGTATGTGAGCTTTAAAAGGATTAGGTTATCTAAGGAGTATGTTTGGATGGAAAAGGAGAAGAAACCCATCCTGATATCACCCATCATGTGTTTCAAAGACAGAATAATGATTACCTCTTGACCATCTGACTTTCCATTCACATGAATATATGTACAGCATAAACAGATGAACAGGAGATGATACTCAGACTCAAGACCTAAATGCATGTATCCTTTTAAACTGCAGCAGCATAGGCTTACTCTCACTTACTACATAGTGAAAACATGGCTGCTTTCTGTGGAGATGCTGATGTAAGAGTGCCTATTAGAAAAGTCAAAGATATGCAGAAATGATGATTGTATCTGATATGCAGTTCTTGATTTTTAAGGCATAATAAAATCAGCAGGTATTAATCACAGTCAATTATTTAGATTTGACCAGATGGAATCACACCTTCGCCAGCTTTTAAAGCAAGTTGGGATGTAGGTAGAAAATAGCAGGCTGGGGTGGGGATGTTAGGACAGAATACCAAGTTGGGTTTAAGGAAGCAGGTGTTTAGAATCAACACTGAGATTCTATGGTGCTGGTTCTGAGAGAAACTGCTTGGCTCCTGGTAGAGCAAGGGGGAACAGCCCATAGCTCTTGCTAGAGTTTGGATCATAAATGCCCCCCAATTATACATGCACTGAAAGCTTACTTCCTATATGCTATCATTGGTAGGTGGTAAAACATTCAGGAGACTGGTAGTAAGCATTGCTTGATTGCCCTTGAAGTATGTTGGTCCCTCTTTTAACCTCTTCCATTTTGCTTACCTGTTATCATGAAGGGCACTGGAGATACTCTTCTTCCATGAAATGCACTCTTGTCATATATCCAAAGCATCACATCTATGTGTCCATAAACTGAAAATTCCACAACTAAAGCAGAAATAGATTTTTTTTCTCTTTTTCAAGTTAATTATCTCAGGTACTCTTTATGGGAATAGAAAATTGGCAATGCTTTACCTCAGATTCGGCTTTCATAACTATCTGGTTATCTTGACCATCTCGCAGTGATTTTGTCACATCAAGGCATTGAAGAATCAGTCTCTTTTGGCGATTACTGATTGAACTTGAGACATTGCTCTTTCTGTCTGGATCTTTTGAAAGATATTTGCATTCATTCCCTTGGTGCTGAACCTCGTACAGATAACTATGAGCACAAAACAAAAATGAAAATCCACTCCCTTTGCAGTTTTCAAAATGTAGACAAGTCAGTATGTGACAATGAACCAAGGTGTAGAGCCAGGAAAGAAAGCTGGATCCATGGTGACCAGGTGTTGTGCTGTGAATCTGAAATAGTCCCTGCAGTCTTCTGTTTTGAATGTTTGGTAACCCACAGGTGGTGCGGTTTTGTGGAGACTATGGAGCTTATCTGGCCGAGTTGTTTATTAAGAGCTGCCCTTTGTCAGATATTTCTAGCCCCGGTTCCTATCACACTTTCAGCCTTCTTGTCTGCTGAGAGGTAAACAGTCTTCACCAAAGCTCCCACAATCATAAGTTGACCTACTTCAGACTGATTTGGATGGGCAAAGATGAGGGACAGAACCATTCTGAAGCCATGAGGCAAAATCAGTCTTCACTCCTCCAAGTTGTTTCTGTTAGGAACCTTGTTCACGGTAACACAAAAATAACAAATACGCCAGATATTTTTGTGGAAAATTCTAATTTTCTCTCAGAACCCATTTATTCTTCCCTTATCTCTTTTAACAGCAGAACTTGCCAGTATATAATTTGGTGTGTAGTCATTGTACTTCCTCAGAGTTAAGCTTACGTTTGATTAGAGGACAGTAATTGAAATTATGTAATCACCTGCTGGGTCATGAATTTACAAAGGAAATTTATGTTCTTAACTAAAATCCTTCTGCCCTGATTCATATTCTGATGAGCACAAGGGCTAGTGAGCCACTCTAATTATCTATGGAAGATATTAGCCATCTAAGGGTAAAATCCATGGAAAACTGGGCCACTTAATGATCTTGTACAAATAAGGTGTGATTGTTCACTTTCAGACTTATAGTGCAGGAAGTCTTCCCTTGTGAAGATTGATCTTTGCTTGTATAAATTATTTTTATTGCATATTTCTGTTGGAGTACTTATCCTTTGCCCACATTGAGACAGATTTCTATGTGGAAGAGGAATTAACATTTTCACAAAATCTTGAATGATAGACAGGAAAAGATAATTGAGATGAACAAGAATTGGAAAATCATGTCCATGAAGAAATTAACATGTTGAGGGGCTACGGGTATGACTCAAGTGGGTGGAAGTGCCTGCAGTCAAGCTTAGAGACCCGAGCTCAATCTCTGGTAGTGATATAGTAGGAGGGAACTGATCTGTGCAGTTGTGTGTCCTCTGTTCTCCATACATATGCCATAGCATACATGTATTCTTGTATGTGTGCATGTGCATGCACACACACAAATAAATTAATAAATAAAATTTGCAACAATTAAATATAATTTTGAGCTGAACGGTGGTGGCACACACCTTTAATCCCAGCACTCAGGAGGCAGAGGCTGGTGGATCTTTGTGAGTTTAGGCCAGCCTGGTCTACAGAGCGAGATCCAGGAAAGGCACAAAGAAACCTTGTTTCGAACCGCCCCCCAAATATATATATATAAAATTTTGAAATATTCAGGTAATGAAAAAGAACTATTCAGAATGTTGCAGATTTAAATAATATTGGAAACACTAAACCCATAAACATACTAGTAACAGATGTGAGATAACAGCAGCAATCAATGCATAAAAATTTCCTTGCATGTCTAAGAAGATTGGAATTTATTCTGCTGTTATTTGGGATCCTGAAAATATGTGAACACACTAAGGAAAGATAGGACCATATATGTCCTAGAGGTATTGGTCTGTACTGTATAGTACAGACCATGAAATTAACAAGAGGACCTTAGCACATCCCATCATCTGGTGTCTCTGGGACTGATTTACACAACTGTGGGAAATCCAGGTGGCTCTCTCTCTGAGGTTATAGACTATGGCACATGAGTCAAATTAGATCATTTTGCTTGTCTGTGTGTGTGTGTGTGTGTGTGTGTGTGTGATGTATGCATATGTGAGAGTATCTGTGTGTGTGGTAGATGCATATGTGAGAGTATCTGTGTGTGTGGTAGTTGCATATGTGAGAGTATATATGTGTGTGTGAGTATGCAAATATGCATTAATGTAAATATAATTACATGTGTATATGATGTATATGTACCTGTATGTTTTATAAACTGTGTATATTTATGTGTGTGTATGTATATATGTTTAGTGAGTGTGTTTGTGTGTGTGTGTGTGTGTGTGTGTGTGTGTGTGTGTATAGGAGAGAAAGTGTGTATGTGGGAAGGTACAAATATATATGTGTTTGTGTGTGTGAAAGCAAGCATGTATGTATAAGTGTGCATTATGTATTTATATGTGATTATGTGTATGCATGTGTCTATGTGGGGATGAGCACAGAAATACATATACATGAAAGAATGTCAGCATGTAGCTTTTGATTATAAGTGTTTGTGCATATCTTTGTGAATATATGTTATGCCTAGATTTTATATTTATATACACATGTGTCTGTGTGTGGAGACATACATATCCATGTATGGTGTGAATGTGTGTAAATATGCTCTTGTGTTTATGTGCATATGTACATGAATGTGTTTGTGTATATATGTATGTGAATGTGCTTGTGTACATGAGTGTCTGTAAATGTAGTGTTTCTGATTTGTTTTGTTTTTTGTGTTCTCGTAGGTCTTCATGCATGCAGGGAAAGAACCAGACCACTTAATTATACCTTCTGCTCTACCCAAAACTGTATTTTGAGACAGTATATAGGTTGACCACACTGTCCTTGAACTTGTTCTGTAGCCCAGCCATGCCTTAAATTTATAATTCTAGTGTTCATCTTTCTTAGTAGCTATAATTACAGGTTTGAGCCAGAAGTCCTGGCCGTTCTGTTTCTCTTAGTGAAAATTTATTGAATTAAATTCCTAAGTCATTTATATATAAATTGTCCATTGCTGTGGTTTGTGCTATTGTGGGAGAGTTGAATAGTTACACAAGAATGAGAAGTGTTTACTGGCAGTGGCTGTAGATCATCCATCTTGCCATGAGACTGTTCACAGGTCTACTGCAGAAGCCTTCTGAACTGTCAACTGTTTCTTCAGTCACAGCATTTTTAGATTTAACATTTTGTATACTTGGCCTTCATAGAATATATTTTATTTGGGATTCTACTGGTACAAGACAGTTAAATAACTGCTACCCTGGGTCACATTCAGGAACATTTTATTTTAAGCATGATGCTTGCTCATTGAACAAACAGACTACTATATGCTATGTGAGGTACACCATAGAAAAGAGAATATGACATCAAATTAGGTGTTTAAAAACATTTGCTAAAACACATTGACTTGTTATGTAGGTCCACAAGAATGGAAAGCAGGGGGAAAGTTTGCTTTCCCTGCCTTCATTCTCCATCTACAATTTTACAGAATAAAGTCATCATCTTTAACTTTCCTTTTGAGATACTTGAATAACAAGAAGAGTAGGAGCTCAGGACAGACCCAGAAGAGGATAAGACTGCACCCTCAGTGATTAAAAAAGTGATACATTATCAGAATACATTGAAGAATGGAGCACTTCACAGGACCAGAGCTGAGACCGTGACAAGTCAACAATAGGCAGCACCACACCTTGACAGGGGTTACTTAATTCTGTGTACTTCATGCCCTCTTCTTTAAACTTAAACACCAGTACCCTGAAAATGTTCCTAGGGTTACTAAACTTCTTTATCTCTTCCTCTTGCCATTGATATATATTTAATATATCCTCTTTCTTTACTTTTTACTGTTCATCAGCTCTCTGTTGTTGTTTTAAAACTCATTTATTTTTAATTGGCTTGTTGGGATGGATGGCCAGCTGAGGTCAACTTCTTGGTGCTACCAGAACACTGGTTCTTATACTAAAAACTCCAGTAGCAGAATCTCCACAAGAGCTTAAATTACAGCTAATGTAGGAAGGTGATTGATATTCTAGTCCAGTGGTTAATTCTATTTAAGTACACACATACACGTGTTTGTATGTGATCACAAATATAGCAGTGAGTTTTAGTATGGCAGTCCTTCCATAACAAGACTGCCTTGACTGAAGGGATTAAACAATGGAATTCATTCTTCCAATGACTACAAATTGAAGGTAAGTTGTCAGCAGATATGGTTTCTTATGGCCCTCACTCCTTGTTTTGCAAGGGTACTGCATGCCTTCCTAATGTGTCCTCCCCTGCCCTTTTCTTAATACATGTGCAAATCATTTCTTAGAAGGACTCAAGTCTTATTGGATAAAGGCCTATCTTATGATCTCTTTTCACCTTAGTTGCCTCTTTAAAATTCTCTAGATAAATCTGAGTTGCTGGTGTTAGGATTTCAATATACAGATTTGGAGCAAACACACTAATTAAGTGTCATATATTAATATGAATATCTACATTAATATTTGTATCTATAGCTCTATATCATGAATACACACACACACAAAGACAAGAGAAAGAGAGAGAGAGAGAGAGAGAGAGAGAGAGAAGTAAACATACTTTATACTTTTGAGATCATTCCAGACAAGAGATAGAGGCAAGATCTTATCTAAATATAAACCCTGCAAAGTTACAGCACTCCAGGAGGTTAAATTTAAATTGAAGAAATAAAACATAGTCAAAAATAAATGCTATACAAGTACTTGCAAAGCTTAGTGAGAATATTAGGACTTGAATAAATGAAGATGTACACTCCCTGTCATTTATATATAGCAGACATCTCTAGGACCCTAGTTATTCTAACCAGCAGCAAAAAAGAACAGGTGTTGTTGTAGGGACTACAGCACTCAAGACACATAGGCTGAGAAGCAGGACTCATGAGCTTAAGCTACAGACTTGATAAATCCACACTCTCTTTTACTATAAAATATCTTTGCCAAATTTTGCCATTGAGCTGGACAATCTTAATATGATCCAAAATGTATTCCAGTTAAGAATAGAAGAAGATCTAGAATCCTATGAGATCAAGACAGGCATGGATGAGATTTAAGTAGAGCTGGGCTGTAACTGAAGTTTTTCTGGTCCCACCCAGATCTCATGACCCTGTAGTCCTGCTCAGGCCCAAATGAATGCACAGAGGATTTTATTAATTATGAACTGTTTGGCCTAATGGCTCAGGCTTCTTGCTATCTAGCTCTTATATCTTAAATTAGTCCATTTCTATAAATCTTTACTTTCCATGTGGTACGCGGCTTACCAGTACCTTTACATCTTGCTTCTAGCAGCAGCTAGCAGCATCTCCTGACTCAGTCTTCCTCTTCCCAGAATTCTCCTTGTCTGCTCACCCCGCCTATACCTCCTGCCTAGTTACTGGCCAATCTGTGTTTCATTAAACCAGTGTAAAAAAGCATTATCCCACAGCACTGGGATCCTCTATGATTATTCCAATTTTAGTTTTCTGTAAACCTCCTATCACTTACAGAAAACTTTGAGAAGGCTTGTAACTTGGGTGAAATCCATTCTCATTATTAGGTCTTCTATATAGTTACCCCTGTTTACTAATTGGCCTAATTTTATACTCTTTCCCTTTACTCACTGGTCTGCAGTTATTCAAACATCATCCTCATTCTAAAACACGGCAGACTCTTGCTTCAGGAAATCCATCCTAGCTGTTGTTTGTGCCTTACCTTCATATCTGAGCCTGGCTAGGTCCTTCTGGTAGCCCAGCACTAAACTTCAAATATTACTTTCTTCACACTCAAATGACTTGACTTCCCAAACATTCCTCATCACATGATTGCCATTCTGGGTTGTTTTCCAGTTATCTCCTATCACAATCTGAAAATGTCCTCTCTACATATTGGTTTACTGAAGTACTTTACCACATCCTTCTACAACATAAGCTCTCTAAAACAAAGTCTAACTTGATGAAGTGGAGTGAGCATCTGGCTGGGCTCAGGCACATGATAGGTATTCACTTCATATTTGACACTCTAGATCTTCAAAGGGATGTACAATTTACCAGTGCAGTATAACATCATTAAACAAACAAATAACAAATGCCAAATAAGTATAGGTAAGAAACTTACATTACTTTAAGCCTGATCACTATTTAAATGAGGAAAATACAGCTCAAAGGAATTATCTATCCTACCCAGCTCCCTATGGTATTCTATATCCTCTGCCTCCTGGGGACACTTTTTTAGCACCTAGTCCTCTTAGCACTTTCTAAAATATAGTGCTGAGAACTCCGTAATCTGTGTGACTGGAGAAGCAATGGTTGATGGCTCCACTTTTTTTGAGTTCCTGCAAAGTTATATCTTGTATTCCCTTCCGTGACCCTATTGACTTATCATGCTCCTCATTTTCTACAATTCTTTTGGATGAGGTTCCTTATTTCCTGTTATTAGTTATTATAATCTAAATAAACACTTTAGTTTTCCCCCAATCTAGAAGGAGGTATTTTTTAAAAGGCCATCTTAATTATACATAAGCAAGATAAATCACAGAGAATCCATCAACATAATAAACACAAGTCTGTTCTCAGGATCCCACAAGCAAGGTAATATAAAAACAATTATTACTCTTTCCTCATCAACTGGCTGCTTTCTGTTCTGAGGACTTCATCTGGTTTGCTGAGTTTGGGAACTACTGGCACCCACGCCTTCCTTCCTCATGGGGAACTAGGCTATCAGAAAGAAAGCAGCTCTGTTTTTCTTTTTATTTCCATGGTAGTCTTTACTATTTTAGCTATTGATAACACATCATGATAACAAGATTACATGAGTAATGGAATATACACCTTTTGGTTTTCTTTTCTTTTCTTTTTCAAGACAGGGTTTCTCTGTGTAGTTTTGATGCCTGTCCTGGATCTCATTCTGTAGAAAGGCTGGCCTTGGACTCACAGAGATCTTCCTGGCTCTGCCTCCCAATTGCTGGAATTAAAGTCATGCACCACCACTGCCCTGGCTGGAATATACACCTTTTTAACGTAATGTAATACAACCTTTTAAATTGAAGCCTTATACCTTACTATGCTCTAGGGTATTTGGAGTTTCTCTCCATCCCTGCTGTAAAGTCAAACCGTGGTGCCTCTGCTTTCTCTCCCAACAGAAGAATACCACACTACTTTAAAGGTATAGCTTGTAAACTCACGCTGTCATTTCTTCTTTCCTCTTTTTTGTTGTTGTTGTTATTGTTGTTTTTTTGTTTTGTTTTTATTTTTGTTTTGTTTTGTTTTTAATTTTCATTCTCATTTTCATCATGGATTCCCAAGAAGGCAGCTCTTGATCTCCACTTAAAGATTCATAGAGAGATAAGACCAGGAGTGGCTCATGTCCAATATTCTTAAACAAAGCAGATGATATGCATGAGTCCGAGTGGAAATGTGGCAAGACGTTTTTTGCTTTTACACCAGGGAGATGATCAGTCTAATCTTAGGTCTGTAAATCTCTAGTTCTGTGACTTAGAACCGGTGGGGCAATCCTCTGAGTCCATTTCTTCTTCTGCAAAGTGTCATTATCCTTTGTCCTACTGTATTCTATGGTAGAACTCAAAATACTAGTCTCCTAATAGGAGAGCTACTACATCCTCAGGGATGTCAGGTCACTGTCTTCACTTGGTACTGGGTTAAGCCCTTCTTGTTCTTCACCTAGCACTTACTCACAATGAGAAGTTGATCGAACTGGATATTTCCTGGGGCTTCATTTCTGGTCTACATGCCTGCAGGCTTTGAGTAGTAACTGTTTGCCAATTGGCAGGCAAGAATGACATGCTGGAGTGGGGATTGAACTGTTGCCATTGGAGATGGTAACAGATGCTTTCTGGTTGAGGCTGAGTTGGCTAATTCAGTGGTATGTGGTTTGAGACAGAATCTCAATTATTCCCAATTACGTGAGTTCAACCACATCTGCTCTTAACCCCAACCACTGCTCACAGTGATGACCTGGCCTCATTCAGTTAAGCTGGGATTGAAAAGCTGCCCCACCATGCATGTTTGCAAAGAGCTTAAATCTTTCTTAAAACCAGAATCCCATGTCCTTCAGCCTCAAACAGTCCTGTGAAGACTTGAAGACAGCTTTAAAGGGAGAAGTAGGCTGAATTTTCAATTCCACCTCAGACTGGCTGAACATTTTTGATTCTCAAACGATGATAGCAACTTGAGTCTTGTGATGATGAAAGTAGAGTGACAGAGTGAAAGGGTTTTGTAAATGGGGGAGAACTACCTATGGTCCTTTTTTGTCACAAGTACCACTTGATAGTTAGCTGAAGCTTACTAAGGCCAAGTGAAGAAACTGTTGGTGGGAAGGAAGAGGATCTAGAATATGCAAATGTGTTATGATTCCAAATTCTTCATCTTCATTTATCAGAACTAACTTCATATTGCTCAAACCCAAGTGAAATTGTCAGTAGGCTTCTTATCACAGAGTTCTTGGATTTTATGAGTTTAATGCAGAGCCCTTGGTAAACTGTAAATTGATGTGTACACATGAGCAATTATTATTATGTGCTTAGGGCTTTTTTGGTTTGGCACCAGTTGAGTCAGCTGAATGCTCTGAGCAAGAACAATCTGTTTTCTTTCCTCTTGGCAAAGAACACAAAAGACAGCATTTTATAGAAACTAGGGCAAGAAAGAAAACTCTCTCTCTCTCTCTCTCTCTCTCTCTCTCTCTCTCTCTCTCTCTCCCCCCACATATATAATCTATAATCTATCTATCTGTCTATCTATCTGTCTATCTATCTGTCTATCTATCTATCTATCTATCTATCTATCTATCTATCTATCTACATATCTATCTGTATCTATCATTCTCTACCCCTCTCTCCCACACTCCCCTCACATGACTCCTCTATAGATTCCTATTCCTACAAGTCCAGAAATCCAAACTTTCATAGCAAATGTTAAAAGCTTCCTCCTTCCCTAACAAGTCACTGGATACCTGTTCTTGATGTTCACTGACCAAATATTGTTGATATCCAAATTAAGAGCAACTCTCTGGTTCCAGCAAGTCTTGTCACATTATGGAGAGTCCTAGACTTGGATCTGAATGACTACCTCTGCTTTTTCTCTAGTCTTTCCTCTAACCAACATGACAATCAGTCTTTAAACTATGTCAATTTAAAAGGTTAAAAGCCTCATTTTTTTTCTTTCCAATCCCTTTGACACTGCCCAGTGTATTACACTTCAGGCTCTCTATCAGTCCTGGGAGAAATTTCCTCACAATCCCCGTAACTCTACGCCAGCTCTCACAAAATGTGTGTGTGTGTGGGGGGGGGTGCAAGGGAAGAGAAATACACACACACACACACACACACACACACACACACACACACACACACATATATTCTGCAGCCAAGGGAACATTTTTAAGTGCAAAAGACTCCCATCTTCTTGAACTAAAACATTTCCAATTCTCACAATGAAAGACAAAGGCCTTAACACAGCCAACAGGACTTTGCAAGTCTGGGCCCTGTCCAGCTTCTGCAATACTAATTAGAAACATCTGCACTCCAATGGCAATTTCTACCTCAATAGGGAGAACCCATTTTCCTGATCTCAGTCTTCTCATATGGACTCTTTCCTCCAGAAGTGTCTAAATATCCCTTCCTCCACAGGAAGTGGAGAATGCCCCATCCCTACCTAATTAACTCTATTCTGCTTCCTCTTCCTGCAGATAAATAGTTTACATGTATTCCATCAGAGGGATCTTCCTCAACTTCTCAAAGTCATCTCGTTATTTCCTGTATTTTCTCGGCCCAAGATCAGTCATATTTTCCACATTTTTTATTTCAAGTTGGCATGTACTTGCATTGCTCTGATAATTTGATTAGTACCTTACCCTCATAGTTCTACATTTCCATAATGCATATCGCATTGTTATTTAAATGAATAAACATGGATTTTTGGCAATGTATGTATCTTTTCTCAATTCTCTCCTGGAAACTGAAACTAGTATTGTTTTCCTACATTTTTAAAACTATATGGAAGAAAGAGATGCAATTGCTTATCTGATATTTGTAAAGCATACCATCTCATTAACCTACACAACACTGACCAAGCTAAGGAGACAGGGGATATTGCTTGAGTTCACACATCTGCTCTCCCACTTAGTTATATTTCCTGAGCATGTTTAGACATAGTTTCTTTATTAAAGTTTTATATATTTACATAAATATATAAATAAAATAATAATATATATTTGTATTATAATGAATAAATATTAAAAGTATAATAAATAATAATATTTTTTCCTTTTTTATCTATTATATTTGTGTTTTAATTTTGCACATCAGCCATGGGTTCCCCTGTCCTCCCCCCTCCCGCCCCCACTCCACCTTCCCCCCGGCCCCTCCCCTCCATTCCAATCTCCTCCAGGGCCAAGACTCCCCTGGAGATTCAATTCAATATGGTGGATTCAGTACAGGCAGGTCCATTCCCCTCCTTCCAGGCTGAGCAAAGTGTCCCTGTGTAAGCCCAAGGTTCCAAACAGCCAGCTCATGCACTAAGAATAGGTCCAGGTCCCACTGCCTGGATGCCTCCCAAACAGTTCAAGCTATTCAGTTGGCTCACTTATCCAGAGGGCCTGATCCATTTGGGGGCTCCACAGCTTTTGGTTCATAATTTGTGTGTTTCTATTAGTTTGGCTATTTGTCCCTGTGCTTTTCCAATCTTGGTCCCAACAATTCACACCCTTACAGTCCCTCCACTTTCTCAACAACTGGACTCCTGGAGCTCTACCTGGGGCCTGGCCAAGGATCTCTGCATCCACTACCTTCAGTTATTGGATGAGAGTTCCAGCATGATTGTTAGGGTGTTTGGCCATCTGATCACCAGACTAGGTCAGATCAGGCTTTCTC
This sequence comes from Onychomys torridus, assembly GCF_903995425.1. Classification (NCBI taxonomy): domain Eukaryota; kingdom Metazoa; phylum Chordata; class Mammalia; order Rodentia; family Cricetidae; genus Onychomys; species Onychomys torridus. Next base: position 86,707,928 of record NC_050444.1, read on the forward strand.
TTGACCATTGCCAGTAGTGTACAGTGGATGTACCATTGTGGATTTCTGGGGACCTCTCTAGCACTTTGCTTCTTCCTATTCTCATTTACATATAGCAGCTAAAAGAGAATCTAGCAGTAGTAGCAAGAACATTGGCATGAATTCCACTGTTTTTAACAGTGAGAGCAATGTGCATTGCTCCAGAATGTCTTTGATGTGGGAACCCCGAGTTATATGTTCTTATGTAATGGTTAGAGCATTCAAAGCATTCAAAGCATTGAAGTCACAGTGATGTGACAGTAACTGATACATATGACTTTCTTTGAGAATATCTTCTCATTAAAACGATCTACCACATGGTCTCTAAACCAAATCTGTACTAAAAATAAAGGTATTTGCATTTTCCTGGCTAATAGGCAGCAGAATACTGTAGTTAAAAATGTTATATCTAAGGACAGTCAGATTAGCTTCAATTTGCAGTCATGTCACTTATCAACATCAGAACATCAATTGACTCAACCCTTCTGTGACTTTGTTTACTCATCCATAGAAGAACTGAATTTCCTCATGAGGTATGCTGCATTAATATGTAAAACATCTAGTACATGGCAATTACTATTTATGTATTGGTTAGAATTGATATTAATTAAATGATTTTCTCAGATGTAATTTAAATCATGTATACCATTTCTTTTCATATCATTTTTTTATAATCAAGAATTTTATACATGTATATAATGAAGCATGGACATATCCACTATGTTGTAAAAATACATTCAGTATTTATGTGTATGCGCATAGATCTGGGCTGCTCTCATTATTGATAGAGGAGCATCTTTATGCTGTGGACAGCAGTCAATGTTGAGATGCTTAAGTGCTTAAAGTGCTAAGAAGATACAGAGTAATCAGATATAAATGGGATGTATTCTTACCCCTGCCTTCAAACCAGAGAATATCAGAAAAGAAGGTAGAAAGAATGCAAAGCCACATGATTTATAGGAGTGTTCTGCAACCCAAATTTCTGGACTTGACACATCTAACATACTTATGAATTCACATTACCTGAGCTTACCTATACAAGACCAAATATACTTACTATCTCAAAAAATAACTTTGGATCTACACACTTGAGGACAGTACATTTTCCCTGAATCTGCAAGATAAGATACTGTAGGTGCTTGTTTAAGCAGAGCCTTCCTGGTTCTGAGCAAAGTGACAATTTGTCAGCTGTATTCAAATGACTGCTTAAGTGTTCCTTAGTTGATATGAGATCTTTAGTAAAACTCTATTTAGCTTTAGAAGTGTCATAACCTGAGTTTTCTCATTAATGTTGACTTACTAGTCATCTCTAGTGCCATTTGGAACAATAGAGAAAATTAGCTCTATATATTCAGGGTAAACTAGTTGGGAAACATGTGACTCATTTTGTGTCTCAAAGCCTCCATGCTAACCAGATGAAGCAACACAAGGAGAGGAAGAGTTTGGAAAAGGGTAAGACATGAAAAATCCAACATAAGAACATTGGATTAGGAGACCCCAAGATCCAAGATCTGTGTTTAACTGTGTAACTTTTGGTATGCTAATTTAATCTCCTAAGCATAATTTACTGATCTGGAAAAGTGATAGTAGCATATGTTTCATGAGCTCTGTCAACTTGATGAATTGGTATTAGCCACAAAATACAGCTCACTCAAAACAAGTAGCAAATAAACATTAGCTATTATTATAGGCACACCTATACCTGCGTCCCAGTATGAAAAACCTCAGTTTTTATATTCATTTAGGCATCATTTGTTGAGCCAAATAATAACTCAGAGGTGGGAATCACTTCCTAAAATATTTGGGACATCTTTTCATTTCCAAGATACTTTATGCTTGATCTACATGTTGATTCTATCTTTCTATAGTGTTTATTCATTTGTACATATTATCTCTCTAAAACTGAGGAAGTTCTTGGCTTTATGTTAAATAGATAAAGAAGTCCTTATAACAGCATATCTGAACATTGATCACTGCATTCTTCCAGGAGAAACTATTCTGCCAGTTAACTAAAAACCTACAGGACTTGAAAGCTGATATCAGTGTATTTGTTGCCATGTATATATAAAATCAAAATATGGAGACAGTCTCAGAGGATCTGAACTGTGTCCCCTTTGTCCTCGCCATCTGTCACAATTTCACCTGTCTTTCAACACCAACTCAAAAACCTTCCTGTAAAAATGGCCTTGATTATGCTATGCCTAAACTGAACAAGCCACTTATGGTACATATTCTGACCACTGGTCAAAACGACTTCTTACATGATTTAGTAAATACTACCTAACTATATACTATCCTTATTTCAATGACAAAGTGAAAAGAAACTTGATTTAGTGAAAGTATGTGTGTTAGGCATGCATGAATTAAAATCCTTATTTCTGGAAACTAAATAAATGAGGCCTGAGCTCTGATTTCTTAGTTATATTATTGAGATCCCTTTGACCTTAAGAATTGAACCAAAGCTAAGTTATAGAGAGAACTAAATTATCTCCTTGCTCAAATATGCCATCTATTCTAAAACTTAAACTTCATAAGTCATCTCTTTAAGCCTTGGTTTAATTATGAATAGATAAATAATAATACTTCCCCTGAAATTCTTGTTGAAAATGTTTAGATCAACAGACCCTAAGAATGTTCTTTAAAGTGCTAATTATAGACATATAAATAGATATTCTAGGAGAAAATAACATCATCAAATGTATTTGCAAGGTGTTACACACATATTAAACAAAATTACACTTATTTATTTAAGTTACAACTTTATATAGTAATATGAATTTTATACTATATATAATTTGTATATAATAATCTATATAATACAACATATAATATAAACATAAATTTAATGACTGCTAAGCATATTGTCCATGAAATTTTTGGTAGCCAGAACTCTTATTTACAACAAAACTCAAAATGGAGATATGGAGGAAGGGTGAATAAAACAAAAAATGAGAGATAGGGAGAGAAGGGGGCAGAAGAGAGAAAGCGAGAATTGAGTTTTTTATAACCTTTTAACTGAAAAGATTCAGAAACATCTGCATTCAGAAGGTCAAATATAATCATTAATACTGAGTTCCTATTTATTTCCTGTTCTAAGTTATTATTCAGTGTCCCTACTCTCTGAGTACAAAATTAGATCCTTCACACATTTCTGAAATAACCAAGGATTGTTACAGTCTGACAAGTATGATGCTTTGCGTAAATATCTTCACCCATGGAGCTTAAGGTCATTTCCATATTACCACAAAAAGAGTATGAAACAAATCATTTCTGTTCGTATTTTCAGAATGGTTTTAAATTAAGACATATGGGACACATATACTGACCCATGCCCTTTCTTTGGGGTAAAAGTTCAGGACATGGAATAGGTTATTTGGAAGTATGATTTAAACGACCCTGTGAAAATCTTGGCTATTTCAGCCCCCTTTGAGGCCGTTCTTTCCACTGTCACTGCTCTTATAATACTCTGTTTGTCATAGTAAAGTACCTAGGAAATCCTGGTACTACCGAGGGATTAGTAGAGGAATTCTCTCTTAGAACCTCAATCAAGCTCCTGAGCACATGAAAAGTTTGTTAAGCTCTAGTCATGAGATCAGTGCTATAGGATGCTGGGATAAATTCTACTGAGCATTCTCTAATTGAATACACTAAAAATAACTATTTTTCCATATACTATACATCATGTAGCCCTAAGAGTTATACATATTTATTAGTTTAAATGCCATAGGAAAGACTTTCACAATTTTTTTTTCAATCTACTACTAAGTTATTATTTTTTATTCTCTCTAAAGACATTAATTTATACTTCAAGGTGGCCTTGACCTGCTTCTTTTCTCAAATCATCCTTGGCTTCTTAGCATGCCCTTTCTTCTTCTCACCTTCCCTGACTCCCTTTTTTGAGCCTCCCCCTCTTCAGTGGGTCTCCCTCCTTATGCCTTTCTTCTCACCTCAGTCCTTGACATGGGATTGCATTCTCAAATACTGTCTCCATCAATTGTTACCCATGTGACCTTTTATTGGCAGAAAACATATTCATATTCATAAGCTGATAAGCATATTTCATAAATTAAAATTTATTGTGAAGAGCATTAACATTACCCCATCCTGATGCTCAGCTTAAGAGGTAGAGGAAGCCACACATCCTGCAGTTTTGTTCTAAGGAATAAAGATGAGGTGGGAAATAAAAGGAAGCTCCAAATTCTGCTTTCAGAAATAATACTCTTTATCGTTACAATTTTAGTATATGTGCTGCCAAAGCGAGCACCAGAAATAATACTCTTAAGTCTGCAGTGTCTGTCTCCTTAGCAGTCTATCTCAGTGTAAGGAAATGGCACAACACTTTTCCCCCAATCTGGATATTTTCCTTATTGTATTAAAACACCTTAGTTTCTGAATTATTGTCCAATACTCTATTCTGTTGCCCACAACCAACGTCATTCAGCCAATAAAGAACAACAGCTAAAGTATTGATTTTTTCCTTTTTTTATTATTATATTTGTGTTTTAGTTTTACACATCAGCCATGGGTTCCCCTGTCCTCCCCCCTCCCGCCCCCCCCCCCATCTACCCCCTAAAGTATTGATTTTTGCAGTAAAAGAAAAAGGGGTCTGAAAAATGGTATTTCTTGAACATCTCCATCATATCAATACTGCATTAGGTTTTGATTTTTGTCTGAGCCTCAAAATGTTAATGTATATGCTTTTGTAATATTAGTATAATAATAATTAATATAATACTAGTGCTATAACAGGTTTAATTGTCATAACAAATACCTGAGACTTCAACAATTGAAATTTATTAATGTCTCTGTTATAAATACAATCCACAAAGGAAAACATACATAATTGGGAACTAAGGTCAAATTCAAGTTACTATTAATTAATGTCTCAGAGTTGCATATTCCATTCATCTGACAATAGGCTCCATGTGAAGAAACTAAGGATCAGCTACTGGGATTTGAACAGGGATTTGTGGCTCCTAGACATCTCAGCATTGTTAAAGGACTCCATTAATTAGCACACCCCCCACACTGAATCTTTGTGCTTCACTGGCCTTATGTCATGTTTTTAAGTCTGTGCATGCCATAGTTATACTGCTAATATTGTGCACTCTGGTAAGTCTGCTCATGTTCATTTCCCAGGCTGCTTTATAAACAGCAATTAATTAGTCCTCCTAACGCCCTGATGAGATTACTATGTAAAACCACAACTCGGCATGCATGGCCCAAGGAATTTTGACATCACAAGTTGTAGGTTCAATTTACACCTCTATCATGGACCTCTGGCTACCTGCACAAAAGTGAAGAGAGGGGAGTTGAAAGGGGTTTTATTATGATTCAGATCAAGAAATTCCTACTGTTGAGAAAAATGGAAATAAATTTGAACATAGAAAAATGTATATGGTAGGAAGGTACTCACTCAAGGAGTTCTGAATTTGGAATAAGTGCTCTGCAATGCTAGTGTTCATACATCCCCAGACTAACTGATAAAAACCCTTTTAGGTCTCAGTTCTTCATCTGGAAGTAAAGAGAACACAAAGTCTCATTCTACATATTAAACTAGAGACTTGCCCAATCATGTCAGTCTATGTAGCATACAAAAACTGGGGACTTGTAAGTGTTGTGCAAACACATTTTTAAGGTCACTCTTTGCATTCTTATATTCATCCCCTGAATTTTAAATTTTGTGAACATAACACCAGTGTAAGATTCAGTGACCCCCAAAGATGAGGCTGTTCATCTTTCTATAATATGATGTAGAACTGTACTGATATCACACAAGGAATTCTCATCATATATAGTTGCAATACATAAAGATTCCTTGCCTCGCATTCAATTGTCTGTTTACTCACTATGATCCTTTTTGGTAAAATCTGTGATATTTTAAACTGTACATTGCACCAAGATAAAGTTATATTTAAAACTTATATAATATCTAAAGTCTTATTAATTATTAGTTTCTAAATTAATTTATTAGAGCTTGAATGCTTCCCTAAAACTTATGTGTTGGTATACTAACTATGGAGGCATTAACTTGGACTTGTGAATAGAATCCTTGTGAATGGGATAGGTGCCTTGAAAAAGGGACCCTAGTAAATTTTCTCTATCATATGTGGACATAGCCAGAAAGTGTTAGCCTGAAACACCAACAAAGGATCTCATTAGAATCTGGCCATTCTGCCAGTCTAGTTTCAGCATCCAGACTAGAAAACATAAGCCTGTGTTACACACACAGGTCACCCAGTCTATGGCACTGTATAATAGCAGTCAGAACTAGCATAATTCTGTTTCTGATGTCTACAATGACCCATCTGGTTCTCCATTAAGAAAAGTGAAATGATTTCTCACAAAGTTACTTTGCAGAAAATTGAAACCTTGTAATTCCTTCATTCATTATTAATAAAGAATTTAATTAAGCAATAATTTATTAATTTAGCAAATATGTATGAACATCCTGGTAGGAGTGTAAAACAGCACAAGCCTTTGAAAAACAGCTAAGCAGACTCTTAAAAATGACCCAACAATTCTCCCAGTAGAAATAAAATGTCTCTTTACATAAGAACAATGAAAACTGTGATCACACAAAAACCTATTTAGGAATGCTCATGTAGCTTTTTAAATAGTCAAACACTTAAAAGATGTTCATCTACTGGTGAATGGAAGAAAAAAGTACAATGCATATCTACTATAATGGCTACTTTTTTGGGGGGTCACTGTAACTGAGGTTGTCAAAAAATTTGGTTAAGATTTCTGGCCATCACTATAAGAGAGTTTACAGAGAAGATTGGGTGTCATGGGAGCAATAAGGGAAGATGGTCCATTCTGAACATGAATGCATCATCTCATCTGTGGAAGGCCCCACTGAAATTAAAAAATAGGGAGATAGAGAAAGCCCATGTACATATGCTCTAATTGTCTGTTATCAGAGTCCAGATTTCATAGCTCTTGATTGCAGACTTGCACAAATGCTCTCCCCTCCAGGATCTTTCAGGCCTTCTGTTTAAGATTGGGATGTATTCTTGGTGTACCTCTTCTTCAGAAGCTTACAGAATCTTGAAATGAGGACCTATCAGTGTGTGTGTGTATGTGTGTGTGTGTGTGTGTGTGTGTGTGTGTGTGTACATATATAATATATATTAGATAAAACAAATAGCATATGCTCTAAGAAACAAAATATGTAAAATATGTAACACTACTGAATAATACAAAGAAACAATAAGAACTACACAACTATGAAACACAGAAATAATATACTCAGTTAATGGAGAAAGACATAAGAATATATTCCAGCCGTGAATTCCCATCTGGAACAGAGGTGAGTGCCTGGGTTATAGTCAGAGAGGCAACTGTGCCTGGGTCCCACCACTGGACACAGGCCACCACAGGAGGACCTGACCAACTTGGCTCCAGTTTCCTGACAAACAGCGGGCCCTGCTGGAAGGCTCTCCTTTTCCAAGATTTCAGGCAGACACTGCAGTCTCCACACCCTGCCCTGAAACCCATTTGCCTGAGACCGCAGCCACTTCCTGAGACTCAGAGACCAAGCCCAAGCTTCCATCCTGCCCTGGAACTCCCATCTGGACAAAATAAGGAGACACCAGGGACTTCCCGAGACTCAGAGTCCAGCCCCCAGCTCCTATCCGGCCAGCACTCTCATCTGGACTAGAGATCCCATCTGGCCCAGAGCTTCCATCTGGACCAGAGAGAGACTCCCTAAATCTGTCAACTCTCTCTGGACCAAGTACATTGATAAGACTAAGAACGAATACTAAAGGAGATGGGCAAACATCAAGGCAGAAGTACATACAAGAAAATAAAGAGCAATACAGCATCACCAGAACCTAGCCCTTCTCCAACAGCTAGACCTGAACATCACAAAATGGAAGAAGGAGAAGAAGGAGAAGCAAAAGAAGAAGAAGAAGAAGAAGAAGAAGAAGAAGAAGAAGAAGAAGAAGAAGAAGAAGGAAAACCTTATAAGTAACATCATAAAGAGGCTAGAGCCTTAGATAGAAGAAGTCAAAAATAAAGTGGAGGAACAGACAAACAAAAAATGGGAAGAACACTATAAAAAAACTAGAGGAAAGGACAAATAAAGAAGAAGAAAACAATAAGTCCCTGAAAGAAACTCATGAAAAAGAAAGGGAGACAATCCAAGACCTGAAGGGGGAAATAGAAAAAATGAAGAAGACACTAGCAGAAGGAATGTTGGAAATAGAAAATCTGAGTAAACAAACAGGAAGTTCAGAGGTAAGTATAACCAATAGAATGCAAGAGATGGAAGAGAGGATCTCTGGTGTTGAAGATATGGTAGAAGAAATAGTTTCATCAGTCAAAGAAAACACTAAAAGCAACAAAGTCATGACCCAAAATGTCCAAGAAATTTGGGACACCATGAAAAGACCAGACCTATGAATAATAGGCATAGAGGAAGGAGAAGAATACCAACTCAAAGGCACAGAAAATATATTTAACAAGATCATAGAAGAAAACTTTCCCAACTTAAAGAAGGAAATGCCTATGAAGATACAAGAAGCCTATAGAACACCAAACAGACTAGACCCCCCAAAAAAGTCCCCTCGCCACATAATAATTAAACAACTAAACATACAGAATAAAGAAAGAATATTAAGGGCAGCAAAGGAAAAAGGCCAAGTGACTTATAAAGACAAACCCATCAGAATAACACCCAATTACTCAATGGAGACTTTCAAAGCCAGAAGGACATGGACAGATATAATGCAGACACTAAGAGACCATGGATCCCAGCCTAGAATAATATACCCAGCAAAACTTTGAATTATCATAGATGGAGTGAACAAGACCTTCCAAGAAAATCAGATTTAAACAATACTTATCCACAAACCCAGCCCTACAGAAAGCACTAGAAGGAAAATTCCAACCTAAGGAAGGCAGATACACCCATGAAAATACAGGCAATAGATAACACCACAGCAGTAAACCCCAAAGAAGAAAAGTACACACACACACACTACCACCAAAAAAGAAAAATAACAACAGGAAAGAACAATCACTGGTCATTAATATACCTTAATATCAATGGACTTAATTCACCTATAAAAAGACACAGACTAACAGAATGGATATGAAAACAGGACCCATCTTTCTGCTGCATACAAGAAACACACCTCAAATTCAAAGACAGACACCTCCTAGAGAATAAAAGGCTGGGAAAAACTTTCCAATCAAATGGTCTTAAGAAGCAAGCTGGTGTAGCCATCCTAATATCCATCAAAATAGACTTCAAACTAAAATCAATCAAAAGAGAACAAGAATTGCATTACATACTCATCACAGGAAAGATCCACCAAGATGAAGTTTCAATTCTGAACATTTATGCCCCAAACACAAGGGCACCCACATATGTAAAAGAAACATTACTAAAGCTTAAATCACATATAAAACCCCACACATTAATAGTAGGAGAAATAAAATCCCCACTTTCACCTCTGGACAGATTGGCCAAATTGAAACTTAACAGAGACATAATGGACTTAACTGATGTTATGGCTCAAATGGACTTAATTGATATCTACAGAACATTCCACCCAAACAAAAAAAGAATATACCTTCTTCTCAGCACCCCATGGAACCTTCTCTAAAATCGACCACATACTTGGCCACAAAGCAAATCTCAACAGATACAAAACAATTGGAATAACCCACTGTGTTCTATCAGACCACCATGGTTTAAAGTTAGATTTCAACAGCAGAAAAACCTACAGAAATCCTACAATCTCATAGAAACTGAATAATGCTCAACTGAATCACCAATGGGTTAAGGAAGAAATAAAGAAAGAAATTAAAGACTTCCTAGAGATCAATGAAAATGAATATACCACATACCCAAACTTATGGGATACTATGAAAGCAGTGCTAAGAGGGAAATTCATAGCACTGAATGCCCACATAAAGAAGCTAGAGAAATCTTGTGCTAGTGACTTTACAGCACACCTGAAAGCCCTTGAACAAGAAGAAGCAAAGTCTCCCAGGAGGAACAGAGGCCAGGAAATTATCAAATTGAGAGCTGAAAACAATAAAATAGAAATAAAGAGAATACAAAGGATTAATAAAACAAAGAGTTGGTTCTTTGAGAAGATCAACAAGATAGACAGCCCTTATCCAAACTAACCAAAAGACAGAGAGAGAGCATCCAAATTAACAAAATCAGAAATGAAAAGGGGGGCATAACAACAGACAATGAGGAAATCCAGAGAATCATCAGGTCATACTTCAAAAACCTCTACTCCACAAAACTGGAAAATCTAAAAGAAATGGATAATTTTCTGGATAGGTACCAAATACCTAAGTTAAATCAAGACCAAATAAACCATTTAAATAGTCCAATAACCCCTAAGGAAATAGAATCAATCATTAAAACACTCCCAACCAAAAAAAGCCCTGGACTTGATGGTTTCACTGCAGAATTCTACTAGATCTTCAAAGAAGACTTAATACCAATACTCTTTAAATTGTTCCACACAATAGAAGCATAAGGAATATTACCAAACTCCTTCTATGAGGCTACAATTACCCTGATTCCTAAACCAAACAAAGATGCAACAAAGAAAGAGAACTACAGACTGATCTCCCTCATGAACATTGGTGCAAAAATAGTCAATAAAATTCTGGCAAACAGACTCCAAGAACACATCAAAACAATTATCCACCATGATCAAATAGGCTTCATCCCAGGGATGCAAGGGTGGTTCAACATACATAAGTCCGTCAATGTAACACACCATATAAACAAACTCAAAGAAAAAAACCACATGATCATCTCACTAGATGCATAAAAGACATTTGACAAAATCCAACACCCCTTCATGATATAGGTCTTGGAGTGATCAGGAATACAGGGAACATACCTAAACATAATAAAGGCAATCTACAGCAAGCCAACAGCCAACATCAAATTAAATGGAGAGAAACTCAAAGCAATACCACTAAAATCAGGAACAAGGCAAGGCTGTCCCCTCTCCCCCTACTTAGTCAATATAATACTTGAAGTTCTAGCTAAAGCTATAAGACAACATAAAGAGATTAAGGGGATACAAATTGGAAAGGAAGAAGTCAAGCTCTCCCTATTTTCAGATGACATGTTAGTATACATGAGTAACCCTAAAAATTCAACCAAGCAACAGATACAGCTGATAAAAACCTTCAGCTGCATTGCAGGATACAAGATCAACTCAAAAAAAAAAATCAGTAGCCTTCTTATATATAGTAGACAAACAGGCTGAGAAGGAAATCAGAGATACATCACCCTTTACAATAGCCACAAATGATATAAAATACCTTGGGGTTATGCAAACTAAGCATGTAAAGGACCTATATGACAAGAACTTTAAGTCCTTGAAAACAGAAATTGAAGAAGGTGTCAGAAAATGGAAAGATCTCTGATGCTCATGGATAGGCAGGATTAACATAGTAAAAATGGCGATCTTACCAAAAGCAATCTACAGATTCAACGCAATTCCCATCAAATTACCAACACAATTCTTCACAGATCTGGAAAGAATAATACTCAACTTCATATGGAAAAACAAAAAACCCAGGATAGCCAAAAGAATCCTGTACAAGAAAACAGCCTCTGGAGACATCACAATCCCCGACCTCAAGCTCTTCTACAGAGCTACTGTAATAAAAACAGCTTGGTACTGGCATAAAAACTGACATGTGGACCAATGGAATTGAATTGAAGACCCTGACATTAACCTGCACACCTATGAACATATAATTTTTTACAAAGAAGCCAAAAATGTACAATGGAAAAAAGAAAGCATCTTCAACAAATGGTGCTGGCATTACTGGATGTCAATGTGTAGAAGGCTACAAATAGATTCATATCTGTCACCATGCACAAAACTTAAATCCAAGTGGATCAAAGACCTCAACATAAATCCAGCTACTCTGAACATGATAATAGAGAAAGTAGGAAGTACTCTTGAATGCATTGGCACCAGAGGTCAATTTCTAAACATAACAACAGTAGCACAGACACTGAGAGAAACAATCAATCAATGGGACCTGTTGAAACTGAGAGGCTTTTGTGGAGCAAAGGACACGGTCAACAAGACAAAGCGACAGCCTACAGAATGGGAAAAGGTCTTCACCACCCCCACATCTGATAGAGGGCTGATAACCAGAATATATAAAGAACTCAAGAAATTAGACATCAAAATGCCCAACAGTCCAATTAAGAAATGGGCTACAGAACTAAACAGAATTCTCCACAGAGGAAGTTCAAATGGCTGAAAGACATTTAAGGAATTACTCAACATCCCTAATTATCTGGGAAATGCAAATCAAAACGACTCTGAGATACCACCTTACACCTGTCAGAATTGCTAAGATCAAAAGCACAGAAGACAGCTTATGCTGGAGAGGATGTGGAGCAAGGGGAACTCTCCTCCACTACTGGTGGGAATGCAAGCTTGTACAGCCACTTAGGAAATCAATATAGCGCTTCCTTTAAAATTGGGAATCCATCTCCCCAAAGACCCAGCTATAGCACTCTTGGGCACATACCCAAGGAATGCTCAATCATACCACAAGGGCATTTGCTTAGCTATTTTAGTATCAGCTTTATTTGTAATAGCCAGAACCTGGAAACAACCTAGATGCCCTTCAACTGAAGAAAGGATAAAGAAAATATGGTACATATACACAATGGAGTACTACTCAGCAGAGAAAAACAATGACATCATGAGTTTTGCAGGCAAATGGATGGATGTAGAAAAAATCATCCTGAGTGAGGTAACCCAGACTCAGAAGGACAAACACGGTATGTACTCACTCATATGAGGATACTAGATGTAAAACAACTATGACTAGACTGCTACACAACTCCAGGGAAACTACTTAGAAAACAGGACCGTAGGAAAGACCCAAGGATCACCCAATGGCAGAGAAATGGATAAGATCTACATGAACAACCTGGACGACAGTGGAAGAAATGAAGTGCAAGATATGAGGGAAAGAAAGCTTAGGGGAGCAGGAGATCCCAGCTGGATCAAGAGCAGAAAGGGAGAACAAGGAATAACAGACCATGATAAATGAAGACCACTTGAGAACAGGAATAGGCAGAGCGCTGGAGAGGTCCCCAAAAATCCACAATGATACATCCCCTATAGACTGCTGGCAATGGTGGAGAGAAAGCCTGATTTGACCTAGTCTGGTGATCAGATGGCTAAACACCCTAACTGTCATGCTGGAACTCTCATCCAATAACTGATGGAAGTGGTTGCAGAGATCCTCAGCCAGGCTCCAGGTAGAGCTCCAGGTGTCCAACTGTCGAGAAAGAGGAGGATCTGTAAGAACGTGAATTGTTGAATCCAAGATTGCAAAAAGGACAGGAACAAATAGCCAAATGAATGGAAGCACATGAATTATGAACCAAAGGCTGTGGAGCCCCCAGCTGGATCAGGCCCTGTGGATAAGTGAGACAACTGAATAGCTTGATCTGCTTGGGAGGCATCCAGGCAGTGGGACCAGGATCTGTCCTTAGTGCATGAGCTGGCTGTTTGAATCCTTGGGCTTACACAGAGATACTTTCCTCAGTCTGGAAGGAGGTGACAGGACCTACCTGTACTGAATCCACCAGGTTTAAATGAATCCCCAGGGGTGCCTTGATCCTGGATAACATGGGAATGGGTGGGAGGGGCTGAAGGGAAGGTGGGGGTAGGTGCGGGAGGGGGGAGGACAAGGGAACCCATGGCTGATGTATAAAATTTAAAACACATATTAATAAAGACAAAAAAAGAATATATTCCAAGGGATTTTGTTGGATGAATTTCAAACTAGAAAATTGGAGCTGAGGAGATAATATAGTTGGTAAAGTACTTGGTGTGGAAATACTAGAACCTGTCTTCAATCCCTATAACACACCTTAACATTAATCACTAAAGTCTCATTGACATGGTTCACAAAGCATGAACAATGATGACAACAAGAGGACATGCTAACATGGAAGTTGTAAAGTTTGTGATCCTTCAACTCTAGGTAAAGAACTATGGGTACCACCTGAAAAATACCCAGAGTAGGAGAAAACCTCTGTACTTATTACCATTCTATAGCTGAGAGGAGACATTATGACCAAGGCAACTTATAAAAGAAAATACTTAACTGGGGAATTACATACAGTTTCAGAGGGTTAGCCCATGGCCATCACCATGGGGAGTATAGCAGCACAAAGCAGGAATAGTGTTGAAGAATTAGCTGAGCTGACATCTGATTCACAAGGTGAAGACAAGAAGAGACTAGGATGACAGAGAGGGAGGGAGGGAGAAGAGAGAGAGAAAGACTGGGCCTGCTGTAGATTTCTGAAACCTCAAAGCCTACCCTGGGGACAAACCTCCTTCAACAAAGTCACACCTCCTAATCTTTTTTAAACAGTTCTTCAATTGGGAAACCAAGTACCCAAATATATGAGTATCAGTGATCAATTCTTATTCAGATCTTTTCCAGTGGAGAAACCCCAAATGTTTCTTTAATCTTAAGGGAAAATCCCTGGGATCATATGTATATAGATAGCATTATACTGACAGAGCAGGTTGTGTATATGTATCTATGAACACACAAGCACACACACACACACACACACACACACACACACACACACACACACACACACACATCTAAACAATTGAAGTAAAATAGACCAAGACCTTAGGAGACAGCAAGGGAGGGTATAGAAGAGGTTGGAGGAAGAAATACAAGGGGATAATTGATGTAATTACAATTTCATTTAAAAAAACAAACTCTTAATAAATAAATCAGTGGGAAGGTGAAGAAAACTGGATCTATGCTGCTTACTAGCCAATCTACCTATGCTCATTAACAAGCCCTAGGACTGTGAAGGTCCCTACAAACAAGGTGGACAGAGCCTGAGAAACAACCCCCTTTGTTGACCTCTGGCCTCTGCATACAGTTATAGTCTAATACATGCTTACCTTCACTCATGGGGACATACAGAGATGTGTGTAAATGCACACACCAAAAAAAATATTCTTAGTAATATAAATCAGTTTAAAATAAACTTGAATTGATGAGACAAAAGTGACTGAGAAGGTTTACAATGGAATCTCCCCCTTTTATTCATTATTTTGGATATTTGAAACTGAGTCCACTGTGTGCTGCCTGGTTTACATGGGGCTAGCACCCTCTCCTAGAGCAAGGGCAGCCTCTCAGGGGTTATCCTTTTAGGAAACTGACATTCTGTTTCCCAGAAGTCATAAATTACCAATACCTCCTCAGCTTCAGGTGGTACTTCATGGCCCCCTCCCAAATCCATGGTGGAATTTCATCTGCCTTGATCATAAGTGGGTCTTGCATTCACAATCACACCTTGCATGAGTTCTTGGATGCAACAGTACTGTGATGTCTCACATTGACTGCTTTTTGCACTGGTCTACTACCTCTGACGCTTTCAGTCATTCTGCCCTCTTCCAGGATGATCTCTAAGCCTCAAGCAAAGGAGATGTAATATCCATTTCTCATTTAGAGGTGAGCATTCCATGGTCTCATATTCTCAGCATATTGACTACTACTATATCTCCATTTTTATTGCTATCTGCTGCAAGAAGAAGCATTTCTGGGAATGTTACAAGCTGCATTGATCTTCAGTTATATAAAGACAAGAACTTTGGGTGTAATTTATTGCTACATTCATTTATCAGAAAGATAAGTATTTAAATTCTCTCTCCTAGGGCCTCTGGCCTAGCCATCCATGAACTTTTGATCCTGTTAACAAAGCCAGGCTTGACTTCTATCTTATGGAATAGACTTTAAAAACAACCAGAAAGTGGTTGGTTACTTCCATAACATTCATACTATCATTGCACCAGTGTACATATTGTGTCAAGGCAATTGCTATCACCGCTTAGAGCATTCACAGCTAGGCAGAACTGTTGACTGTTTTCTCTAACGTAACATGCATAGACCCTTTTCCAGGATAAATTTCCATATCAGTAACAGCTTTATTTCTCCATGGCCTATGACTCAAGTTTGTAATATCTTCCATAGTACAATCTTAATATCAAATTCTAGAGGGAGCCGAGAGCAATGGAAATAGCCCAAAAGATTTGGGGATATCTGTACCCTCTCCCACTTACCAAAAGCTTCTGGCAGTAGAGGAGGAAGTTTTTATTTACATGAAGTATTTGTACATGTTTGTGTGGTAATTTACAATATTTTAATGCATGTATAAAATGTTTACTCATCAAGTCATGAAAATTAACATTTCCATTTTCATGCCATTTCTTCATATTTGGAGAGTTTGAGCTTTTATATTTTATGGTTGTTCATAAAATATGGAATAGGTATTATGAACTGCATACTAGCACTTTCTACAAGTGACTTAAATATCTATATTTTGAGCAAGGTAATAACACAAATATATGTGCATCTGTCGAAATTCAGTGAACACTATTTTTGGAATTGACATATTTCACTTGTTATGCATAAATCATGCCTCAATCAAGTATATTTTTAACATACATACAGATACTTTATCATATTAAAAAGTATCAACTGTTGTTTCTTCTCTCATAATCTAAACAACTTATTATTTACTTGCTTATGAGGAGAGAACAAGTGTCTGCATTTTTAGTTTCTATGTATTTAATATTCTATTTAAAACTCAAAAACAATCAACACCTTGTGAAAACATTGAGCTTTTTGTTTTGACAAAAGTTTGAGCAGAAAACTTCTCTGATGTGTCAGATTAGAGTGTTTCTACTGTGTGGTATTTCTCATGACTTTGGGAATTCAACCAAATCTTTATATAGGCCCTACCTGTTAATACCTTCTGTTCAGGCATACTTAAGTCAGAGAAACAGTAAAGGATCTGGCTCTTAAACTTTCCAAACAGAATGTCAACCTTCATCATTGCCCTCATCTCCCATATGTTGTGTGATGCAGAAAATTTCCCACATTCTTACCTACAGTAGTGTATAAGCCTCACCTCTCCATAACAAATTAAAGGTACTGAGCGGTGACTCTGCCAGGTATATCACTAAGGGTATTTCATGGGCAATATATAATTTTCTTCTCCAAGTAACCAAAGGAAAAGAGCCCTTTGTTGAGAGATAAAGTGGCTAATTAAATGTCAAACAACTGATATAGTTATATCATACCTAGAATTCAATGGAAGGACAATGGTGACATATATGATACTCTATGAGTCTTGTGACATCCTTGATGCTAATGTTTGCCATCAAGTTTCTCTGATTTCAAATACGCAATAGTAAGTAACATTTATTGACAAGTGAAATGAAAGCATCCAAATTGAGTTGTAATCTCACATGACCGATGTAAGTGTAATTTCTGTGACTGTGTATGACTACTGTGTCCTCTATTTGTGAGGTAAAGGCTAGGAGTCTCGGCTACAAACATGTTTGCATTTTATGTGGTCTACTTTACTACAAGTGCATGGTCAGAGATAAAATCTGCTATATTATTTATGGGGATCCATGTAAATGCATTGTCTAAGAGATGATCAGTAGTGAAAAGATCAAGGACCCTCAGGTCTACCTAGCTCCTCAACTCTTGGCAGAAAGAAAACACCCCCAGGTATTATAGCTACAAATAGAGCAACATATGTTGTGGACTTAAATCAGAGGTAGTGAGGCTGCCACTTCTTTTTGTTTGGGTGGGGTTTCTTTTTTGCTGTTTGCTTACATATTTTTGTTTGTTTTTACATCCCAACCAAAGTTCCCCCTTCCTTAGTTCTTCACAATCCCTCCTCCTCACCTCTCTCTACCCAGCCCCATTTACTCCTCCTCCACTGTTTCTCTTCAGGTACAGGCAGGCCTCCCATGGATATCAGCCAGCTAAGGTATGTCAAGTTGCAGTGATACTAGGTTCCTCCTCTTCTATTCGGGTTGGATGAGGAAATCTGATAGGAGGATTGTGTCCCAAAAGCAGAGTCAGAAACAGTGCTTGTTCACACTGTTAGAAGTCCCACAAGAAGATTGTGCTACATAATTGTCACATATATTCAGAGAGCCTAGGACAGTCCCATGTAGGATACCTGGTTGTCAGTTCAGTCTCTGTGAACCTCTTTGAACCCAGGTTAGTAGATCTGGTGGTTTGTCTTGTGGTGTCCTTGACCCCTATGGCTCCTACAGGACTTTCTCTTCCTCTTCCATATGATTGTTTGAGCTCCACCACAGGTTTGGTTGTGAGTCTCTGCATGTGTTCCCATCAGTTGCTGGGTAAAGCCTCTCTGATGACAGCTGGGATAGTAGCCAATGTACCAATCTATGAAAATAGAAGAATATCATTAGAAAACATTTCATTGACTCTTTTTGACAGTCCTGTTTGGTTCTCTTCTAGGTCTCTGTGGTATCCCATTTCTGAGTCTTAGCCTTCAGGGGTGGGCTCCCTCTCAGGGTACAGATGTCCATCTATGCCAGGCATTAGTTGGCAATTCCACAATTTCTGTGCCATCTTCACCCCAGCACATATTGTAGGCTGGACAAATTGCAGGTCAAAGGGTTTGTGGACTGGTTGGTGTCACAATCCTACTGAAAGTCTTGCCTGGTTACACTAGACAGCCAGTTCAGGCTCCATATCCCCCACTGCTGGAAGTCTTAGCTAGGGTCACCCTTGTAGATTCCTGGGAATTCCCACTGCTACAGGGTTCTAGCTCATCCCAGAGATGCTCCCAAATTCTAGTTATGTCTCCCCATACTCTCCCTCCATCCACCTCAGGCCTGATCCCTCCTGTTCCCATCCCTGCTCCCTGTTCCAGGACCCTTCCCCCCATCCACTGACAACATCCATTCCTTTTCCCACTTACATTGGTATTTATGCACATTACTCCTCCCTGAGTCCTCCTTGTTACTTAACTTCTCTGGGGCTGTGGGTTGTAGCATGTTTCTCCTTTGCTTTATGGCTAATATTCACTTATGAGTGAGTGCATACCATGTTTGTCTTTCTGGGTCTGGGTTACCTCACTCTGGATGATCTTTTATAGTTCCATCCATTTGCATTCAAATTTCATGGTGTCATTGTTTTTAACAACTGAGTAATACTCCATTTTGTAAATGTACCACATTTTCTTTATCCATTCTTCAGTTGAGGGACATCTAGGTTGTTTCCAGTTTCTGGCTATTACGAATAAAACTGCTATGAGCATAGTTGGGCTAGTATCTTTGTGGCATGGTAGAGCATCATTTAGGTATATGCCCAAGAGTGGTATAGCTGGGTCTTGAGGTCAATTGAGTCCCAATTTTCATTGAAACCGCCATATTCATTTCCAATATTGCTGTACAAGTTTGTACTCTCACTAACAGTGGAGATGTGTTCCCCTTGTTCCACATCCACTCCTTCCTGAGCTGTCACTTGAGGTTTTCAGCTTAGCCATTCCGACAGGTGTAAGATGGAATGTCAGTGTCATTTTGATTTGCATTTCTCTAATGGCTAAAGAAGTTAAATGTTTGTTTAAGCATTTCTCAGCCATTTGAGATTCTTCTTTTTTTAAACATATATATATATATATATATATATATATATATATATATATATATATATATATATATATACATACACATCCCAGGCACAGTTTCCCTTCCTTCTTCTCCTCCCAGACCTTTACTACTCCACCCCTGCTGGGGAATATCTTTCTATAGCCTATGAACATATGTTGTTCTCATTGGTTAATAAATAAGGCTTCTTAGAGGCAGGTGGGAAATTCAAGGAGAGTAACAGGAAAGAGAAAAGCAGAGTGAAAGAGATGCCAGACTGCCATCCTAAGAGCAACATGTAATGAGATGCAGGCAAAGACATGGAACAAGGGGTGTTACATAGATTAATAGTTACAGGTTGAGTTAACCTATAAGAGCTAGCTAGCAAGAGGCTATCTAGCAAGAGGCCTGCTATAGGCCATACAGTTGATAATTAATGTTAAGCCTCTGAATGATTGTTTTATACATGGCTGATTGACCACAGGGCAGGGTGGGACAGGAGGAACATGAGTCCTGAGATGTGAGAAAACTTATGGCTTCACACCCACCCTGTTACCATCACCCAATCAACTCTTCCTCTCTATCGGTTCAGGAAAGGGCAGGTCTCCCATGGGTATCATCAAAACATGGCATATCAAGTTGCAATAAGCTTAAGCACCTATCTATATGCTAAAGCTGGGCAGGGTGACCCAATATGAGGAGTAGGCTCCGGAAAAATAATAGTAAAAGAGACAACTCCTGTTTCCACTGTTTGGAGTCCTACAAGTAGACCAAGCTACACAACTGTAATATATATGCAGAGTGCCTAGGTCAGTCCCACATAGGGTCCCTGGTTGTCAATTCAGTACCTATGAACCCCTCTGAGTCCAGGTTAGTTGATTCTGTGGTTTTTATTGTGATGTCTTTGAACCCTTTGTCTCCTACAATCCTCCCTCTCCCTCTTCTGCAGGATTCCCCAAGTTCTGTCTAGTGTTTGGCTATGAGTCTCTTCATCTGTTCTCATCAGTTGCTGGATGTAGCCTCTGATGAAAATTGAGATAGGCACCAATCTATGAATATGGCAGAATATTGTTAGACATCATTACATTGGCATTTTTCCCTCCAGTCATGTTTGGTTCTATCCTAGGTCTTTGGGTCATCCAGCCTGTGGGTACTGGTGCTTAAGGCAGTGTTAGGCATGAGCTTATATCCTGGGGTTTAGACTACACCAGTCAGTCATTGGTTGGTCACTCCCTCAAATCTCTAGGCCACTCTGAGCCCAGCACCTCTGATAGGCAGAATAGACTGTAGGTTGAAGGTTATGTGGCTGAGTTGATTTCCTACTCCCTCTACTTGAAGTCTTGACTAGTCACAGGAGATGGCCAGTTCAGGTTACACATCTGGTACTGCTAGAAGCCTTAGCTGGGGTTATCCTTGGAGATTATCTTGTACCAGGTTTTTACCTGACCCTGAAATAATGCCCCTTTCCAATATTTTCCAATATTTTCTACCAGCACTCTTTCTCTCTGTGCACCTCTACCTGTCCTCTCATTTCCCCTCCACATCTACCCGTGAAACCTACTCATGAAATCTCTTTAATTTCTTCTTCCCTGGGAGAGCCAGGCATCCCATCTTGAACACTCCTTGTTACCAAGTCTCCCTGGGTCTCTGGATTTTAGTAGAGTTATCCTTTATTTTACAGGTAATATCCACTTATGACTCAGTACATACCATGTTTATCTTTCTGGCTCTGGGTTAACTCACTCAGGTTATTTTTTTCTAGTTCTATGCTTTTGTCTTCAGATTTCATAATATCATTGTTTTTGAAAGCTGAGAAATACTCTATTTTGTAAGTGTACTATACTTTATTTACCCATTCCTGGATTGAGGGACACCTAGGGTATTTCCGGGTTCTGATTCTTACAAATAAAGCTAATATAAACATAGCTGTGCAAGTGTCCTTGTGGTGTGGTGCAGCATACTTTAGGCATATGCCCAAGAGTGGTATAGCTAGGTCTTGGGGTAGATTGATTCACAGTTTTCTGAGAAACCACCATACTGATTTCCAAAGTTACTGTACAAGTTGGTATTACCACCAGCACTGGAGGGGTATTTTCCTTACTTTACATCCTCTCCAGCATGAGCTGTCCTTTGACATTTTTGATCGATCATAGCCATTCTGACAAGTGTAAAATGGAATCTCAGAGTTGTTTTGTATTACATTTCTCTAATGGCTAAGGATGTTAAACATTTCTATAAGTGTTTCTCTGCCATTTGAAATTCCTCTCTTGAGAACTCTCTTTTTAGATCTGGACCTAATTTATTTCCTTTTTATTAAGAAATGTTCTATTCATTTTGCATACAAACCACAGATCCCATCCCCTTCCTTCCTTCCCTCCATCTACCCCCCCCCCCATCACAAACTCAATTCCTACCTTCTCCAAGGCAAGGGTTCCTGTGGAGAGTCATCATAGACTGATATACTCAGTTGAGGCAAGTTCAAGACCCTCCTTCTGGACCAAGGCTGTGTAAGATGTCCCACCATAGGCATAGGCAGTGGCTCCAAAAAGCCCTCTCATGCCCAAGGGATAAATCCTGACCCAACTGCCAGGAAGCCCCTTAAGCAGATCAAGCTACATAAATGTATCACCTATGCAGAGGCCCTAGTTCAGCCCCAATGGGGCTCCACAGATATTGATCCACAGTTCATGAGTTCCCACTAGTTTGCTTTGGTTGTCTCTGTACTTTACCCCATCATGATTTTGATGTCACTTGTTCATAGAATCCTTCTTCTCTCTCTTCAACTGGACTCCCAGAGCTTCACCTGGTGCTTGTCTGTGAATCTCTGCATCTGCTTCCATCAGTTACTGGGTGAAGGGTCTATGATGATAGTTAAGATATTCACTAATCTGATTACCAGGGTAGGCTAGTTCAGGCACCTTCTCTGCTATAGCTAATAGTCTAAGCTGGGGTTATTCTTATAGATTTCTGGGAACTTCCCTAAGACCTGGTTTCTCCCTATCCCCATGGTATCTCCCTCTGTCATGGTATCTATTTCACTGCTCTTCCATTCCATCCCCGTTCAAGCTTGACCATCCTATTTCCTAAAGTTCTCATTCCCCATTTCCTACCCTCCATTGTTCCCTTTCTCCCAAGTCTACTCATGGAGATCTCATCCATTTCCCCTTCCCAGGGTGATCCATGGGTCCCTCTTTGGATTTCCTGGAGCTGTGGTTTATAGTCTGGTTATCCTTTGCCTTTCATCTAGTATCCACTTATGAATGAGTACATAGCATGCTTGTCCTTCTGAATCTAGGTTACCTCACTCAGGATGATATTTTCTGGTTCCATCCATTTGCAAATTTCATGATGTCATTTTGTTTTGTTTTGTTTTGTTATGTTTTGTTTTGTTGCTGAGTAGTATTCCATTGGGTATATGTGCCACATTTTCTTTATTCACTCTTTGGTTGAAGGGCATCTAGGTTGTTTCCAGATTCTGGCTATTATAAACAATGTTGCTATGAACATAGCTGAGCATGTGTTCTTGTGGTATGATTGAGCATCCCTTGAGTATATGCCCAACAGTGGTATTGCTGAGTCCTGTGTAGATTGATTCCCAGTTCAGAGAAAATGCCATACCAATTTCCAAAGTGACTGTACAAACTTGCATTCCCACCAACAGTGTAGGAGTGTTCCCCTTGTTCCACATCCTCTCCAACATAAGCTGTCTTCAGTGTTTTTTATTATAGCCATTTTGACAGGTGTATAATGGTATCTCAGTGTTGTTTTGCTCTGCATTTCCCTGATGACTAAGGATGTTGAGCAGTTCCTTAAATGTCTTTAAGCCATTTGAGATTCTTCTGTTGAGAATTCTCTGTTTAGCTCTGTAGTCCATTTTTTAATTGGATTGTTTGATATTTTGATGTTTACTTTCTTGAGTTCTTTATATATTTTAAAGATCAGCCCTCTTTCAGATGTGGGGTTGGTGAAGATCTTTTTCCATTCTGTAGGCTGTTGTTTTATCTTACTGACTATGTCTTTTGCCTTACAAAAGCTTCTCTGCTTCAGGAGGTCCCATTTATTAATTGTTACTCTCAGTGTCTGTGCTACTGGTGTTATATTTAGGAAGTGATCGCCTGTTCCAGTGCATTCAAAATGACTTCCTACTTTCTCTTCTATCAGGTTTAGAGTAACTGGATTTATGTTGGGGTCTTTGATGCACTTGGACTTGAGTTTTGTACAGAGCAACAGATTTGAATCTTCTTCTACATGCAAACATCCAGTTAGACTAGCTTTGTTTGTTTAAGATACTTTCTTCTTCTTCTTTTTTTTTTT
This sequence comes from Onychomys torridus, assembly GCF_903995425.1. Classification (NCBI taxonomy): domain Eukaryota; kingdom Metazoa; phylum Chordata; class Mammalia; order Rodentia; family Cricetidae; genus Onychomys; species Onychomys torridus. The sequence goes on from NC_050444.1 coordinate 86,731,747, forward strand.
TTTTTTCATTGTATAATTTTGGCTTCTTTGTTAAAAATCAAGTATTCACAGGTGTGTGGTTTACTTCTCATCTTTAATTTGATCCTATAGATCAACCTGTCTGTTTGTATGCCAATGCCATACAATGCTCATTATATCTCTATAATATTGCTTGAAATCAGAGCTAGTAATATCTACAGAAGTTCTTTTATTTTACAGGATTGTTGTGGCTAACTTATGTTGTGGAGTATTAGTTGAAGATGTGTTAGGTTCATTTATGCTGTGGAATATTTGTTTAATGATGCAAAAACATGTTGCATTCTTTTATATTGCATTTGTTTAAGTCTGTGCAGGTGTGTTATTTTGCCAGCCTAAAACACCTAATTTGCCTAATAAAGAGCTAAACATCCAATAGCTAGGCCAGAGAGAGATCAGCAGGGCTGCCAGTCAGAAAAATAAGTAGAAGAATGAGAGGAGAGGGAGGAGCAAGTAAAACTGCCAGGGACCAGCTGTCCAGCCATAGAGTCATCCATGGAGTAAGAAGGAAAGAGAGGTATATAAAATAGAGAAAGTTAAAATCCCAGGGGCACAAGAGAGATGAGATAATTTAAGTTAAAAAAAAAGCTGGCTACAAACAAGCCAAGCTAAGGTCAGCATTCATAATTAAGAATAAATCTCCATGTATTTATTTTGAGCTGGGTGGTGGGCCTCTGAAGAGAAAGAAAAAGAAAAAGAAAAAAACCACAATTATGATCCTGGATTTTTTGTTTCTCCATATAAAGTTGAGTATCTTTTTTTGTTTGTTTGTTTGTTTTTATTTTTTGTTTTCCAAGTCTGTAAAGAATTATATTAGAATTTGCTAGGAATTGTATTCAATCTGTAAGTTGCTTTTGGTAAGATGGTCATTTTTACTATTTTAATCCTGACAATCCATGAGCATAAGCGAACTCTTCATCTTCTGGTATCTTCTCCAATGTCTTCAAAGACTTGAAGTTCTTGTCATAAAGGACTTTCTCTTGTATGGTTAGTTACCTCAACGTATTTTATATTATTTGTGGCTATTGTGAAGAGCATTGTTTCCCTGATTTCATTCTTAGTTCCTTTATCATTTGCATATAGGAAGGCTTCTAATTTTTTTTTTTTTTAGTTCATTTTGTATCCAGTCACTTCAGATTCTTATAAGGCCAAAATTATGGTGATTCTGGGCCAGGGCAAAGCATTTGTCATTTTTTTAGCCACAAGATGTCATTTTTTAAATCACATCATAAACTCATGCAGAACTCGACCAAGAAAGAGAGTGATGGTGGAATTCAGTTGACATTATACTAGCAATCTTGTTGACATTTGAAGAGAGAATGACAATGGCTCAGGGATGGAGAGGTAGGGAGGTAAGGAGGTAGAGAAGTAGAGGCTAGGAAGGATCCAGAATAGCATGATTGGAAACAGCCACTTTGGAAATCAATATGGCACTCTCTTAGGAAATGGGGAATCAACCTCCCTCAAGTCCCAGCTATACTACTCTTTGGCACATACCCAAGGAATGCTCAATCATACCAGAAGAACACATGCTCAACTATGTTCATAGCAGCATTATTTGTAATAGCCAGAACCTGAAAACAACCTAGTCGCCCTTCAACTGAAGAATGAGTAAAGAAAATGTGGTACATATTCACAATGGAAGATTACTCAGCAAAGAAAAACAATGACATCATGAGGTTTGCAGGCAAATGGATAGAACTAGAAAAAGTCATCCTGAGTGAGCTAACCCAGACTCAGAATGACAAACCTCTTATGTACTCACTCATAAGTGGATACTAGATATAAAGCAAAGGATACCAGACTGCAACTCACAGCTCCAGAGAGGCTACCTAGTAAAGAGGACCCTGAGAAAGACACAGGGATCCCCCAATGACAGAGAAATGGATGAGATCTACATGAGCAAACTGTGGGGAACAGGGTAATGGAGGGCAAGGTTCAGGGGAAAGAGAGCTTAGGGGAGAGGGAGGTACCACCTGGATGAGGAGCAGAGTGGGAGAACAGGAAGGGAGATACCATGATGAATGAAGACCCCAGGGAAAGAGGAAGAAGCATAGTGCTAGAGTGGTCCCCAGAAATCCACAAAGATACCTCCACTGTAGACTACTGGCAATGGTCGAGAGAGTGCCTGAGCTGACCTGCTCTGGTGATGGGATGGCCGAACACCCTGGCTGTCATGGTAGAACTTTCATTCAGTGTCTGATGGAAGCAGATGCAGAGATCCACAGGCAAGCCCCAGGTGGAGCTCCAGGAGCCCAGTTGGCGAGAGAGAGGAGGGATTGTATGAGCGATACTGAGACCATAACTGGAAAAAGCATGGGGACAAAAGCCAAACTAGTGGAAATGCATGAAATGTAAACCAATGGCTGAGTAGCTCCCATGGAACTAGACCAGGCCCTCTGGATAATTGGGAAAGTTGATTAGCTTGAACTGTTTGGGAGGCCCCCAGGCAGTGGATCTGGGACCTGTCCTTGGTGCATGGGCTGGCTTTTTGGAGCCTGGGGCTTATGCTGGGACTCTTTGCTCAGAATTGATTTTAGGGAGGAGGCGACTAGACCTGCCTTGACTGAGTCTACCAGGTTGGGCTGATTTCCCAGGGGAGACCTTGCCATGGAGGAGGTGGAAATGGGGGGGGGGGAGGTTGAGGAGGAGGGCTGAGGGTTGGGAGGAGGGATGGGGGAATCCGTGGCTGATATGTGAAACCAAGTTAATAATAAAATAAAAATATATTAAAAAAGAAAAAGAGGAACAGGTAACACATGTAGAGGTAGAGTCAGATCTTCATTTGAGGGTTGGCTTTATGTTCTCTACATATACTTCATTGTCATATCAAACTAATTTATAAAACATAACTTCAAAAATACAATTAGAAATTTCAGAGAAGCGTAACAGCTCAAAGTGCAGAGAATATGTGACCTTCAGGTGTCCATTGCCAAATGGAACATCTACAATACATCTTTTCCCATTAGACTCAGGAAACATGGAAGAAGAAGCAGAAAGATTTTAAAAGGCAGACCTCTAGAAATATTGCTGCAAAGTAGTGACTTCTAGACAAGGCAGAATTTTGCTCTGAGGAATTCACAACAGCTGTGGTTGGCTGCACAAGTTCAAACAAATCAAGCATTCCCATATGGAGGGGAAAAGAGACAACAAGGCTTTACTCCTAATTAAGGGGCTATAGGCTATTGATTGCTAGTATAGCAGGGTCAGTTTGTTCATGAATATGCTACCATAGGGCCGTGGGGGAGGTTGCCCATGCTCAAATGGTCAGACCTACATCCACATGCATATGAGCAACTCTAATTAAATTCAGTAGGTTACATATTTTCAGAAATAGAAGGGGATATAAACTGAGTGGGGTCTGGAGAAGTAACAACAGGGAAGTTGAAGGAAGGGTAGTTGAGGAGTAAGGGGTAGCCATGGTGCAAATGTGAGGTCTAATGTGTCAAATTGAGTTTTAAAAATCCTACTGTAACTACAGAACATAAAATGTCATGTGCTGCACTCTTATTAGCTCAGAGCCTGTGAAGATTTGACCATATATCCATGAATAGGATTGTGGTTAAGATTAAGTCAGTGCTATTTAGGAGTTAGATTTGGGAGTTATATAAAACTAAATAAATCCCAGTTCAATATTTGGTAGCTGTGTTGAGTCAAGTGCTTAACCATACTGCATTATACATTTCTTATCTGACAAAAAATAGTTTTAAGGCACAATGTCAATGTATTGCATAATTAGCCACTCAAGTTAGTACCTAGCCCACAGTGAAAGTTACATAATTTTTAAATATCGGCCAAACAAGTGTCGCAAAGCTCTAGTATGTATGTCTCTAAGCTAATTTTTTATAACTAATTCAATGATAATAAGGATGTCTATTTAGTCATCTCTTTCTATACGCTCTTATTATTGAGCAGACAATCTTGAAACAATATTAGGAAACAAACCATAAACAGGAAAAAATTTACATGTATACTTGTACATAATTATATCATTTATTTGTTCATAAGGTGCAATTACATGACCATATATATGCATGTTTTTATAAATCTATGATAACACTGGAGATTCCATTTTTATTTTACCTAACATTAAATTTTAAGCATTTGTTCAGATGCTGCATTGCCATAATTATTGCTGTAATAGTTGCATAATATCCTATTATGTTGATATAGCATAATTTACTATAAATTACTCCCCTATTGATGGACATTTAAGTTGTTCCAATTTTTTTTTGGCGATTATAGTTAATAGGAATAGTGATCATCACTGAGCCCTCAGCATTATTTTTCCTGAATTATTTTCTTGGGATCCATTGCCAGGAAGAAGATTCCTGGGGCAAAGGGAATAAATACATGTAGTGTTCTTGCTACACATTGAGCCATGGTTTTTCCAGAGGGGCAATAATAGTAAATAACAATAGCTACAAGAGGCACTTAATCTTCACAGATGCTGTATTGAACTGTAGCTTCATATTGTTTTGTTCCTTTCTCTCTAAGACAAAAGGAATTACAATTCTCATTTTACATATGAGGGAACTGAGGCAGAGGGAAATTAAAATAATTGAGCTAGAGCCATATATTAAGTAAGTCACAAAACTGGGAAAGGAACCAAGATCTTGTGTAATATTGAAGTCTGTTATACTCAGCATTTAAAAAATCCTCTTTACTTCCTGCTGTTGATAGGTCCAAGACTGTACACAGTTCTAGATATTGGTTGTGATCTCTCCATAGAGTTTCCAACAGCACCAGCTTACCATGGATAAGTTTATTTTTGAAATTGTTCCTCATCCTTAAACAGAAATAGGATCAGAAGCTTTTATTTTTTAAAATTTTATGATTTAATTTAATTTTACATATCAGCCACGGATTCCCCTGTCCTTCCTCCTCCTGCACCCTTACCCTCTCCCCAGCCTATCCCCCATTCCCATCTCCTCCAGGGCAAGGACTCCCCTGGGGATTCAGCTCAAACTGGTAGATTCAGTGGATGCAGGTCAACTCCCCTCCTCCCAGGCTGAGCAAAGTGTCCCTGCATAGGCCCAGGTTCCAAACACCCAGCTCTTGCACTAAGGACAGGTCTGGGTCCCACTGCCTGGGTGTCTCCCAAACAGTTCAAGCTAATCAACTGTCTCACTTATCCAGAGGGCCTGATCCAGTTTGGGGCTCCTCAGCTGTTGGTTCATAGCTCATGTGTTTCTACTAGTTTAGCTATTTGTCCCTGTGTTTTTCCAATCACAGTGTCAACAATTCTCAATCATACAATCACTCCTCTTTCTTGCCAATTGGATTCCTGGAGCTCCACCTGGGGCCTGGCAATGGATCTCTGCATGCACTTCCATCAGTCATTGGATGAGAGTTCTACCATGACAGCCAGGGTGTTCGGCCATCCCATCACCAGAGCAGGTCAGTTCCGGCTTTCTCTCAACCATTGCCAGTAGTCTATTGTGGAGGTATCATTGTGGATTTCTGGGGACCTCTCTAGTACTTTGCTTCTTCCTTTTCCCCTGGGGTCTTCATTTATCATGGTCTCTTTTTCCTTTTTCTCCCTCTCTGTTCTTGATCCAGCTGGGATCTCCTGCTCCCCAAGCTCTCTTTCCCCTAAACCTTGTCCTTCATTAACCCCCTCACATTCAGTTTGCTCATGTAGATCTCATCCATTTCTCTGTCGTTGGGGGATCCCTGTGTCTTTCGTAGGGTCCTCTTTTCTAGGTAGCCTCCCTGGAGTTGTGAGTATCAGTCCAGTCATCCTTTGTTTTACATCTAGTATCCTCCTATGATACTACATACCATGTTTGTCTTTCTGAGTCTGGGTTACCTCTATCTTCCAATCTGCCAGCTCTCCTGCCTTCTGATTCCTGAGTCTTCTTTCTCATTCTCCTGCTTCATCTTCTAATATCTAATCTTTTATCCTGTCAGAAATTTTACCTTCTTTCTTACCACACATTTTGAGTGTTTCTGGAATGCTCAGTTTTCCTAGAAGATGACATGCCCCCATGCTTCTCATTATCTCCTTCCACATTAAATTTTCCCCATTCCTTATTTTTAAGCAAATGTACCAAATGCTAATAAAAATTCTTGTACTTTGTGTTTGTAGTTTGCAACTTATTTTGTGTGCTATTTAAATTAAATTATTGAATTAATATGTTCCTTAAATACTATAAGCTATTTAACAAGATTTATGGGAGTCTTTGCTGTACATTACATCCAATTTCAGAATAATTATTTTTAAAAGAACACTTTCATAATATATGAGAGGTTCAGATTATGCCTTGCAGACAGACATTGTACATTTTTTAAAGCAATCATGTGGGGTAAAATGAAACATGCTTTTTTCTACAACATTAATATATTGTCTGAAATAAGTTTCCTGTGGGGATTGATCAGGTTTTGTTTTAAGTGTAATTTCTGTGATAGAAGGAGAGTGTTCTGATGGTTGGAAGAAAATATCTACTGAGCCTTACTTAAAAACAATTGTGAAAAATAAGTTGGAGAATTAAGGAAGTAGGTTCTTTTTAAAAAATAGAGAGGGAAATTGAGCTGCTTCCAGTAAGTCTTGAAATGGAAGAATCATGCTATACACAGAACATAAATGCTGTAAGTGCATAAGGGATAACTCTCGAAACACCCCTCATATAACTCTGTGATGAATTTTAGAACTAAGCCCAGCTGAGAAATAGCATTCGAGATTATAATGCCTATTTCCAGATGAGTATGTGTCCTCTTGCTTTCTTGTTTGTCCCCTTCTCACCTATTATCTCCCTAAGCTCGTTTCAGTCTACATCAAAGTGAAACACTCAACTCTATTACTAGCCTGAAAAGAAATGGCAGTGTTTTCTGTTCCATTTCCCATTTATTGTTTTCTCTGGTTTTTGCACACTCACTTCCACAATTAGCATGGGTATACATTTTTAGTACTCTGAAACAGAAATTTTTCAAGAAATGCTTCTCAAAGCACAGAGGGACTGAGCATCTAAGAAGAAAATTAGAAGATTCTGATTATACACTACAGTTGCTGTTACAGCAGAGAGCCAAACAACAGAACATACAAGGAGGAGATAAACTCAGCCCTTTTCTCAGAAAGTCATTATCAAGCCTCAGTGGATCCTAAGGCAAATTCATCCTCTTTAAAAAGTCTTGAGGTCATCTAAAGCATGGAAAATATTTATAGAGAAGTATCATGAATTCTAAGAAAAGTCTTTTATTATTGGAAGAAAATTTCAAATTTGATTGTTTGTGTTGTGTTTAATATTTTAATATCTCTACAGTGTCTCCTCTCATTTTTCCACCCCAGAATTGTGTTGAGCTTATCTTTGAAACATAGAGAGTGTCCAGATTAATATTTGCTGAATGAACTGCCTTGGGAGCTCAGTGAGGAAAAGTCCAATCAAAAGGCCTGCTGGGAGTCTTCCTCACAACTTTTCAAAGAGTATCATGAAGCCCAGCAGGCCTTCATACAACAAAAAGACTGCCTAAGTGATAGAATTCAGCAGGCTTTCAAATGTCTGAGTTATGACATTTAATGCAACATTGCAGACAAAAGAAAACCAAAATCACAGAAGATACCTCCTCAATTATCATTAGTTAGGGAATGAGAAAGTACAGTCAGGAAATGGACTAAATATTTAAAGCAGTTTCTTCATGAATATAGACATCAAGAGAAGCATATATGATATTTAAGGGGTGGTAAGTAGTTTTTAGATACAATTGTGTCTGCACAGATGTACCTGAGTTATGAATACATGAGTGTTCTCACTGTGCATCTGACATTGGACTAATATATATTTCACTTAATCTCAGAATTTGCTAAGACTCAGGTTATTAGATGAAATCTTGTTTTGGTTTGTGTTTGTTTGCCTGATTGGTTGGTTTTCACTTGAGATAAAAAGAGACCTGAAGGAGTTGAGTTCTTTACCCAACGTCATAGAAATTGGAAAAGATAGAGTTTGGTACTGCTCAGCACTGAGCCCTCCCCACAGTTTCTCTGCATATGCCATTATTGCCCTGTCACTTTTTATTGCAATAGTCTTTTTTACAGTTCTGATGAAACTGTACACAAAGGCATATGTGTGAATGAATTGGTCCCCAGTCTATAGTACTGTTAAAGATGAGGAAGAATATTTAGAATGTGGGATCCAATAAAAATAAACTAGTCCTCCAAGATATGTCCTTGAAAAAGCTGAGAGCACATCCTTCTCTTTCTCTCTTTGCTTCTCAGGTGCCAGGAGGTGAGCCCTTTCTCTACCTTCTTCTCAATCCACTCTTCCTAATTCTTACATTCAAGCTTTCCCAGTGCTTTTTAAATGACCCACAAAACCTTCTGCTTTTCTTTAGAAAATACAACATCAATTCATCTCTTTTACAATTGATCGAGAGGTCAAATTCCTGAAGCTCTTAAGCAAGAAACACTAACCTAGCATGAACTGTCTAACCTTTGCATGACCTAATATCACATTGTTAAGGAAAATGCTTGCTTAGAGAATTTAAGTTCTAAATCTTATAATGTTAACATTGTTTAATAATTCTCTCCCACACCCCTTTTCTTTCTTTTCCTTTCAACCCTCTCCCTGTTATTCCTTCTTCTCTTCCTTATTTTCATTCTTCATTTTCTTCTCTCCCAGCCTCTTTTCCATATCTGCACCATGCTTTGCTAGTGACTCAAGTTCAAAGTAAACTGTGAATCAGATTCAGGTGTTTGCATGCATGGCTCACAAATACAAGGCTTCCTTTGCAAGAATAGCTTCCCTTTTTTCCTGACTGAATTGGTTCCTCCTTCACCCTCCCTCATCCCTATGGCTTTCCCTCTATATTTAGATAGACAGTCTGAACAGTCTTAATATATCAACGACATTTATAACACATGTTAATATCTAAAGCGTCAATGCTCTATTTGTAGAAACGGCTGCTGATGTGATGAGATGCTTTTGTTATGTCAGTGACTTTATTATAAATAGGATGAAACTGTGCACTTCTTTTGGAAAATTAAAGAATAATAATAAAGCATTCTCTGTCCTAGTTTGTTCAACAATCAAACTGAAGTTAGAGGTTTTATTTTATTATTTTTGGGGGTGCTCATTTTACAAATTGCTCTTTACAAGTTCAGGGTGAATACCTGTCTTTTAGAATAGAAGACAGCAGGCTCTTCTGGAGCACACATAAGAGCACTAAGTGTGAGCACCTGGTGATCCATTTTATGGTCTTGGTAATTTCTCATGGCCCCTATGGTGCCTAGCACCTTGGAACTCTGGAGGTGGCCAGTGCTAGGGTTTTATATGAAACCTATAATACTGACCTCTTTCTCTCCACATTTTACTAATCATTTGAGTGCATTTCACAATTACAGAAGTTACAGGCCAAAATTATCTGTGTTGGGAGAAGATAGGAAAGGACTAAAACTGTTGCCAGGTGATCTGGAAGAGCTAGTCTGCATTTTCTTCCATAAAATATCGAAAATAAGTGGATCTACTTAAAAGATATTTAAAAAATACAATAATATATGTGTGTGTGATTTAAGAATTAATTAAATATTTAACTAGTAACCAATGTTTATTTTATTAATTAATTTGTTAATTAAATGATACTTATTTCTGTCTTGTTGGTGAAGAATGTTTTGCTCTACAAATCGGGCTGATTTTTACTTCAACTATTTACTTCAACTCTAAAGTGTATCATGTTCTACTTTCTAACTATTTTTAACTATTCTTTCTTGTCAGGCCATTTCCTAGGCCCGGCCACCATTATTCCTACACACAACCTGTTCTAACCATACTGAATTCCTTAATATTTTATTGTTTAGGACTTTCATAAATGCATATTTGATCAAACCTGCCCCCCCATTTCCTCCCATCCAATTTTTTACCTACCCTACCACCACAATCTCCTGGCTTCATGTAGTCTTCCTTTAAAAAAACTCATTATTCCTATATACTGCTACTAGTATGGTACCATTGGCTGGATCCTAAGTAACCTCTTAGGGTCCTAGTTATTGTAGAAAAATGGCTATTCCTTTTGTAGCAGCCATACATTACCAATAGCTTCTCAGACAGTAATACAACTTTATGAGTCCCTTCATAGTTCATGCTAATATTTTGACTGTGTTGATCCTATGCAGATCTTGGACATATAGTCACAGTTCCTGAGTGTTCAAAAGCTGCCCTTTTAAGTATTGAAAGCACTGTTTTGTAGTAGCTGTCTACAACCTATGACTTTTATACTTTTCTACCAATCCTTTTGGAATGATTCCAGTGACTTTAGAAGAAAGGTAATGATATAAATGTCCCATTTGTGCACTCTGAAGGCTCTTATTCTCTGTGTGTTGACCAGTTGTGATCTCTGTGTTAATTACAATCTATTGCTAAAAGAAGCTTCTCTGATGAAATTTCTGAGATACAACCTCTGGTTAAAAAGATAGGAACATAGAGGATAGTTTCATGCCATGTCTGATTAAAAGAAGAAAAATAGGAGGTTCTGTCTTATGTACTAAAACAACATGTGTTCCTTTCTCTGTGAATGGTACCAGGTATGAGTTCTGTTATACAAACAGGCCATATTTCCATTGACACAATAGTGGTACAATTATTGGAGAAACTTAAAGCTTCATGACTAAGATTAGTAACTTTGATTAAAAAGGGGAAAGACACAATGTAGCTTATTACTTACTACTTTTGCCATGTGAGGGTGTAGCAAGAAAGAGCCTTCTATGATGTTCAGAAAGAATCTTTTCTGAACACTGCAGCTGCTGGTACCCTGACCTTCGACCTCCTATTCTTCAGAACTGTAAGAAATAAATTTCAATAATTGATATGTTACTCAAGTTAGGGTATTTTTCTATAAAAGAACAAGTGAACTAAGACACAAGCATTAATTTATCCTGTTATTTTCTTTATCTGTCTCCTCTTAACTCATTCTCCAAACCTAGCATAGATAGCATCGTCTCTAGAACTCATTTGCTCAATCTTCATTTTATCTCTCTGACATGTCATATACTCACCTATTAGTTATGGGACTGACTTTTCTATACTTATTGATGTATTGTCATATCATTCCCAGACCATGCTTTCACTAAAGGTAGAACTTCATGCTGTCCTTTATATCTCCAAATCACAGATCATAAATAGAGTAAATATGTGCCAGTTTACTGAGTTGTGTGCATTTCTGGTGTCTTCTTACACATTATTGTTTTAGTAGGTGAATCAGGCATAATTTGTGCTGGTTTTCTTTTTGTTAAACACATCTTTATTTGTTCAACACATCTTGAAGCAGACATTTGTAGGTACAACATGCAATGGGGTTTAGTCATATGTGATGTAGAAACAGCTTGTATCTATATGCATGTTCTATGTAACATTCAGGCCAGCAATGGAAATAGAGACTGTATTCACCAGAAGTCAAGACTGGCTTTCTTTTTTTTTTTTGAGACTGTGTAGCTTTGTGCCTTTCCTGGATCTCGCTCTGGAACTCACAAAGATCCGCCTGCCTGCCTCCCTAGTGCTGGGATTAAAGGCATGCGCCACCATCACCCAGCATAAGACTGGCTTTCTTAGTGCTTGGAATTCCATAGTCTTCATGCACTTACTCAGACAAAGAGCAGAATACTGTCCTTTGTTATGTCTTGTCTTATATTCCCTATTGTGGGATTGGTGAGCGGAGCCAGGTGAAATAACCCAGACCTAGATATCCCACTGTCCATTTTCACTTCATTTTCTTTAAGCAGCTATTAGAAAAATCACTTATTAAAATACGTGTGTGGTACAGGAGAGTATGAAATAAGTAGATATCTTATGTAGAATTGAAACCAAGGTAGCATGTACCAACCCAAAATTTCCCTGGTTTATCCTTCCATGATAGTTAGTACTAGGAAAATAATTAACAAAATTTGTCCTGATGTATCACTTTAGTAATTACTGGGATCTTGTAGAACTGGAGGTGATTGATATATCTGACTACTGTGTTTGGGAATTTAACAACATCTGATACTACAAAACCATTCATCTTGATTTAATTTTAATTGACTAGCTTAAACCCATAATTCGCTCATGCTAGGCAAGTATTTTATAACAGAATCACATTTTCAGGCTCTTACCTAGGACATTATGATATAAACCTAAGCTATTAATATCAATTAATCAATTTAGTAGGTGCAGAAGCACTCTTAAACACAAAAATACAATTACATAACTACAAAATAAAACAGTTTATAAAATGTTAGAAGACTTTGACACCATGCACCTAATCAGAACTCTTACATGAAAGACCTGAAAGCAAAAGCCCTATCTCCCCAACTACTCATTTATAGTAACTTATTTACTATAGTGTTCGTGTCATACAATATTTTGGTCACAATCTGACATTTCTGAGACTGCCCTATAAAGTTATACCTTGAATCAGAGAGACTGAGTAACAATGAGCCTACCTTGCTTTTTCACAGGAGATATCGCAAGAGACATGTCTCTTCTCTCATCCCAGAACCAAGAGAACTTACCCTGTGTGTCTTTTCTATCCAAATTGTTGCCTTTTCTATAGCCAGTTCTGGTCAGCTAATCACTGTTTCCACCCTCTGATCAGATTCAAGGTATAACTTTATTGAGAAATCTCAGGAATGTCAGAATGTGATCCAAATATCCTACAGCATTTTCCCCTTTTTCTCTAAATAAAATGGAAAGATTTTTAACTCTAACATAGTAAAACAGTATACAATAAGAACAATGATCAAGTAAGAATACATTTACCATATACAGTCCATTTATATTTGGCAAATTCAAAGAGAGTACTGAATTATCTATCCTATCTTAGTGAGTTTTAAGTTTTATACCTAAACTACTTTCTATCAGAATTTGTTTTACCATCCTAAAAATATCTTTTTAGACCTTAAAACATCTTCTTAAACAACTTAATATTTTATATCTATCCACCTTATACACTCTACACCTCTTTTGTTTTTTTCTTTTCTGAATTTGGAGACAAGGAAAACTGTAACTATAACTATCTAGTCTTCAACCCCATCATAGAAAAATACATTACCTGAGTAAGCAGGAAATGCAAGCAAACAACTTCCAAAACTATAGAAATGACAGACATTTGACTGCCTGGACAGTCTCCCAAGGTTTCTCTGCAACATTGGGGCATCCACCTTCAGCCTAGAGGCCTAGAATATCTGACAGACTTTTCTGTGAAGCAGGTATTTTGAATTACTGTCCTACCTTGTCTTGGAAATGTTTGACAGTTGCTTTCTTCTCTTTCCTGCTTGTCCAAGATGGAAAGCATTCTGTTAGGCACTGAGGCAAGGACAGTTTCTTTGCCCAGTGGTTAACTTTGCCACAAATGAAAGTAAATTCTACATGAAGGTTCTTTCAAAGCCTGTTATCCTCTTTTAAAGTAAATTGGTACTGCCAGGAGCAGACATGTCTCACTGTCATGAACAGACTTATGTTATTTATATACTGTAGATCTCTGAGGTGTTTAAAGACCTCCTGCCCATCTAAAATCTATCTGTTTGCCCATGAAAACACACCTAACATGACTACTAGTTTGATTATTACAGATGAATAATTGCTAACCTATACTTCTTAGTTATCCTAAATAGTTTGTAATAATAACTTCAAGGACTAGAAATTTACATTACATTGTTAAAGGAGCTGCATAGTTACAATACCTTAAACAGGAGTAGAATATACAGTATAACAATAATAATCTTAAATTTGTATCAATATAAAAAATCCAATGTAAAATATTTAAGACTAGTAGTTGTTATTGGGTTTTTTTTTTTAGTTTAAAAGTAGATTTAATAATCTACCCTTTTCCTAACATTTCTATATATGTCCACATTTCATAACCTTACCAGACACAAGATATACATCCTGTGACCTTAGGGACAGCTCATACGTTCCCTTAGAGGCTTTGTTCCAAACAGTTCCACATTTCCAATTTCTGCCCTTTGAAATTTCTACAAGTTTACAAAGATAATATTACAAAGCTTGGTAACTATACTCAAAATAACATACTGTGTATTCTAAAATAGAAAGAGTGAAGTAGATTTGAAATGTCTTCCTTTAAAAAAAAGATAGATAAGAGAGAACATGTTAATTACTTTGATTTGATCATGCCACATTGCATACATATTTCAAAACACCACATTATATTTCATAATAGCATAAAGTTAGGATTTATTAATCATTTTTATTTCAAATGCAGATTGGATACTATTCATCTTTTTTCAAGGGGAAACTCCTGTTACAAACTGATAACAAGAGTATTTAAGATACATGTTAAAGATGATTCATACTTTATTAAGTATTCCATCACACTAATGTACAAAGGCATTGCCCTGAATCCATGGCTGACCACAAGCAGCATCCAATTTTTGAAACCAATGTTGCTATAGTTGACTACCACAGCTCTGCTTCAGTCTTCATGTCCAGTTGGTGTGTCCTTAGGATTCAAGTGTGAGTCTAGTCTGCACCATCTGTGTTCCCATCTGCTTGAATTGGCATCACAGAAGTGCAAGTGAACAGACCAATCTGTATAAGCACGTAGTTGCCTCTTCTCATATTATGGCTGCTAAGGAGTCAGGAAGCAAATACAGGAGGATCACTGTGAGTACAAAGCCAGTATGTGTGAGTCTGAACCCTGGATTACAGAGTGAGACCTTGTCTCAGAAGAGCAAAATGAATTGGTAGGGAAAGTTCAGTCAGGAAAGTTGCTTCTCATGCTAATATGAAGGTTTGAGTTTGGGTCCCCAGAACCCACATAAAAGCTAGATGATATACAGGTCTTCATTTGCTTGGTAAGAGTTACCCTAAGGTATTTTTTTCTAGTTAATCTTGTATCCTGCCAATCCACTAAAGGTGTTTATCAACTGTAGTAGTTTTGGCGTTGCTTATGTATACTATCATATCATCTACAAATAATGATTCTTTGACTTCTTCTTTTCCAATTTGTATCCCGTTGATCTCCTTTTGTTTTCTTATTGCTCTAGGTATAACTTTAAGTACTATATTGAATAAATGGAGAGAGTGGACAACCTTGTCTTGTTCCTGATTTTAGTGGAATTGCTTTGAATTTCTCTCCATTTAATTTGATGTTGGCTGTCAGCTTGCTGTATATTGCTTTTATTACCTTTAAGTACATCCCTTGTATCCCTGATCTCTCCAAGACTTTTATCATAAAGTAGTGTTGGAATTTGTCAAAAGCTTTTTCAATATCTTGTGAGATTTTTTTGAGATGTGGTGTTTTTCTTTCAGTTTCTTTAAATGATGGATTACATTGACATATTTTTATATGTTATACCAATCCTGCATCTCTGGAATGAAGCCTATTAATCATGGTGGATCTTTTTTATGTATTTTTGGATTCAGTTTGTATTTTATTGAGTATTTTTGCATTAATGTTTATGAAGGAAATTGGTCTTTAATTCTCTTTCTTTGAGTCTTTGTGTGGTTTAGGTGTCAGGATTGCTATGCCTTCTAAAAAGAATTTGAAATTGTTTCTTCTCTTTCTCATTTGTGGAATAATTTGAGGAATATTGCTGTTATCTCTTCTTTGAAAGTCTGTTAGAATTCTACCCTGAAACCATCTGACCCTGGGCTTTTTTTTGGGGGGGGGGCTTTTTTTTTCATTTTTCTTTATTAAGTAATTTTCTACTCATTCCACATACCACCCACAGATGCCCCTTCCTCCTTCCTCCCACCCTCCATAAACTGTAGACTAGTGGCTGTGGAGCCCCCATGGGACTGGACTAGGAACTCTGGATATCAAAGATGGTTGTTTGGCTTGAACTGTTTGGGGAGCACCCAGGCAGGGAGACTGGATCTGTCCCTGGTGCATGGGCAGGCTATTGGGAGCCTGGTGCCTGTGGTGTGACACCTTGTGCAGCCTTGGTGCAATGGGGAGAAGTTGGGAGATTTTTGGTGACCATTTCTATTTCCTTAGAGGATATAGGTTTCTTTAAATTGTTTATCTAATCTCTTAATTTTGCTACATGGTTCCTATCAAGAAATTTGTCCAGTTTTTTTAGATTTTCCAATTTTGTAGAATACAGGTTTTAAAGTGTAAACTAATGATTCTCTGGGTTTCTTCACTATCTATTGTTACATCTCCCTTTTTATTTCTAATTTTGTTAATTTTGATATTCTTTCTGTCTTTTAGTTAGTTTGGATAAGGGTTTGTCTATCTTGTTTATTTTCTCAAAGAACCGACTCTTTGTTTCATTGATTCTTTGTATTGCTCTTTTTGTTTTTATTTTATTGACTTCAACCTTCAGTTTGACCCATGTCATTAGAGTGAGCCCACACCTAACACTTCCTGGGGTGCCAGGGCACAAAGTCTTGATGGCCCAGAGACCTAAGATAGAACAAAATACAATCAAATAAAATAAGTCAACATAATGATGCCTAAGGATAATCGGCTATACTCATAGATTGGTAACTATCCCAATTGTCATCAGAGAGCCTTCATCCAGTAACTGATGGAAGCAAATGCAGAAACCCACAGTCAAACATTAGGCCGAGCATGGGGAGTACTGCTGAAGAGAGGGAGGAATGATTGTAGGAGCCAGAGGGGTCAAAGACATCACAAGAAAATGCACAAAAAACTACTAACCTGGGCTCATTGGAGTTCACAGAGTCTAAATCGACAGCCAGGGAGTCTGCATTGGACTGACCTACATATATGTAACAGTTGTGTAGCTTGGTCTATTTGTGAAACTCCTAACAGTAGGAGCAGGGGCTGTCCCTAATGCTTTGGCTGGTTTTTGGGGAACCTATTTCTCATAATGGATTGCATTTTCTAATCTCCAAATGCCTGTGTAATGCCTGTGCTTGCATGGGACACACACACACACACACACACACACACACACACACACACACACACACACACACACACACACACA
Organism: Onychomys torridus; assembly: GCF_903995425.1. Taxonomy (NCBI): domain Eukaryota; kingdom Metazoa; phylum Chordata; class Mammalia; order Rodentia; family Cricetidae; genus Onychomys; species Onychomys torridus. The sequence continues at coordinate 86,748,644 of NC_050444.1, forward strand.
CACACACACACACACACACACACACACACACACACACACACAAAACAGGCCCACACCAGAAGACAGATTTAACAAAGGTTTAATTTGCAGCAAAACACTTCTGTATTATGGCTCTCAGCATCCTCATCAGTAAAATGGAAATGGGAACAGGACCTATCCAATGAAGCATTTGTCAACATTACACACAGGTGAGCCACACAAATTTCTGAAAAGAACAATTTTTAGAATCTGAAGGACATTCAAAAATGAATAAATTATGATGGAAGATGAGAGTAAAAGAATAAATAAAGATTTAAGAAGAGCTTAAATGATATTAAAATATTTAGCCCTTACCTTTCAATGAGTGGTCCAACTTTGACAGTCTTTTGAGTAAGAAAGCAGGGTATATCCCAGGTGTCTTCACAACTTTGAGAAAAAAAGAGAAATGTGCATCCTTAGAATTATATATTCAAGGAATACACTTTAAAAATACATTTTATTTTAGTACTGAGATAGAATTGGAGAAGGGGTGGAGTATAGAGAATTCAGAGGAGTTATGATGCTCTAAGTTTATCTACTTGAAGACAATTTGCCAGAGGCCCAAAACTCAGTGTGGACAAGCCCCAGGGCCCCTAGCAGCACACTCCTACTTCCCCAGCCAGGCTCCCTTCTAAGGACACCAGAAAAGGAAGAAAGCTGGGGAAGGAGAATTTTCATGCTTCCAGCTGCCTTCTACCATCTGAAAGTGTACTGAAATTTAGGGATGAAACAAGACAGATCTGCACTCACAGATGCCAAGATGTGGTAGAAGCAGTTATGTTTACAGAGGTATTATTATGGTGCTTTGCTGGTATCTTTAGAATAATTCCTCATGGAATTTAAATTGAAGGAGAGCAGTCAGAGCACTAACAGTAACCCATCCTCGATGTGGGGTGACTATAGAAGCATTTTCCCTTATTTTAGACAGTAAGCAGAGTAACTCTTAAAAATACCATGGCTTGCTTGTTTAAATCTCATACTAGGATTGGGAACATCATGTGTGGCTGTTATCAGTGTCCTACAGGATGTGCTCCTACCTCTCTTTCTCTGCCTATCTTTATTGCTTAAGAAAGAGAAATATCTTAATGGTCACACTGTGTGTGTGGTGTGGTGTGGTGTGTGTGTGTGTGTGTGTGTGTGTGTGTGTGTGTGTGTATCTGTGCCCTTCATAGCAAAAGCTGTTTTGTTTTTTTTTTCTCTACTTTTTCTCTTCCTACAGTACCCGAGGACAAGAGTCTTGTCCCATTGCTGGGGGAATTTGTCAGCCTGTAGTTGCTTGCTTCCTTTAAGGAGATTATTAATATTTTGCTTGATGGTCTGGAGATTTGCAAGCATTATAAAGATGATTTGCGAAAACTATTTTTGTTTGGAAACTTTGAGTTCTGATGAATAAATCACCAGGAATAATTTTTGAAATCACGGTATAGACTAATAATGAAGATGCTAAGATGGTGTATAGAATTCATTCATTCATTCATCCTTTTAATCAACTTAATAACTCAGCTCATGCTGGAAACAGTACCGTCTGTCAGTGAAAAAATAGGGAGGATGACCACATGTCTATAATAAATCAGATTGGCCATAAATATAAATCAGAAATAGTTATAGAACTTCAATATGGCTAATCCTAGGATAAAGCATAGATGACAAGCCTTGGAATAAAGAGCTAATACATTGAACTTTGTGAAAACCTAATATTGACAATGAGAGTTATAAGGTCATAAAAATGAGTCATTTATAATTGTCTACCAATAGATTGTGGAGGAAGCATCATATACCTTGACCTTCACAATTTGGAAAAAAACAAGGCCAGCCAATGTGGAGGGAGTAACAAGGTAAAAAGAGAATGAGTGAGAACAGATAATCAAACCATGCCTTGTATCCATACATAGAAAAATAAGGGCACAGAACAGGCAACTTGGTATCCCAATTTCACATACTGAATAAGACAAGTCATTCCAACAAGTCTAAACAAACCACCAGTGACTCTAAACAGCAATAAAATATAGACTTTTTCTGAAGGAAACCTAATAAAGTGTCTTAAAGAAAAATATTCATTTTCTTCCACAAACTGTTGGAGTAAGCAGACTCTTCCACACAGCCCTTTGTGACACACTATCCCCTATACACTGTACAATTTCCTTCCACTATTTCAGGAGTTTATCAGAGTGTCTCATGGCCGTCTCCTATGTAAGAGCCACAGTAGACTTCAAAATAATTACTGTGTTTCAAGTCCCACTTCTATCCCCCAGTATAATATAAAAAATTTGTCCTCTGTTATTAAAATGAAAATAGGTAAAATTTTGACTTGCATGTTTATAGTTTTGAGGATCCTTGTGGACACAAATAGCAGTCTGAGGGACTGTGGTAGAAAACATATGTAAGAAAAAATGTCAAGTAAGTCCTAAAAGCTTAATTTAGAGAATATGATCATTTGAAGTAAATGAGTTGAAAATACATCTCAAAGTTTTAAGGAACTTACCTAGCAATCCCACTTTGGGAATTGGTCCTTAAAAAATAAATGTAAGAATACACACCAAGATCATGGTGGTATTTGCCTTATGTGCATTTAATTTATTAATTCAATACTATCAGTAGAAAAGTTCAATGAAATTGCTCAGTGTGTAAAAGCACATGCCTCTCAAGCTTAGAGACCTGAATTAAATCTCTGGAAGTCACAATGTAGAAACGTTGAACCAGCTCCCAAAAGTTGTGCTCTGATACTCAAGTAATACATACACACACAGTAGTAACAATAATAAATATTTATTTAATTATTGGAAAAATTAAAAACACACGTCCAAAATTTTGTACTATTTGTTTAGGTTTTATTTTCTTCCTTTCTGTGTCTTTACAGTACATCAAAAAGTAATTTTAGTTTGTCATCTAAAAAGATTTATAAATAAATGTATTTATATATTTCCACAGCTATTATTTATTTGTTCCTCAGAGTTATCTACATAATTCAGATGAAGGACAAAGCCGAGAATACAGAAGAGATAAGGCACATGAGCCAGTTGTCCTCATTCAGACTCAGGGTCACCTCATGGAGTAATGTGTTAATTGATAGTTCTCTTTTGAGCCTCAGGAACCACTTGGGTCAAAAGGTAGTACATAGGGTAAGGCTAGAACTAACACTACATTTACAGGAACACACTACATTATTGTGGGAAACTGAGCATGCTCAGTGAATTAGAGACTTAAACATGGTCTCTTAGCATGCTTTGTACCTCTCTTTCAGTTGCATCTTTTGTCCAGAAATTGGTTGCATAATCTCCCCCTATTATATGCATATATTTACACAATAAAGGTGTTAGTATTTTTTGTATAAGAATTAAATTAGCTAATAAGAAAGAGATGTAAAAATTGTGCCTGGTAGGTAATAAGTTTCCAATATATATTAGGGATGTTCATCATCTTCATAATTATTTTAACATTAAACATGATGGTTCTTGGTACGAGTTTTTAAAAATAAAAAATAAAAACAAAACATAGAGTCACTTTAGACTTCTATTTTTCTCATGTATTGCTTATATTCAAAGTAGTCAAGAAATTCTTGAAATTCTACCCTTCACATTTCTTCTATCTCAATTGTCCATTGTTTTAATTTTTTAATTATATTATCCTATGTTTGTGTGTACATAACATGTGTTACATGAGTGCCATGGAATGTATATGAGGACCACAGGGCAACCTTGTGGGTTTTGTACTCTCCTATCTTTCCATGGGTTCTGAAAATAGACGTCAAGGTCAACATGTTTTTTCAGCATGTGTTTTAACCTGCTGAGCCATCACAATGGCCAAATAAATAGCCCTCTCTTTGATGACTTTGAAGAGAAAATAGCCGTAGGATGTTATTGATATAGCAGATATCTCTAGGGATTTAAACTGAAGGATCAATGGCTATGAGACTCAGGAGGACATCAGTCTCTCACAGGGGCAAGATACAGACATAGAAGGCTGATTAACATGGAAGATAAACAATTAAACTGATGAGGCAAAGATGTTCTACTTCTTCTGATTTAACAAACTGAAGGAGAAAAGAGGATTCTCTGCAGAGCATCTGTCTGGATCTAAGTAGACATCTGCTCTACTACTTCAACCAGCTTAACAGGGAGCAACTGAACAACTTCGTCTGGGTCTATGAGTTCAGCACCATATAAAATGTGTTTTAAAAATAGATAGTAAACAATTTCTACATTACAAAGGAATTGTTGAAGAATTGTGGGGGGGGGCAGAAGGGAGGGAGAGATTTGGGAACAGGTGATTTCACCTCTCTGTGACATATTTCCCTCCTTGGTAGTTAAGGATCATAATATTATCTCATGAGTCTTCTATGAAGATAAAATCTATGCAATCAACTTGGCACATAGGGAAAGTTGATAGATAGTAGCTATTAACATTGTTACTGTGAGTGATAAAATGGTAAGAAACAACAATCTGTCCTGGTAAGAAAGGAAGAAGAAAATGAAAGTACATGTAATAAAATTTAGTTAATGGAAACTCTATGCCATATGTGTGTGTGTGTGTGTGTGTGTGTGTGTGTGTGTGTACATACAATATATACTATATACATATACTAATCAATTTTATTGTTAATATCTAACAGTTTATAAACATTAATGAATTATAATAGGGAATGCCTTTTTAGTGGTATCATAGCTTAAACAACAATATCTCAAATTAGCTGATGAAAAATAAGCTATAAAACTTGTGGTTTAGAAATGACCAAGTTGTTTTACCTAATTAAAATACAAAAGGAGAAAGCCTGAACTGACCTAGTCTGGTGATCGGATGGCCAAATACCCTAAATGGCATGCTAGAAATCTCATCCAATGACTGATGGAAGTGAATGCAGAGATCCTTGGCCAGGTCCCAGGTGGAGCTCCAGGAGTCCAATTGTCGAGAAAAAGAAGGGATTTTAAGAGTGTGAATTGTTGAGACAAAAATTGGAAAAAGTACAGGGACAAATAGCCAAACTAATGGAAACACATAAACTGTGAACCAAAAGCTGTGGAGCCCCCAACTGGATCAGGCCCTCTGGATAAGTGAGACAGTTGATTAGCTTGAACTGTTTGGGAGGCACCCAGGCAGTGGGACCCAGACCTGTCCTTAGTGCAGGAGCTGGCTGTTTGGAACCTGGGGCTTATGCAGGGACACTTTGCTCAGCCTGGGAGAAAGAGACTGGAACTGCCTGAACTGAATATACCAGGTTGAGCTGAATCCCCAGGGGAGTCTTGGCCCTGGAGGAGATGGGAATAGGGGGCTGGGCTGGGGGGAAGATGGGGGTGGAGACGGGAGAGGCAAGGACAGGGGAACCCATGGCTAATATGTAAAATTAAATTAAATTATAAAATTAAAAAAATAAAATAAAGAAATACTGAAAACAAAAAAAATTAAAAATACAAAAGGAAATTTATTAACTACCTTATTGAGTCTTAGATCCAGAGTGGGTAGAGTTAAGGAATGGGTTAAATATCTTATTAAGAAATTGATACTGTGGTCAATTGCATTTGTAAAATAATGAGTGTAGATGTTAAAAACTATTCTGATGAAAGTTCTTATTCTCTAAAATATTCATGGCATGTTGACCTCTAAATGCAGAATACAGTATACATATATTTGTATGTTTCACACATATTAATTTTGCTAGATATTATAAGAACAAAGTGTAAAACAATGGTGCTGGAAGAGTTTCTTTGCATATGCTTGGTAAAGTTCCATAGTGCTTTGACTACTACTGGCTTTTTGAAGACCACACACACTAACAAAGTATGTAGGTACGTGAAACTGTGAACTGATATAGAAAATATTTGACTATGAAGTATACATTTTGTCTTGTGTTTATTTTTATTAGTTTGATTTTTTTGAGGGACTGACATACAAAAATGATTCATTTCTAATACTGCTATAGGCTTTCAAATGAAAAGAACTTTAAAATACTTTGTGCTACTAACATTTCTGTTTTGTGACAATTTTCCCCTTCTCTCGAATGCGACCTATGAATTTTAGCTGGAAACAAATTATATAACATATACTGCATTTAGCACAGTTACTGATATGATCACAAGAAAATCTCCAAATAGTTGAAGAGTTTTAAAAATTGTGATAGTTTTGTTTTCTCCCTTTAAAACTTCACATTCCAGTTTAATTACTGTTATGCAGCATATAAAGAACAGAACCAATGCAATAGAGAGGTTGGGAGAGATGGACTTTGGAAAGTAAGTTTGGATGACTGCCGGGTGGATCCTTCATTATATAATCATGGTGAATTTTTAAAGAAGGGGAAAAAGTAAACACACACACACACATATACATACACTCAGAGAGAGAGAGAGAGGGAGAGAGAGAGAGAGAGAGGGAGGGAGGGAGGGAGGGAGAGAGAGAGAGAGAGAGAGAGAGAGAGAGAGAGAGAGAGAGAAACCTTTCTCATTCCTCACAATATGATGCCATAAGACTCTACTAGCAAGCAGGATGCCAACAGGTGCTGTACCTCAAACTTGTATTAGATCTCTGAAGCTAAGTAAATTTATGTGTTTGACTACTCCACTAATATGTGATGTTGTATAATTAGAAAACACAATAGCACACTTTTAAATGCTGTATGTATTACAGAAAGGATCAACAGAAAGAAAAACCTAAATTAACTGAATAAAAATTCAACACATCAAAATATATAGGTCTGATGGTTAATCTTAACAGATAATGTGACTGGGTTTGCAATCACCATGGTGACATACCTCTTGATGTGTCTCTCTGGGTGATTCAAAAGGTTTAGCTGTGGAGAGAAGATCAACCCTGCTAGCATCACATAGGCTGGGAAAGAAAAAGGAAAAAGTGGAAAGCAGCTGACCACTGATGTTTTCTTTTCTCTGCATCCTTATCCACTAATATATGAGCAAGCTTCTACTACAGCAGCTGTGAGACACTCCTCCCTCCATGACTTCCAAACCATGATAAAGGGCTCCTCAAATCATGAGCCAAAATAAACTCTTCCTCTTGTGAATTACGTTTTGTCATGGCCTTGATCACAACGTTGAGGAAAGAAACAAATGTGGTGGAATGCAAGTAAAGAAATTATGTAAATCCCCATTTCAAGTTGAATATGTATAATAAATCCAAATAAAAATGAATAGCTGATTATATATAATACATTATATATATATATATATATATATATATATATATATATATATATATATATAAAATACGTTATGATACATATGTATAACAGAAATAAAATTAGAACCAGAGCAATAGAGAAAGCTAATGGAGCAAAGAGCTGGTTCTTTGAAGACAGCAATGAGATTGATTGGTGACTGAATAGAATTTAAACCAGAGGAAATAATTAAGTGTGTGTAAGTCTAAAAAGAAATGTATAGGACTCATTTGTTTAAATTTACCATGTACTGAAAGGTGAAAAAGACTTCAACAATATTTATGAAGAAATTACAAACTACCAGTACCTAAAACCACACTTGACATATTGCTATGTCCCTACCAAATTCAAATATGTAACAAAGAAGTAAAACAACTCAATACATAAATCTTACAACTTTGGAGAAATGTAAAACACATTCTACTCCCGACTCAACATGGGACAAATAATTTGAATAGCTCAAGAACTATTAAAAACAAAATGAATGCACAGTCTAAGATATCCCCTCCAAGAGAAATCTCTAGACACAGATTGCTTCACTGAAAAATTCTACAAAATATTTAAATAAAAATTGCTGTCAATTCTGCATAACTTCACCTAGAAAACAGAAAAAAAAGGGAACACTGACTTGCTTTTAAATGCTAGTTTTTATACATAAATCAAGCAAGGGCAGTATTAAAAATAAAAACAAATAGAACTGAAGGTCAAATTCTCTCATGAATATAGATTCAATATAGGTCTTCAACAAATTGTTACACAATACAATTCAGCTATATGTGAGACTAATTTCCATGCATGATTCAGTAGCGTTTATTTCAGATATCAAACCTGATTAAATGTTTGACAATCAACATCAATCCTTGTGATTAATAAATAATACATTGTCAGTCCATTGTACTAGGTTTCTTGTAAAGTTCTTGAACTCTCTGTGTTACAGAAATGTCATCATCATTCATGAGCCCCTTGGATCCTTAGACTATAACTGTTACATAATATTAGTTGACTCTTGTTAGGAACCTTAAAGAACCTCAGGATGAGGACTAGTTAATAGTTCAGTCAAATGAAAGTTAAGAAACTTAGTTCTTTTATGTTTGTTTGTATTTTTTAAGCTGAGCAATGCTCCATGATGTAAATGTGCCATATTTTCTTTATCCATTTTTTGGTTGAGGAACATCTAGGTTGTTTCCAGTTTCTGGCTATTATGAATAAATCTACAATAAACATAGTTGAGCAAGTTTCCTTGTGGTAGGATGGAGTTTTCTTTGGGTATATGTCCAAGTGTGATATAGCTGGATCTTGAGAAAGATCAATTACCAATTTTCTGAGGAACTACCATATTGATTTCCAAAATGGCTGTACAAGTTTGCACAATCATGGAGCCTGCATGGATCTGCAAAAGGTCCTCTGACTATATGTTATGGATGTTAACTTGGTGTTCTGTTTCAACTACTAACAGTGAGGGGGAGAGTTGTTTCTGACTCTTCTGCTTGTTTGTGGCAACTTTTTCCTCCTATTAAGTTTTGTTGTCCAGCCTTTATATGAGGGTTTGTGCCTAGTCATACTGTAACTTGTTATGCTGTGTTCAGTGGCTATCCCTGGCAAGCCTGCTCTTTTCTGAAGGTAATAGAGGAGGAGTCTGGAATAAATGCATGTTGGGGATAATGGAAAGAGTGGAGGAAGGGGAAACTGCAGTCAGGAATATTATATGAAAGAAGAACACATAAAAATAAAAATTAGAAACTTAGTTCTTGATTCACCCTGATGTCTGAAGATTTAGTGTACTAAAACATGCATGTGTAATGGAATACCAATAAAAAAAATCCTGTTTGTGAGCACAGTGAACTTTACTACTTTGTACAAAGACAGTGATTTTCCACATGGAGAAAACACTGAAAATTTGCATTTGAGATGCTTCCTTCATGTCATTCCACTCCTTTTGCTAAGTTGTTCCTGAACAACTTCATAATAAAATAGAAAGAGCAACCACAACAGTTTCTTAGAGTCTATGAAGTTCTCTCTTGAATAATTGAACCACGGGGCCTATGGAAATCTTTTAGTCTGTAGCCACATAAAAGTGTGTGTGTGTGTGTGTGTGTGTGTGTGTGTGTGTGTGTGTGTGTGTGTCTGTGTCTGTGTCTGTGTCTGTGTCAGTGACCATCTGAAATAGTGAAGGCAAATATCCTGTTTAAAATCACGTCATTTCAACAATGAAATTTGAGACACCAATTGAACTGTAGGGCAAAGTTTGTGTGAGAATACTTGGTGCTAATGCAGAATGTTTAGTCTGGGAGTAGAAATCCTTTTTTTTTTTCTGACCAGGGGACCAGCCTCCAGCAGTGCAGGACTCTCTTTATAGTTTCCTTCTTTATTCTTCAGTATTCTTCTTCTGTGTTCTATATTATCTTTCCTTATTTCTATTCAGAAATGTCCCTTCTCTCTCTTAATGTTTTCCTTATCCTACTATCTTTATTCATGATGTTTTCCTTCTAACTTTTTCACTCTTGATGTTTTCCTTCTCACTCATTTGAAGTCTTTCTTTATACTTCCCCCTTTAAGCTTATATACCTCAGCAAAATCTTTCAGGCAATATAAAAATTACAATGTGGTTACGTTCTGTTTTTCAAGTGAATTACTACAATGAATACAAGTAAAAAAATAGCATGTTTTCCATATCCTTTACACAATTAAACATTTTATGTATTGCAAGTGAAAAATCAACTAGTCCATTAACCCACATATATTCAGATGCAAGTAATTTGTTATAATAGATTAACAGTGTATAAGCAAACAAAATATTCTTTTACTGGCAAGCTGTTTTGCAGTTACAAAGGATGAGCCAAACACTTTTTTACTTATCTTGAAAGGTAATCTTATAAAGAATCTTAAATTAATTACAAATCTAAAGTTTTATATATGAAAAAAAAATCAGTCACTTCTACTTTATATCTTTAGGGTATGTATCCACTCATCAATAGTTTCATGTATCAGGAGATTGAGGACAAAATGGGTAGAAGGAATTAATCATCACCTTTGATCACCAACCAACCAACCCTAGCAAGGAAATTACATCAGCTAGTAACAATTGGGCTGCTTTGTATTTTCCCCTGAACTTAATGAGTTCCTCATTCAATTAAGTGCGTTTCTAAAACTTTAGATTATCTTCTTGAATTCTTCTTATCAAAGCTATTTAATAAAACCATTTAGTACAAACTTAAGTTATTTTTAAAGCTTTTTTACAGCTATGATGCATTCAGAAACCTGTGAACACATCTCTCCACATTAAGGTTAAAAGAATTCAAGTCAACCTGGCTGCTGGGACTCAATTGTGTTTTTCTTAATCATTTACCTAAGCCACAGTCTGTACAGCTGCTCAATAGAAATTCTTGTGTTCTTGCTGTCTTACACTTTGTTGTATTTATTATCACCAAAACTCTATTTAAACTAACATTAATATTACCAATTGAACAGTACACCTTAGGAAGAAATCATCTTCATAATAATCCACAGGTTAAAATGTCCTGTAGAAAAGGATATTTCTATGAGATAAACATACTACATTACAGGCATTGAGGATCTCTCCACACTCATTCACACCATACCAAATACCAAAGAAAGATGGCAGCAACAAACATGTGAAGGCACAGCAAAAGCAAAAGACATTCTGGAATTTGTGATCTCAGGGCTTTGTCTATCTTTAATTATTCACACATCAGAGATTATTCTCCTGGTGGGCTGACACCCTGAAGTCAACCGCCATCTTCTGCTTCTCTGACATGTCCACCAGGAGTATCCAGTATTTAGAAAATAAGAAAAATGAATTAGATGATATCATCAATTGATATGAAAAAATCAGAAAATTAAACAAATGTTCATGAAAAAATATTCCCAAAAGATAAGAACAGAGGGTGATTTATTCAACTTGGAAAAAATTATTTTAATAAAATAATAATCTTAACATTTTATTTAATTAAAAAAACTATATTTTGATGAAAAGATTAATAAACAATCAAAGGTATTGTGACTCTTAATTAACACACTAGCATCAAGCTTTTGTGACTGTTTTTCAGTGTAACAGTGGGAGTCCTGTCCAAGATATTAGGAAAACAAAATTTAAATTTAAAAAGACAAAAAACACACAAATAAATTAAGTTCACTATTTGCAGAAGATACACACAGAAAACCCTAAGAAACCTGAAAACAAAATAAAGCAAAGCCTTCCTGGAAATCATAAGTGAGTTAATTATGATCACATAATACCAGGAAACATAAAAAATACATTTCCTGATATTGACAGTGAACACAAAGATACTGCATTAACAATTTTATCAAATTTAAAATAACTAAAAATAAAATATATGAATGGAAAGAAAAGGGGATATGCCTTTCTTGCTGACAGTTACCTTATACTGAAAAGTGAAATTAAATATCTAGAGACATGAAGAAATACATATCGTTCTTGAATTGTAAGGCTCAAACAGTAAGGATGCCAGTTCTTTTTGAATTGATGTACAATACAGCTCAATCCCCATAAAGAACTCAGCAGGATATTTTTGTACAGATAGACAGAAGATTATTCTAAACTTCTAACAAAAAGAATAAAGTGGAAGGAATGTAGTCTACCTCACCTTGAGGCAGATTTTTGTATGCTACATTAATTAAAGTGGCATGGTATTAAAACAAGGGCAGACATACATATCAATGTAATAGAAAAGAAATCTCAGGAGCAGGCTGCTAAAATATGCCCAGTGGATTTTTGACAGTATTGTCAATTTAAACTACTTATATGTGGAAAACTTGTTAGAATAGTAGAAAACGGTTGTGGAACTAAAGTGTAATTTTAGAAGTGTTAGAGACTTAAAACAAAATGAAATACATTGCCAAGTGCTCTTTGAATCATGGGCAAGTCTTTTCATTTTTACTATCCTTAATTTTTATGTGATACCAATTTTCCCAAAGTAATAGAGATGATTTAAGTGTGAAGTGAATAAAGCTGTTTACTTAAAGTGTGTGGCATGCTGCTTCACATTGAATTAGTGCTACTGTGTGTTGATGATGATTATTGACAGAACTATAGTTAGTTGGATCTTGTTCTCAGAGGAAAGATAAAACTAAAGGGTACTAAAAATTAATAAGCACAGAAAATAATACTTCTAAAAGTTTCTATTTGTCTTAAGTGAGCATGGTTTGCTTGCAATTAAACCTAAAGTGGATGGAGTAGAGCTCACCAGGTCTCAGCTCTATACAAGGAACTACAGAAAACTAAGTATTGCTGAGAGTGGGATGGAAAAATATTCAATAGGAAAGAACACTTCAACTGGTTATCCAACACTAAATAGTTAGCCCTGAAAACATATACGCAATTAACATTATGTGTTTCATGCTTGTTTGGAATGATAGTATAATAATCACAATAGTCTGGTGCATATTCACCCAGGACAACTCAGTTAAATATCCCATTTAGCACTTTATAACATGCAGGTACCAGGATGGTAGATGTTTGGTTGTTAAAGTAACAAAGTATATTTAGATTCTTGGCATTGAGACTTTTGTTCTGAAGTTCCTCCTTTACAGTCCCATCCAACCTGGTAGTTTCTCTATCATGTCAACCTCTCTCTCTTATATTATTGTTTGAAACGTTTATTCATTTATTTCACTATTATTTATCACCTGCCATCTCTTGTGGACAAGAATGTATGGTGATATTTTTATTCCTGTTGTCTAGGAAACAATTCTATCAATACAGTGCTCTACAAAGGTTTGAGTGAATGAATAGATAAGGGAGTTATTGGATAAATTATAATGGTATTATTCTTGAATTTCTTTGCTGTATATGATAGAATTGGAGAGAAACATAAAATATCCAGGCATGGTTGTAATTATGTGATAGGTAGGTAATTAAAATTGAGACATATTATAAGTAGAAGGTAAGCATATGACCAGAATTGTCTAATTTATAAAGGAAAATAATATCACACCTTGTTAATAATTTTAGGTTGAAATGATAATGCAGTAAATATACTGAATAAATAAACTATTATATATTTAACAAATTACTTTCACCAATCTTTTCTTATTTTCTGAGCTTTAGGTACAACAAAATTCAAATTCAAAATCTCACTGAGTGTGGTGGTGCACACACTTAATCTCAGCACTCAAAAGACTAAGGCAATGAGTCTCAGAAAGTAGCACCATGACATCAGGGCCAGCCTAAGCTTACACAATGGGATCCTATCTGAATACAAAAACAAACAAACAAACAAACAAACAACCTCAGACTTGAAAATTCGTGGTATCTGATCTCTGTACTACACAGTATGCTCCTGTAGAACCAATCTTCTCTAGAATAATAGTCATGAAAACATAAACTTTTTTTTTTCAGAATGGGAAATATCTTTATCACTTACACATCTGACACAAGGTTAATATCTAGAAAATGACAAAAATAAACAATAAGAACACAAACAGCCCAATGTAAAATGGAGCATGCTATTAAACAAAGGATTTCAAATGATAAAATACAAATGGCTGAGAAATATTTTTATTGTTATTGCTTTATTTTTATTTTTTAAATTTTATAATTAATTTAATTTTACATATCAGCATTGATTCCCCTGTCCTCCCTCCTCCCACCCCCACACCCGCCCTCCCCCCAATCCCAAAGAAATATAAAGATATGGCCAGGATAGTATAGCAGACAAATATACTTGAGAAGCTGAGGCAGGATAGCCTATATTAAAAATGAGTTCAAAGCTACCCTGGGTAATTTAATAAGACCCTGTCCCAAAATATAAAATATAAAACGGGTTTGGTATAAAACTTGGGAATAGGGCATATACGAGATCCTAGGTTTACTCTTCAGTATCAATAAAAAAGAAATGGGAGGGAGCAAGTAAAGAAGAGGGAGGAAGGGAGAGAGACAGAGGGAGGGGGTGGTGAGAAAGACTGGTTAATCTTGGAGATCGGCAGAATATATATATCCTTAATATATTCAGATTATGGCTCTATACAGATGGGGAAGCATTCCAAATCAAAAGAAGTGAAACTAGTATTGACAGGAAGGATTCCAAAGAAGCCAGGTATGGTACATGCTATTAAATAAAAAAATGACAAAACTTGCTGAGGGCTGAGGTTGCCACAACCATACTCCAGAACCCGTGAGAAACCACATCCCCTCTCTTTATGTGTGACACAAACACTATCAGGGTGGAGGGTGATGGTTAATAGTGAGAGCTTTATGAGCACAGATGTGCTTAGGGATGTAGACGAAGAGTTCCCCAGCATCTAGGAAGGACTGTTAAGGGCCATTAAATCAGTTCTGTGATATTTTATGTTTCACTCCTGGTTTCAGACAGGCCAGTTCAGAAAGGTATCAAAAGATGCGTGTAAGAAGCTTCTGAAAATTACAAGTGCCAAGAGGATTCTTGTGGTGATATATTGTGTATCCTAATAAAGCTTGCCTGAGGATCAGATGACAGAGCCAGCCACTAGATTAGACATAGAGGCCAGACAGTGGTGGCACACACAGTTAATCCTATCACTCAGGAGGCAGAGATCCATATGGATCTCTGTGAGTTCAAGGCTACACTGGAAACAGAGCCAGACAGTGGTGGCACACAACTTTAATCCCAATACTGAGAAGCCCACGCACCTTTAATCTAAGAAGTGATGTCTGGGCAGAGAAAAGTATATAAGGCATGAGGAAATAGGAGCTCACTCTCTTTAGGCTGAGGTTTTCGTAATTAGCCTGATATCTGGCTCTGGGTTTTTATTAAAAGACCATCTAAGATTTGAACAATAGTTTCTGCTTTTATTTCCATGTGAGTCTTGAGAATTGTACAAAGTGAGCATGACCTATGATATTTTTCCAGCAGTGAGAAGCTATATTTGCAGTGGGCTCCAGGCTTCTGCTTATTTCCTTCCATTAGGCACTTGGCTTCAGGAAAATGTGCAAAGTGAAGTTGGTGTGCTTCTGAGATCTTTCTTTGTGCATACTTTTAGAAGGTAAGTGGGCATGAGATTCCACACAGCAGTAACTGCTACCAGTGAGGATATTCTGCTCCCATCTTAGGTCTAAGTTTGACTCAAAAATCTTTGTTTTTATTTGAGATCTTATGATCTTACTGTACTTTTGCCCAAGATGGTGAACTATATGTGTCCCAGTAAAGCCAGTCCTACAACCCAACACATTTGTAGACTATAACATTGTGTTTCAATGTCAAATGGCTGTGCAATTCTGAATTGTTCCTATAAAGACCATGCTTCATTCTCATGGTACAGTTAAGGGAGTTTGGGTCCCTGAGTTGTACCAAGTCCTGAGAACATCACCATCATGTTCTAAAAGCTTACAGAGCCAAATCACAACTAGACTCCAGCAAAATTGTCAGGAATTATTATTTGGATTGGTGTAATAAGGTGTCACCTTTTGACCCTGAGTGGTCTTGAATATCTCTCTGGATTTTCCCCATTCACAAGTGTTTTGCCAAAACGGTAGTGTTTGCATGGCTTTAGAATCTCAAAGCTGTAAAATTGGCCATTAAATAATATTTCCAGGAGAGTCAGGTCAAAGGTAAAATTAGATTTTGAACCACATAGACTGCAAAGCTAAACAAGAATTTTATTTTGGGGAGTGGTGGTACTTGCCTTTAATCCCAGCACTGGGAGGCAGAGGCAGCTCTGAGTTCAAGGCCAGCTTAGTCTACAGAGTGAGTTCCAGTACAGCAAGGACTACACAGAGAAACCCTGTCTTGAAAAATTAAAAAAAAAAAAAAAAATTCATTTCGTTATATCACTAGCATGACTCAGTTAGGGATTATTTTTAAATATTATTAGCATATATTATTAATTATGTATAATAATGGTTCTCATGTGATATTTTAATGTATGCATTTAATAAAGTCTTACTGTGTTCACACCCTGTTGCCGTCTCCTTTTCTCTTGCAGCTTGGCTGATCCTCTTCCTCTTCTCAGACAGGCCCACTTGATTTTCACCTTTTCTTTCCTGGACCAATGAGTTTCATTAGGGCTATATGTAGAAGCATGGATAAGGGGTTATTTATCAACACATAAAGAACATAATAGTTACTACCCAGTGAAGAAAATGACTCTCCCTCTGACAGGAACCATTCTACTACTAGATACTCAAGGAAGAATCGTTAGATTTCCAATACACTGAGAATTTAATACACTGACAACAAACAGCTTCTTTAATCATTGAAATTCCACAAAACTCTAGGGACAGGAGAGTTTCCAGTATGGTTTTTTTTTTTTTTTTTGTTTTTTTTTTTTTTTTTTTTTTTTGTGTGTGTGTGTGTATGTGTGAGAGAGAGAGAGAGAAAGAGAGAGAGAGAGAGAGAGAGAGAGAGAGAGAGAGAGAGAGATGTGTGTGATGTGTGTACGTATGTGTGAATGTTTTAGTATGGAAGTGTTTAGAGAAAAAAAATTAGCTGCTTGTCCTTGCCTTTTACCCTGTTTGACAAAGTCTATTGTTCTCTTCTGTGAATGCTAGACTTATAGACCCATGATCTTCTGGAGATTTTCCTGGCTATGCCTATCACTTCATGGTAAGAGCAATGAGATTAAGGAACAGCCTGACCACATCTGACTTTATGTTGGTCCTAGTAGCCCAAACACAATCCTCATGTTTGCCTAGCAAGTGTTTTACCCACTACTAACACATCTTGCCACCCTTGGAGGTTCCTGTAGTTACAACCGCACTAGAAGTTCTCTCTCTCTCTCTCTCTCTCTCTCTCTCTCTCTCTCTCTCTCTCACATCTCAAATACGCTTTCTTTATACAGCACCTGCTAGCCTGGAACTCACAATGTCTCAGACTCTACTGGCCTGGACAAGGATAAAACTATGTGGCAGCTCAATTATCAAGAAGGACTATTATTATGACCCTTCCCACTTAATGAGTACGAAAATTAATGAGCAGAGATCAGTGAATTGCCGAGATTGGTAGAACTAAGAAGTTCCAAAGTCCTTACTAAGGTGCCTAACAACTCTACCATCCTTGGCTTTCTTCACATTGATGCAAATGAAGCATGGTGCCCTCCAGAAGGAAATACAAATAGTGTTAAGAGGTCCTGAATAAAAAGTGGCTAGAAGCCACTATAGATAATGATCACCTTGTCCAACTCTCCATTTAAGCTAGGCTCTTTCTTGGTATTCTGTAAGCTATGAGAATAAGAAATTAACTAAGTCTTATGTAGGAGAAAGATTTTTTTTTCATTCTGTACATTTTCTCAAGCTGCTTTGCACCCCACCTCACCCCTGACAGATCTAACATACAGGCTGCAAACAAAGGCATGGCGGTTTAACACCTCAGATGCTAAAGCTGTGAGAAAATTGGCTTGCTACCTGCCTGCTTCCAACCTTTCATCACTATCTCTGGTCCTATATTCTCTTGTTACTGATTAATATTTAACTTTAAAGGTAAAAAGTTAGAAAATTCATGAGTAAATTTAATACTCACACAATGCAAACTTTGTGGCATTAAAGAACAGAATAAAATCAACATTGAGGATGGCTTTAGTCTCAGCAACCTGAACAAGCTCCAGACCTCTTGAGGTCTTGGGTTTGATAGGTTCCCTTCATCTCTAAACCCTGTATGTATGGAACTCATAAAAGGCCAATAAGAAAGTCTTTAGGAATGTATCAATAAGTGGTACCCTGAATCTAGCATGAAACATTGAAAGTAGGTTGATAAGAAACTATTTTGTGATCACATGTAAATATCAAAGACAGTCTCCCACAGTCCCCTCAGTCTTCAATAGAGATGCTTTCTACATTTAAGGATTCCTAATCGCTCTGGAGATGCACAATCTCCATTTCCTTTGCATGCTTCTGGCTGCAGGGCTTAGCTACCCTGAATGAACTAACATGGCAGTCTCTTCAAACCTAGACAAATGCTTTCTTTTACTAGCTTTCCATTTTTTCTTTCATTTGCTACAAATCTTGTTTCAGATTTTTTTTAATTTGCTATTATTGTTTAGATAGCAGAAGCCATGGTGTATGTGTATATGCATGTGTTTGTATTTTTGTTAGTCAAGCATTAGCTCTGTGAAGTCAGTTTGCTTATTCTATCTTTGTGTATGCTACAGATATCAAACTCAGGTCACCAGGCTTGAGCAATAAACACCCCTCTACCCACTGAGTGATCCACATGGCCCCTCAGGAGTATTATCATAAAAAAAAATAAATTAGTGACCTAGTTGGGTACTTGCACAAACTTTTGTGTATTTGTGTGTGTGGGGGGGGATTCTGTGTGTGTGTGTATGTGTGTGTCTATCAGATGCATCAATAGTAAGAAAAGACATATAATAGCCCTTAATGAATACGTATTCTTTCTATACTAACCTATTGCCTCATAAAGCAGATGTATTCATTAATTAAAGAACAAGACTATCCTTGCATTTGTCTGTAAGCAGGCCCTTGTGGGAGCAAGAACCAGGCTTGCACCTATAAAATTGAATTCAGGGACTCCTCCAACATACTCAAAAACTACACTGTCCATTTCTACATTGATGCAAAGCAACAAAGTGGTTGTACCCAAACTGAACAACTCTCTGTGATGGAATGGAGAATTCACTACCTCAAAAGAGGTGTTCTCTATTGTTTTGTAGTTGTGATGGTTTCCTATAATCTCTTCCACTCATTTTAAGTGGCTCAAACAAGCAACCCAACTCTTCTATGTAATGGCATTTTGTATATGAGCTGATTATTTTACTGTCAACTTAACACAAGCTTGGCTCATCTGGGAAGAAGAGAACATGTCGCCACCATATTGCTTGTAGACAAGTATGTGGAACATTTTATTGATTCAGGATTGATGTGGGAGACATATCACTTTGGCAGGTGGCCCTGTGTTGTATAAGAGAGCAAGGTAAGCAAGCATGATTAGCAAGTCAATAAATATTATTCCCTTTTGGCCTCTACTTCAGTTCTTGCATCCAAGTTCCTGCATTGAGTTCTTCCTTCGGCTTTTCTCAGAGATGGAATATGACATGAGTATTTTAAAATGAAATAATCCTTTTCATCTCCCTTGTCCATGGTGTTTATCACAGAAATAGAAAGCCAAATTAAGACAGCATGTGTCCTCAGTTCTCTATATTTATAGGGGTGTTCATTAGGGAAAGAATCAAGAAATAATACTATTTTTCCATTATAATTTTAAAATTGTAGGGGGAAGTAACATTCAAGAAACACATCAATTGTGAGGCAATGGTGGTGCATACCTTTAATCCCAGCATTTGGAGCCAGAGGCATGTAGACCTCTGTTAGTTTCAGGATGACCAATCTGGTCTACAAATCTAGAGAGTAAGTTCCAGAATAGCCAGATGTATACAGAGATACCCTGTCTTGAAAAACAAAACAAAAGCGGAAGAAGAGGAAGGAGGAGGAGGAGGAGGAGGAAGAGGAAGAAGAAGAGGAGGAGGAGGAAGTGGAGGAGGAGGAGGAGAAAGGACAATGATGTCAAAGAAGTTCTTAGGGTTTCTATTGCTATGAGAAAACACCATGACCATTGCAACTCTAATAAAGGTAAACATTTAATTGAGGGTAGCTTATAGTTTTCAAGGTTTAGTCCATTATCTTTGTGGTGGGACATGGCAGCATGCAGAGAAGAGGAGCTGAGAGATCTACATCTGGGTTCACATGCAACAGGAAGTGAACTGTGTGCCACACTGAGATTAGTAACAATGACACACTTCCTACAACAAGGCCACATCTATTCCAACAATGTCATGCCTCCTATATTGCTATTTCCATTTACTTTCAAACCACCACATTCCACTCCCTGCTTGCAGCCATATCATAATGTAAAAATTCATTCACTCCAAATTCAAAAGTCCCCATAATATGTAAAAGTCTCAAACTTATTTAAAAGTCTAAAATCCAAAGTCTCTTCTGAGATTCATGAAATCCCTTAACCACAATCCCCTATAAAATCAAAGTTAAAAAAAAAAAAGCAGATCACATGCTTTCAACATATAATGGCACAGGATATGCATGATCACACAAAAATGTAGGGAAAGGGAGCATAGAGAGGAAATACTGGACCAAAGCAATACTGAAAATCATCTAAGCAAACTCCCAAACTCTGTATCTCCATGCCTGATGTCAAAATGCTCTTCAGTTTTCCAACTCCTTTTAGTTTTGTTGACTGCAACACGCTTCTCTCTCTTGTACTGGCTCCACTCCCCATTATCAGCTCTCCTTGGCAGATGTCCCACAGCTCTGGCATATCCAACATGTTGGGTTCTCCAAGGCAATCCAAGCTTCAGCCTCACAGCTTCACACAATGGCCTCTCTGGGTTTCCATTCAGGGACATCCTTGACACATGCCTGGCCTCAGAGGCTTTCCTTAGTCATGTAAGAAGATTCTATAACTCCTTTCTACTCTCCTTGACTCTAAAACCAGAACCACATGGCCAAAGTTGCCAATCTCTGTTGCTTGCTGTGGAATATGGCCCCCTCATTCAATTATACCTTCCTGTGCTTTCTGTATTTGATGGTTACTTTCACTGAGTAAGTTAAGCTGTTATGGAACTTGCTCTGTAGACCAGGTTGGCCTCAAACTCAGAGATCTACATGCCTCTGCCCCTGGAATTAAAGGTGTACACTGCCACACCCAACTCTAACCTTTTTTAATTCCCTTTTCACAAATTGGAAACTTAGCTAGGTAGGATCTTACCCTGAGCTCACCACAACCTCTATTATATTTCTTAATCTTTTTATTTTCTTGAAAATAGGACTTAGCTCCATTTCCTGGTGTCCCAATTTGCCAATGTGTAGATTTTTGTAGTTTTCCTTGTTCAGCTTAGTTTTCCTTGTTCAGCTTGCTCCTTTTCATTATAAATCTTCACTGGAATTAACACAAATAATCATACAACAGAGTCCATACTAGTCAGTTTTGAGATTTCTTCTGCCAGTGTAATTAATCCAAATCTCTTCAATTTAGCCTCAGGCAGACTCTTTAGACAAAGGCAGAAAGCAGCCACATTCTTCAACAAAATATCATGAGAATGACCTCTAGGTAACATATTAAAATTCTCCTCCTTTCAATCATCTTGAGCCAACCACACCCCCACAGTTCAAATAACCCTCAGCACTGCTGTCTTTCATGTTCCTATTGGTATGATCCATTAAGCAGCAATTAAAGCATCCTACTGCCTTCCTAACCCTAACTCCCAAAGTCTAAATTCCTCAAAGGAAAAGCATGATCAGGCCTATCACAGCAATACTCCAGTCCCTGGTACCAACTTCTGTATTAGTTAATGTTTCTATTACTATGAAGAGATACCATGACTGTGGCAGGGAACACTAAAGAAAAGTAATTAATTGAGGGTAACTTATAGTTCCAAAGATTTGGTCCATTATCCTCATGTTGGGGCATTCAGTATGCAAGCAGACATTATGCCCAAGAAGGAGTTGAGAGATCTACATCTTGATTTTCAGGCAACAGGAAGTGAATTGTTTGCCACACTAAGCATAGCTTGAGCATAGACTTGAAATCCTACCCACACAGTGATACACTCCCTCCAACAAGGCCATACCTACTCCAATAAAGTCCCTCCTAATATTGCTATTCCCTTCCCTTTGGGGGGCAATTTTTCTCAAACTGCTGCACAGAAACAAGAAGAAGAGGGGAATAACAAGGAGGAGAGAGGAGAAGGAAGGAAGAGGATGGTGGAGAAAGAAGGAGGAGGGGAAAGAGGAGAAGGAGAAAAAAGAAGGAAGAAAAGAGAGAGAGAAAGAAAAAAGAAAAAGAGAGACAGAAAGAAAGAGAGAGAAAGAGAGAGAGATAAAGAAAGAAAGAAAGAAAGAAAGAAAGAAAGAAAGAAAGAAAGAAAGAAAGAAAGAAAGAAAGAAAGGAGAAGGAAATAGGAAAGAAAGAAAGAAAGAAAGAAAGAAAGAAAGAAAGAAAGAAAGAAAGAGAAAGAAAGGGACATCAATACATAAATGAAGATCAGGCATTACACATTTATGAACAACAAAAAACATATTTTGAAATATGGGTCTTGAAAGTAGTCAACCAGTACTGACAGCATTGGGCCATTTCACAAATTACCTATTCTACTCCCAGATGGGACCATATTACCCCTCTGATCTGACTAATAAAAAGAATGTGATGCACAAGTGTAGTACACAGCTTGCTGCTAGAATAGAGAGAGGAGCTGAGACAAGCTCACTAAAGATCCTTCAGAGTCAGAAAAGTATAAGTGAAAGATGTAGTTGAGGAATAGAGCACTCACCTGGAATATTAAAACCTTGAGTTTAACCTCCAGCACTATATAGAGATTAGGATCAAGTGGAAAAGTAATTGTTATCAAACAAAAGGGAGTACATAAACCACAGAAGTAAATATCCACCCTGTGAAGAAGATGAGTACTAAACACACAAGAAAGATTATTTTCCATTTGCAGGAGGAAAATGGGATACTTGATTTGTGGAGAAAATATCTACTTCCTGATTTTTTTTCCCTAACAATGATGTCCTACTCACCTGTCCTTATTAACTAGTAACCCTGGTCTAGTGTCCCTGCAATTCTTCTGCAGCACCAGTATGTTTGGAGAGGGTACCTGAACTGGCTTACACCAGTAATCAGATCAGTGAATACCCTAACTGTCATCATAGAGCCTTCATAACTGATGGAAGCAGATGCAAAGATCTCCAGCCAAGCATCAGGCCGAGCTCCTGGAGTCTAGGTGAAGAGAGAGAAGGATTCTATAAGCAAGGCAAATCTAAGAAAAGACACAAATATAGTGATGTGTAGTCATAGAAGTGTTCACTTGAGATGTTTCTTGTTTGAGCACCAGAGTGGTGTGAAATGACCTCAAAATCATACCAATATTTGCCACACCCATGTCCTCTTCCCCACAGAGTCTCTTTTCCCTGAGCTCTCCTGGCTACCCTGCTGGCTTTCCAGGAAAGCACTATTAGCAGAGTGAGCTGCTCTACCATTACCATCTATTAAATGAAGTAGTGATTCTGAGATCCTGGCAACCTAAACCAGATGAAAGCACACAGCTGCAGAGAGAGACAGCATTTGACTCAGCATAGTCCCTTAATCCATAGTGCCTGCTATCTCCCTGTGTGCAAGGCATGGGGAGAGTTATAATGTGTCCCTTTGCCTTAGCAAGTAAGCAGGTGTTGAAAGCAAGCAGAGCACAGCAACATGGAGAATTCTGTTTTTAAAAGGAAGCTTATGATCAAAGAGCAAGGGGGGAGAACAAAGGGACAAAGGAGAGACAAAATGAATTAAAAAAATATTTTTGTTCTTCAGACTGAGAAAGAGAAAAGTGAAGCAATACATAGCCAGCCTTCATTAACGGAAACACATACCTTTTACTCTCTTGGTGGGTGGCAACCACAGGGATTGTGTTCAGTTGGCCTGATTTTGCAGCCAATTGGAAGCATGGCACTAAATGTGATCTATTTTAAATGTATTGCAGTTGAATTATTTAATTTGAAATTTAGCTGGTGCCACAGGCAGTGGAGCGGGAATAAGAAGAATGAGCAAAATTATTTCATTGAAAAACGGTTTAATTTTTAATTATAAGAAGGGGCACTTTGGGAGAAGAAGGCAATTGGCCCAGGAGAACTGCATGCCACAACTTCCTAGGGAAAAGCACTCCAGGGTGTTTTAGGCTGGTGTCCCCTTGTCTGTCTGTTGTTGCTGCAAACTGATAGGAATCAGAAGGATCAACTACATAGCTTCAGCAATCACAATGACAATCATAACTTTCATTTATGTGGAGGACATTTCCACTGCTTCTTTTTCTATTGTTAACAGATACCAAAAGATAACCTTAAACTCTTCATTTTCTTTTTGTATTAGAGGAAGAAATAGGACTAGAAAAGAGATTTTCTAGTCCAGAACAAAGGACTCAGGCATCTAGCTTCATTGCTACTGTGTAGCAAATGCATCACCATAGACAAGTCACGTTATCTCTTTACATTATAAATTATTTAATACTACCATTCTGATGATTTTATGATTCATTCCAGTTTTAAAATTTGTCTTTAGGCTTTTAATCCTAAATCAGATTCTCCTGTCTATTATGTTGTTCTCTACACACATGGCTATTTGGAAAGAGTTCCAAAAATAGTCACAAAGTACTTTTCACCTCTCTTATAAGTCTGTAGCTCATTATTGAGCAATATTCTACTGTGGTCCCTTATAATGGCTCAAATTTGAATTGTTTTGTCTAAGTCATGCCACCTTACACTAGGGGGTATACTAGTATATACCAAGGTTTGTTGTAAAATTTAAGTAAAATGACCTATATATGAAGTCAGTTGAAAGTTATGTTCTAAAGTGAAGATACAATAAATGTTAGTGTCATCTCCACCTACATCATCATCTTCAACACTATTATCATAATCATTATCACCATTGTCATCTTCCTCACTATCCCCATCACCATGATCATCATCACCGTGATCATCATCATCATCATTTTCATCATCATCAAAATAATATTTATAATAATATATTAGGATACCTCTTAGGTTTAAGAATATAGCACCTAATACAAAAGGAAAATTAATATTTTAAAGTGATGGATAAATTATAAATAATGTCCTCTAGATGAGACTGAAGAAGAAAAGCAGAAACAAAAGCCTATGGGTGTGATATGCCTTTTGCAAGAACATCAGAGTGCTATCTGTGTTGCTGACACCAGACACCTACTCTTTTCTGTGCCATAACAAACATTTTAACATAATTTGAAGGATTGACTTGAAATCCTCTACATATATCTAACCTGTATACACAATCCAATTTGTTTGATTCCCTCATATATCAGGAATCTGTAATGAAGATGACTGTTGTTTCCTATTCACAACTCAACCTTGAATACTGTGGAAAAGGGAGGCATGTATATTTATTTGTGTATGCATATAGAGTGTGCAAGCACAGATGCTCAGAAAAGGATGCATTGATAATATATGTGGGTACATTTAGTATTTAGCCATGCATTGTATTCTAAGCACATGAGCATGCACATACCACGTGCACATCCATATGTGACCACGCATATATTTATACTCTGGCAGGAATGTGTCCAAACACATCCACACTGACACATATGCACAGAGGGTATTTTAACAATACTGTGAACAGCTCAAGTAGAAGAGGGTGGCGGTTTCTGAAATGCAGTCCAACAATTGTCACTAAATGTTAACTCTACTTCATGAGCTTCCAGGACTCCAGATGCACAGGGGCTTTAACTCTTAATCTTCTAAAGTCAATTAAAACAATATTTTAAAACATGCTTTCTTGCTATATTTATGCATACTCTACAGGACACAACATGAATTCAGTCTCTGTTGAACTAGAGGATGCAACATGGAAAATTGAACTTGGCAATGGTTCTTAAACATCAGGCCCATAGGAATGTATTTGAAGTGCCAGCCATTGGTACTCTGCCCCAACCCTGAGATTAGCACTTAGATTTCATTTATTATGCCCCAGTAGTAAATCACATACTGGTGATCCATGGGATGTCTTTTGATGAACACTGAGTCAGAAGTTATCACATATTTCTCATTTTGCAAAAGAAGCATAAAACTATCCAAATGTATGATCTTGTTAATGGCATATGTGTGTCCCTTCACCTTATAATAGGACTTTCTGTATCTCCTTTTCCCACCTAAATCCTTTCCCTTCAGCATTTGTATATACATGAAAAAAACAAAGGGCTGGGAAGGTGGCTTAGTCAGAACTCAAGCCTAATTTTAGATACCTTCACACACATGTTAATAGCCAGGCATGGCTGTACCTGCCTGCTACACTAGCATTCTTAGGTAGATCCCAAGAGCTGCCTGGCCAGATCTGCTTAGCTGAAAGAACTAGTATCAAGTTCAGTGAGAGATCCTGTCTCAAGTTAATAAGGTATAGAGAGACAGAAGAAGCCACCAAAACACTTAGCACATGAGCATACACATGTGGGACATTTGGGCATTCACACTGAACATTTACTTATGTGTATATCAAACACAAACACACATACAAATTAGTTCACTAATTAAAAATAAATAAAGTAAAAAAATATAAAGAAGAATATACCTGCTTAAAAGGAAGTAATTAAATTGGAAAGAAAATATTTGTAAGTTTATTGTTATATGATAGTCTTATTTTATGATAGGTGTTTTATTATATAATAGCTATTATGCTTGCAACTATCTCTTGAGGCTGTGTTTCAATGCACATAGAAGAAATCCTGATTAGAGATATTAATTTATGTTAAATAAAGTCATATTATTAGGGCAAAAAATTTTAGCCACAAAACGTCAAGATTAATGTCTGCTTATGTATGAAAAATTATTTTTCTTAATATTTGCAAAATAACCATCAAAAGATAATTGCTGCATCATTGGTCATTTTATTTGAATTGAAAGCAAAAAGAAAAAAAGAGTTGTGAATATAAGCTATTGCTCCTTTTATTGAGAAAAAAAAGAAATTTAGAAGGCTGCATTTTATATATTGGTGGGAAGTATTAATCATGAAATAATGTTAGTTTCAAAAAATATGGAGAGAGGTAGCTTTGGAATATTTTGATGTGTTTTCTATCTTCAAAACTCTATCGAAATCAGGAAAGGAAGGGATGTTCCATATAACATGAAGAAAGAAAAACAGTTTTCTCTGTGGACTTTGTAAGTAATGGTAGGAGAGATATCTTTCTTTAAAGCTGACACTATTTGGGAGTTTGTTTTTTTGTTTTTTGTTTTTGTTTTTTAACTAAGAAAATGTTTCCATTCATTTTACTCACCAATCAAAGATTCCTTTCTTCCCTCCTCCCACCCCCACAGTCTCCCTGTCTCAACCCACCCCCCACTTCCCCCCGCAAGAAGGCAAGGCCTTCCATGAGGAGGCACATCTAGTAGACGCAAGTCCAAGTGCCCCCACTCCCCAGTCTTAAAGCTGCCAAAAAGTAGTGGGCTCCAAAAAGCCTTCTCATGCACCAGGGATGGATTCTGATCCCACCGCCAGGGGGCGCCCCAAGCAGGTCAAACTACACAACTGTCTCATCATGCAGAGGACCCATCTCAGTCCCATGCAGGCTCCACAGCCATTGATCCAACTTTCGTGTGTTCCCACTAGTTTGGTTTGGTTGTCTCTGCAGATTTCCCCATTATGATCTTGATGTACTTGCTCATAGAATCCCTCTTCTCTCCCCTACTGGATTCCTGGAACTCTGGCTGTTGCTCCGCTGTGGATCTTTGTATCTGCTTCCATCAGTTTCTCCATTCTCTGCTGGAGAAAAGCTCTGTGGTGACAGTTAGGTTATTCACCAATCAATCTCTGGGGCAAGCCAGTTTAGTTCAGGCACCCTCTCCACTATTTCTAGTAGTCCAAGTTGAGGTCATCACTGACCTCAAGCTCTACTATAGAGCTATAGTAATAAACAGTTTGGTATTAGCATAAAAATTGACATGTAGACCAATGAAATTGAATTGAGGACCCTGACATTAACCCACACACCTATGAACGTGTGATTTTTGACAAAGAAGTCAAAATTGTACAATTGAAAAAAGAAAGCATTTTCAACAAGTAGTGCTGGCATAACTGGATGCCAACATGTAGAAGATTGCAAATAGATCCATATCTATTGCCATGTACAAAACTCAAGTCAAGTGGATCAAAGACCTCAACATAAACCCAGTAACACTGAACCTGATAGAATAGAAAGTAGGAAGTAGTCTTGAATGCATTGGAACAGGAGATTATTTCCTAATTATAACACCCACAGCACAGACACTGAGAGCAACAATAAATAAATGGGACCTCTTTAAACTGAGAAGCTTTTGTAGGGCAAAGGACACAGTAAATAAGACTAAATGACAGCCTATAGATTGGGAAAAGATCTTCACCAACCACACATCTGACAGAGGGCTGATCTCCAAAATATATAAAGAACTCAAGAAGCTAGATATCAAAATAACAAACAATCCAATTAAAAGTGGGCTACAGAGATAAACAGAGAATTCTCAAAGGAAGAATCTCACAGACTTCACAAGAGTTCTTTATATCTGCATCCACTTCTATCAGTTATTGGATGAGAATTCCAGCATGACAGTTAGGGTGTTTGGCCATCTGATCACCAGACTAGGTCAGATCAGTCTTTCTCTCGACCATTGCCAGTAGTCTACAGTGGATGTATCATTGTGGATTTCTGGGGACCTCTCTAGCACTTTGCTTCTTCCTGTTCTCATGTGGTCTTCATTTATCATGGTCTGTTATTCCTTGTTCTCCCTTTCTGTTCTTAATCCAGCTGGGATCTCCTGCTCCCTTAAGCTCTCTTTCCCTCAAACCTTGCCCTTAATTACTCCCACTCTAGTCCACATTGTTCATGTAGATCTCATCCATTTCTCTGTTATTTGGTGATCCCTGTGTCTTTCCTAGGGTCCTGTTTTTCTAGGTAGTCTCTCTGGAGTTGTGAGTAGCAGTCTAGTCATCTTTGTTTTATATCTATGAGTGAGTACATACAATGTTTGTCTTTCTGAGTCTGGGTTACCTCACTCAGGATGATTTTTTCTAGATCCATCCATTTGTCTGCAAACCTCATGATGTCATTACTTTTCTCTGCTGAGTAGTACTCCATTGTATATATGTACCAAATTTTCTTTATCCATTCTTCAGTTGAAGGGCATCTAGGTTGTTTCCAAGTTCTGGGTATTACAAACAATGCTGATATGAACATAGCTGAGCAAATGCCCTTGTGGTATGATTGAGCATTCCTTGGGTATATGCCCAAGAGTGGTATAGCTGGGTCTTGGGGGAGATGGATTCCCAGTTTTCTAAGGAAGTGCCAGGTGGAGCTCCAGGACTCTAATTGTGGAGAAAGAGGAGGGACTGTAAGAGTGTGAATTGTTGAGACCAAGATTGGAAAAAGCACGGGGACAAACAGCCAAACTAATGGAAACACATGAATTATGAACCAAAAGCTGTGGAGCCCCCAAATGGATCAGGCCCTCTGGATAAGTGAGCCAATAGAATAGCTTGAACTGTTTGGGAGGCACCCAGGCAGTGGGACTGGGACCTGTCCTTAGTGCATGAGCTGGCTGTTTGGAACCTTGGACTTATGCAGGGACACTTTGCTCAGCCTGGAAGAAGGCTGTACTGAATCTACCAGGTTGAGCTGAATCCCCAGGGGAGTCTTTGCCCTGGAGGAGATGGGAATGGAGGGGAGGGGCTGGGGGAAAAGTGAGGGTGGGGGCAGGAGGGGGGAGGACAGGGGAACCCATGGCTGATATGTAAAATTAAAACACAAATATAATTTTTAAAAAATTAGTTTAAAAAAAGAGTTCTTTATATCTCAGGAACTGAAGTGGGTTTTATAAGAAAAAAGTAGAATTATACATGATTGCATTTCTTATTTTTTTTAATCAGTTGAGTCTACAATGCTTTAGATCAATAGACTAAGATAAAGACAATAAGTTCTATTTGATACATGCATTGTCATATCCTTTGAATGGAATATTTGAACTCTGAACATATTAAAAGAAATACTAAAACTCACAAATTTTAGAAAGATTGAAACTGAAGCCACCTCACCAGACCCTTCCTAAACCAGATCCTTGAGCCTTGTGTGTTTCTATAGCAACCTTCCTTCAATTACAATGGATCCAGGTATTTCCATTCACAGGCTACTACTGCATGCACCATTCCCTCCTTAACACTCTTCCTATACAAATTCTTTA
The DNA here is from genome assembly GCF_903995425.1 of Onychomys torridus. Classification (NCBI taxonomy): domain Eukaryota; kingdom Metazoa; phylum Chordata; class Mammalia; order Rodentia; family Cricetidae; genus Onychomys; species Onychomys torridus. The sequence goes on from NC_050444.1 coordinate 86,778,526, forward strand.
TTTCTAACTCAATTCACATATGATACTTAACTGACCTGGATCAGATCTTGTCTTGTTACCTCATAATATGCATAACACCAGCCATATCTTATTGGTATGCAATTTTATGACTACCTCATCTATGTCACTCATTCTATACATGTACCCATGAGCTTGGTGTGAACAATTTTTATCTTTGCCCTACAACTGAAAAGTAGGAATTCAGTAAATAGTCATTGCAACAAGGATCTGAATGAAAAAAAAAAAATTGTTGCAGACTGTCTTAGAATACCTGGACTTTATGAAAGACATAGCATGTGATGTCTCTGAGCTTCAGTTTTTACATTTTGTATTAGGGTAAAATGAACAATGAGAGTCTTCTCAGCCATATTTTTCACTTAGACTCTTTCTAAGGTCTTCCTGTCTTTTCTGTGTGAATTCAGTTATCTTGCTTAGCATTCAACAGCCATAGCCTCAATGCCCTCTGTAAAACACATACAGATTATCTTCAGGGTCAGGCCTATGCCTGGAGCATCAGTGAGTTTTTGAACCCCAATAGGAACATGAGACCCACAGAGTGAGAGCTGGAGGGATTCTGCTGAGTTGTAGGTTTTGCAGGTGATCTCAGCAGGTTCCCCTGGGCCATTGTTGAAGGGACTCAGCATGTTACCTGAACTCATTTATAAAAGAAATGAAAAGAAAATGGACTCCTTATAATGAACACCATTAATTCACCACTCTAGACTCCATCATTTGAACAGCAAGTATCAAGAGATTCAATTGTCATTTGTCAATTGCATTCTGTTATTTTGCCTGTTGGAAATGACCAGCCATCACAACAGCGTGCAGACAATGGCATGACTACTAATTAGCATATATATTGTTTGTCCTGCTGTAAATTTATGGCAAACAGCAATATTTTACACTCCAGTAAAGTTAATAAATGAAGCTTTGGGCTATAAAAATTTCATGTTCCTTTGTGCAAAGGTCAATTATAAATAGTTAAGCACATATTCATTCAAAAGCTTGAGGCCTCACAGCCAGGAGAATGAAATATATTCTGGTCAATTTACAGTCTGGCTGGACTTGCCTTTTATTTTATAGCCTCGATGACATCCCTCTTCTCTTGTCCACACAGCTGAGGATACTGGAGAACTCCTCTGCCTGGAGAGACTGAATGAAAGGAGTATGTAAACATTGCCAGTCCTGTGGTTTGACATCCAGAATGTCTTCAATATATGTCAGTTTAGTCTGAAAGGGATGGCCCCTGTGGAAGAAGGAGGAGCAGGTATTCAGAGTGACTGAGAAGCCTCTATGCCTGTTCAAAGCATTTCATATTAGAGTCCAAGGATGCCATCTAATCCTAGTTTTGTATACAAGCAAGTGCCCTCGGAACATCCTCTACAGGTATTATTGTTCTATTTGGGGAAAGAAAGAAATTTGTCTCTTCAGTGCTCCAATTACCTGTTGCTGGATAACAAAATGCCCCAAATACAGATCGTTTGAAGTTGTTCCAAAGGTGTGATCAATCTATACCAGGCAGAGTTATAGAGTTGGAGTATCTTTGGCAAGAGAGGTCTTGGAACCTGTGAGAGAACCTATTATTATTATTCTACTAAAAGGACATAGAAGTAAACCAACTCCTAATGACTTATCATTATACACATAGAATCATGCATTGCTAAACCCCCTTCAGAGAACTTTTATTTACAGTAGATGGCAACTGACACAGAGACCCATAACTGGTCTAGGTACAGAGAATAAGACAATGAGGGCATAAAATGCTCAGCCTCGTTTGACATGTATATCATACACCAGGTCTGAAGGCTTATGGATCATTGCAGAACTTGGGGAGGAAAGATTGGAAGAGGCATAGGGTGACTACAAGGCAACAATGTTTCCTAGACACAGCAGGACAGTTCTACATATAAATTCACAGCTGTTAAGACAGCATGCACAAGACCTTGTCAGGCTCCAGACATAAAATTTTAATGTGGAAAGTGGTGGTGGGCAAGAAGTTCCATCCCTGGATAAGAAGCAGTTGATAGTTGCTGGGAGAAGGAAAGTCAGTTTTCTTTATTTAATTTATTTTTTAATTTCTCTTTTTGAGATTATAATTTAATTACATTACATTTCTCTCTTCCCTTTCCTCCTTCCAAAACTTCCTGTATAACTGCCATGCCTTCCTTCAAATTCATAGTCTCCTTTGTCACTTTTATTGCATGAAAACATGTACTGCATAATTATATATTGCTCATGTGTTTCTAAATATAAACTGTTCAGTCTATATAATGTTACTCATAAATATGGTTTCTGGGATGCCTGTTTGGGGAAGAGCACATCCTCTGCTCCCAGCTTTACTCAGTTGCCTTTTATAGCTCTTAGTATAGGTTTGAGGCCTCATGGGGTTTTCCCAGTTCACTTTGGCATGCCCACTGGTCTTATCTTTGTTTAGCTCACAAATGGGCAGTACTTTGGTTTTACTTTATTGCTGTGTCTTCATATGTTACTAGAAGACAATCTCACAGCAAACTCCCTGATATTCTGGCCCTTAGAAATCCTTCTGCCTCTCCTTCTTCTTGTTCTCTGAGCCTTAGGTGGAGGACTATTTTGTGGCACTATGCTATTCTCCACAACTCTGCATTTGATAGGTTGTGGTTCTCTGTAGTGGCCTCCAACAGTTGCAAATAAAATTTTTCTTGATGAAGGGTAAAGACTACACTTATCTGTGGATATAAGAACAAATGTTTATATATTATTGGTAGAGATCATGCTGGTATAGTACATTAGAGGTTATAGACTCTTCTTCAATAACAATGATTTTACTAGCCTGAGTAATTGGCTAGGATTCTAGTACCAGGCATGGTCTTCTTTCTGTTTAAGAGATCTTAAATCCTATTGAAAAGTTGTTGGTTATGGTCAAGTTTATCCATTTGTGCCACAACTACACCTTGAAGGTTAGTGTGCTGGTCATTGATGTGGTTCATAGACTTCATAACTATGCAACACTGTTGGTTGCCTCCCTCTTTGGAAGTTTGCATAGTACCTCTGGTATCATGAGAATCAGCCCACAGGGAGGTATCATTCAGCTATTTGCCATTGATAGCTGCTGGAAAAGGAAGTGTCAATTTTCTTTACAGGTAAAGCCCCTCATGAATTGACCACAGTCCAGTAGAAGGCCACATATCTAATAATATATGGGCAGCACAAATGGCACTTCCTAGTTTTAAAATGTAAGACACAAAGCTGAGTAGGTAGTAGAGTAGTAAAGAATGGGTAGATTAGGGAGAAGTGGGGATAAGCAGGGAGTATTACTAAAATATACTGTATGAAATTCTCAAAGAATTAATAAAAATAAGAGGCAAAGGTGCAATCATTGTTTTACATTATATGATTTGCATTGGGGCCTGGACTTGTCAGGAAATAGGGCAGGACTCAATGGCAAGTTCTGTACTCTGCTACATTGACAAAAGTCACTCAGGAGTGTAGACCTGGTAGGGTGGTTGGTACAGAATTGTCAAGACATATTTTCTCAATTCACAGTGTTATAGAGACATAGGTAGCTGGCTGAAAGTACAGATTAGAAGATCTGTGGGTAACTTTTACAGCATGGCATTTTCAGGGCAATCAGTTCTTTACAGCAGCTCAGTGTGCCTAGGGAGAGAAAGTAGGTGTTGTCTTTTTCATAACACCTGGAGCCTGATGTTGATGTGGCACTATCAAGACCACATTTATTATACAAAACATTCACAGACAGTTTCTCAATTCAAGTGGACTTAGGTCCACAGGGCCATAAGTTTTTTTAACTGACCTTTCACCTACCTTGCTAACAATTTCTGACTGAAAGATCAAAAGCATGTACACAGGCACTGAGTGAGAAAAGACTAGATAACTCACTAACCAGAAAGTTAAGTGAATTTTCTGTTGTTATTGTAACAAGATTTCTTAGAATCTTTTACTTATAATCTCATTTTCTCAACATTTATTGAATGCTTACTGCACAGCAGTATCCTGGTCAGGCTACAGAATACAGTGGTAAACTAAATAGCACTTATATATTTCAGTATATGAGGATCCCTTTACCTAATAATGAAAGAAATTTATAACCTCAGGTCCTGGTGTGCATTAGGAGAACAAGAAAGTGAAAAACAAAGACCCAGCAAGTAGACATCAGGAAGCTGATGCAATGTCACAGGTGAGAGATGGAGATAAAATGCTGTGCCCTGGGAAAATGGTGTCTGAGAGGGCTCTAGATTGTGGATATACCATGCAGGGTAAGCCAACAGGTTATGTCCACTCTGAAGATGGCCTCAAAGCAGAATTTCATTTCTTTTCCCTGATGCAAACTGCTAATTATATTTTTTATATTCTTTCCAGGGTCTATTGTCTCCTGCCCAAAAGGAACAGCATGGGGACAGTGGCCTGATAGAAAATCACATATGACAGGAAGAAACTGAAAATCAAAACCTGGAAGAAAAATGCTGAGAAAATGGCAAGAAAAACTGATGGCTTTGGCTGAGAATAGAAAGTAGTCATTGAGAATATGTTCATAACAAGGAGGTAAAAAGGAAAAACACACATGGATCAAATGCATTCAAGTTTTCAGAATAAGGAATTTCAAGTAAATATTATCATATCAAAATATTGAAAAGAAATCTGTGAAAGTAAAATGCTTGCTGTAGGTGTTGCTTTATAATGTATATTAATTTTTTAATGTTTTTCAATTATTTTTACTTCATTCCTTGCCTTTCTTTCATTATATTTTGTTATTTATATTTATGTCTTCTAAGTGATCCATAATATGCATATTATGCATATTTAGGGGGAAATATGTGATATTTCCCTACATTTATACATGATGTAATGTTTAAAGCAAGCTAAACATTTTTATCTCCCTTATTACTTGTTGTTTAGTGTTTATTTATGCTTTAAAAAATTACTAATCCTTCCTTCTAGTTTTTGAACACTCTATACACTGCCAATATCTGTGCTTACCTAATATGTGGCAATTCATCAAATCTTCTTATTTCCATGGGACCACACATCAGCACCTGTTGATCAACCTTTCCCATTATCTCTCCATCTTCTCCACTTTCTCTAGCATCTGGTGCCCAGGAATCAATTTTCAAGTAATTATAAGGTTACTTTTTAGAGAACAAAATTAAAATATTTAAGAATATTATTTGTGAGGCTACCAAGTCTGTAAGCTTCCGAGCTTCTAACTATGGACACTTCCATAGAGTCCACATGTCTCTGGAATTATCATAGGGCTTATCAAGACATTTGTTAAAACATCAAAAGCTAATGAAATTTGAACCTAACATTTGGAAATGAGTATGAAGTTCATGATAAATGAAATTCTACCTATAAGTATGGGTTATAGGGTATTAGAGAAATGGAAGAATAAAAGCCTGGCATACTTAATAAAAGGAAGACAAAGCAGAGAGAAGCAGGGATAGAGCAGACACAGGCCCAAAATTTCTTTACAGACTTCCCAGTCTGCAAAGAGGAACTGGGTAAATATACATGCAGAAGTTATTATCAATATTAGGCCAGTAACTAGGCAACTAAAAGATTTGTAAAGAGAGCACAGCATCATATGAAATGCAAGGCAGTGTTTCAAGGAGACAAGGCAGGGATTAGCAGCTCTGTGATTCATGGAAACAATGTAGTAGATACAGGTGCTATCTTCCTCCTGTAGGGGACAAATCATTTAGAGATGCTGCAGGAGAACTGTGATAGTGAGCAGATGATAAGAATGTATGAAGGCCCAGGACATCTTCACTTTAATTATTTTGATCTTGATGTCTTCTTGGCCAATCTGAGGACATTTATGTCTCATTTCCTTTTGCTTTGCTTGGCTTTGGTTCTTATACACTAAGAACAGTTTCTCTAAAATATTTGTTTAGAGAAAAAGAAGCCTCTTCTTTATCAAACATCTATTAGGTGCCAGCCCTTACTTCTTATTTTTATCTTTTATACCACTCAGTAACAGTGTACATAATATAATTGTCAGTTCAGCCTCAGATGAGTGAAAATTTAAGAGAGGTGCTGTAGTTTATTTGACCAGATGACATATTTGCAGTTTTTTCAGTCCTTATGTAGGACCAGCCTATATAGCTTTATATGCATTCATTCCCACCTACATCACCAATCAAATTAAGAATACATAGAATTGTTTCCTCCAGCTGAGTTCTTCAAAGGCTGTTGTTCAGACTTGAGGTATAAGGGATGATTGCAAAAGGATCCATTGCCTTTACTGTTGAGTCTGTTGATTTTTCCAGGTGGTGTTCTGATGTGACAAGTTCACATGCTTCTCAGCATTCAATTTTCTAGCATAATGGAAAAGGCAATTACAGAAGTCCACAAAATATTGTTGTGGGCTCAAAAATAATTAAGCATCTTATTAAATCTCTATTTTGCCAAATAGGAAGCAGTGACTATCCAGAGCTCCTGTGGAAGTAAAATCTGGGGTTGCTCAGACATGGGTTATGGAGGGGAGAAGCAGGATCTTCAGGGAGAATAGTTAATAACTGGAATTTTTAGAAAAAAAGGGCTGTAAGGTTACTCTGTTATGCAGTAGATCTTATTAAGAGTTTAATACTAAAGTTGACTGAAGCTTACTCTATCCACTACAATAGCTTTGGAATTTATATCCCCACTATTCTTATTCATTGCTTGACATTAAGGGAGTTGGCTTCAGGGAGAAAAATCTAGAAGGTGAAAAAGACCCGTTTGGGAGGGACTTAGCCTACCACCAGGGATAAAAGGAATTTCTACAAAGACCTGAAAAGAATAAACATTTCTTGCATACCTACTGTGCTCCTGGCACTCAATTATATAGTCACTGATTCTTTCAAACAGAGAGAAAGAAAGAATTGGTATTAATACCAATGACAAATTCACTATTTGTTGAGGATCTATTTTTTGCGGGCAACCATGGAAAAACACAGTTCAAACAGTTTCTTTGCAATTACTATACCAGCCTGAACAGACATTGAGAAGGCGAGAAACTGTAAGCAAAAGATTAATAAAGTCTTTAAGAAACACAGCTACAGCGAATGAAGGATGCTGTTAGATTTTAGAACTTTACCTCTGACTACAAGTTATGTGTTTGCACTGACAGCTGAGGTAACAAAAGCTTGGGCTCTAAGGAATTTATTCTATTTGGGAAACAAACGCATGCAATATCAAGTGTTTAGAGAACGACAAACCTCATTTTGACACCAGCTTCAGGTCCAGGACTATGGGCAATTCAATTTGCCTCTGTGTGGCTAAATTTCTCCACTGACCACAGAAATCACAGGAGAATCAATATCACACAGGAGACTCTTTAAGACACAAAATTTCTGAGGCATACCTGCAGAGTTTCTGATTTGAATTCTGGGGGTGGGAGGGATAGTCCAATTTTCATTCTACTCCTCTCCTTTTCCCTTCCTCCTTCTTCATCTTCCTCTCTATGCACATGTGTACACACAAACATGGTGGCTAGTGGTCAGTGTCACATGTTTTTCTCTGTTGCTTATCACCTTAGTTCTTGATACAGACTTTCCTATTGAACCTGCAGATTGCTGATTTTGCAAGGCTGTCTGGCCAGCAAGCCCCTAGGTATCCTCCTCTGCTTCCCCAGGTCTGGAATTAAGGCAATGGTACCAATCTTGGCTTTTACACAGTTGCTAGGAACTGAACATGTATCTTTGTACTTGCATGGCAAACATGTCAATGAAGCCATCGCCCCAGGCCCTGGGTCAGTGATTCTGAAGATGAAGATTCAGGGACCCCACCTGGAAACACTGCATGATGCTGTGTTCTAAACTGAAGCTCTGACTTTTTCTGGAGTAAAAAGGGGTGTTAACTGTAGTACATGGAACATTAGCTTAGGTCAGCTGTTCTGATCCTTCCTTCTTCATTTCCTTTCTGTATGATTCTAGGCAAGCTATCTAATCCTTTTGAGCCTCAATATCCTCATGAATAAAATGGAGCTAGGCCTCCCCTTCCCCATGTAAGGATTATAAGAAATGAGTTGTAGGGATTACATGAAATGAGTTATGGAAAGCATCTGGCGTATTGCCTGACCAAAATAATCAACTGGTGTTGATTCTCATTGCTGGTAAATTATTAAGATTATTTCCATATAGATCATACATACTTCCCTTCATGTTCACTTTTTATCCACTAATTATGTCAAGCACTGTGACCTTTTCTTGGTGTTACTGTCATTTCCTAAATAACTGCAATCCTTATCCTTTAAAAAAATGTGCTGCAAATACACTGTATTACACACAATTCTGAGCAACATGTTCTACCTGTATATTACCCCTGCAGTGATTGTGCAGAAAAAGTGTTTCCTATTATACTTCTAGCTCAGAAGTAGTGACTCATCAAATTATCTTAAGAAAATGATTCTAAATGATTTGGGATCTCATGCCTCTGTAACCTGCATGATCCAGAATCCATTGAGAAAGACAGAGAAACAGAATGACCAAGTGAAGGAATGATTAACCCTTGATGATGCAACAGGAATTTTCTATTATACAGAGAAATCCCATACTCTGTTTTCCAAATGTGAATGCTGGTGAATCTGTATTAACAGTAGTCAAGTAGCTAGTTAGAGTTGTCAATGGATTGCAAATACCTTTTATGTTATTATAAATAAAACTTCCATTCTCCTACTCCCTACTCCCTCAAAGAAGTCTAATCACAGAGGTCCTTGAATAGTATTTTTCTTCCCTTTTATCTTTGTTCAAGTTGAAAATCAATGCTTCTGGCTCACCTTGAATCTCCAGTCACATATTTTTAGCAGCAGAAAATTCTGACTTACCATCATTGCTGAGCAAAAGCGCATAACCCCACAGCATCTTCCAGCCAAGCAAGAGAGCAGAAGGTTTAGAGGAAAGAGTGCCTCTGGCCTGGATGATTCACAGCCCTGATTTGTAAACAAAGAGCATGTAAGCTCATGATCCAGACCAAGGGAGCATGGATCAGGACATAGAATTTTCTGACAGCATCCTTGATCTAAGGCCACTGTTTCCTTTCATAAGTGATATCAGCATGAGAATGCATGCTCCCATGCATTACTGCAATAGTTATTAATAATCCAAAGCCTTGTGTCTGAGGGATTGTATATACTATGCACAAGGAATTACCATGGTTAACATGCTTCTGTGTTTACTCAATGCCATTCATTTTGCTGTTTGTTTTACTTTTCTTGACTCTCTACAAACCAAAAAAAGAAAAAAATAATAAAAATAAAAAAATAAAGAATGAAACAAGGAACTGAGAGGTTAACGAACTTGTTGAAGTCTTTCCAGTGAGTAAGTGGTGGAATCCATCCACATTTACATGTTTTGGCTCCAAGCCTGTAGACTTCATTCCTGTTCAGCCTTCTTTTAGCTTCTTAAGGAATGCTTTCTACATGCAGATATCATATGAGCCTTACAACATCACTGCCAAGAAGAGGCAGACTTTGCAATTCCCATTTAGATGCCAAAGAAACTAAGGTTTAGATTTCATAAACATTTACAGAACAACTATGCCAAAACTTGTGCTATTTTCTCAATTAATTATACTAGAGGCAAGGAATAGCTGCTCTTAAAACACTAATTTGGTAGATGAAAAAAGATAAAAGTTTTTTACCTCAGGCTAAGTTTGCAAGGACTGAGAAAACCATACTGAAGAGAGCATCTTGTTAAGACTCAGGAAGCTGAAGTACTTACAGCATATCTGAAGATGTTCAATGTGACACACATTTATTTTAATCCTAGGTATATACTCAAGGTTAACAGAAATGTCAAATATTAGATAGTATAAATGTGGAAGATGATGTATAGCATTGTGTCCCAATTCTATTGTCTTAGGATAGGATATTCTTTCCCTCATGAATACACATGGTGAATTCTAACTCATCCTTCTGAGCTCAGGTCAAGGCTGGCCCATCTAAGAGGTCATCTTCTACCTCTCTCCTCTAGGAAAGCAACTATTTTCACCTATTCCCATATATATGCACATAAACTCTTTCTGAGGTCCTTTGTGAGAGGACTTGCATGCCTCTCCAAAATAAGGATAGCAAAACCTTGCTTCATTCAAATTATCTGAATGATAATTAGTGCAGAACATCCACATTGTCAACACTCTGTTTATTAATTATATGAGTGGCCTTTTCTGGATGCCTACATCCTCTTCTCCTTACATATAAAAAGGCTATGTCAGTAATTCAACAGATCTTTTTGCAGTACTCTGAGCAGGACACTATGGCTGATACATGGTGCACAGCTGTAAAGAAGGCAGAGAAAAAAAGACTGAAACACAGAGGCATAGAGAGGGACAGAGACATGGAGACATAGACGGAGACAGGGACACACTCAGACAGAAAGATAAAGTGATAGACTGTGTATGCATGTTTGTGAGTGTGTGTGTGAAAGAAAATAGAGCAACATATGTTTTAACTTAACATCTATCCAACCATCCAGCAAAAATCATTCTTACAACATGCCCTCAATTACACTGAGTGTTGAGATTTATCTTGAACAAGATTTTGCCTATTATGAATGCATAGTATAATTATATTTGCCAAATCCTTCCTGATAATTGGTGAACACAACACTGGTGTACAGTCACAGGAACCAGAAATTGATAGAAATGATCTTTTCTAATAAGACTGTAGCCCAGCTTGCAAGGATACCACATAGCTTCCTGTTTTCTTGTGGTACAGGGAAGTGTGTTTTGCGGGACAACTTGTAGAAGTGATCCCATTGACTCTGGGTCTTCATCAGAAACTTTACTGATGATTAGACAGTAACACAATGGGGACAGAAGAATGGAAGATATCTGCTATTTACTATATCTTCCATATAAAGTCTCTTCCCGTTTACTCTTTATTGATTCATTTCACACTAGCAGAGCGAATTTTCAAGGCCATTCAGGACAAATTGACTTCTCTTGTCCTTATTTAGTGGATATTCTCCATGAAGTCATGGATGCAATATGGTTAATCTAGGAAAGAAAACATTTGAACTTCATTGCTTAGCTATGCTGACATAAAAACATGGCTTTGTGATTGCATTTCACAAGAAGGACCTAGGATTGGTTCCATATTCTGATACTAATTTGAACTTGAGAATAAGATAGAATCACTCTGTCTATAATGCATTTATACTTAAGTACCCCTGGGAAAAAACACTGTATAGCTGGAATTATCTCCAGTCCTGCCCAGGCCCACAGCCACACAGACACAAATAAACACACAGATGCTTGTATTATTTAAACTCCTTGGCATAATGGCTCAGGCCTCTTGCTAGCTAGATCTTACATCTTAAATTAACCCATTTCTATTAATCTATAAGTTGCCATGTGGCTTATGGCTTACTGGTACTTTGCATCTTACTTCTTATGGTGGCGGCAGCTAGCAGCATCACCTGACTCAGCATTCTGTTCCCAGAATTCTCCTATCTCCTTGTCCTGCCTATACTGTACTTCCTGCCTAGCTACCGGCCAATCAGCATTTTATATTTATTAACCAAATCAGAACAACACATTCACAGCATACAGAGTGATAGATATCCACAGCACTACTGAGTGAATAATGCTGTAGAAAAGAATTACCTGAGGCATAAAGATAGAACTTAAAGTTGAAAGGGAGCTAAATGAGAAGACTAGGAGGAAGAAGAGCATGGTGGTTGACTGTATAATCAAATAGAAGACTCCCAGGATCAACAGATAGAAGACCCAAATGTGAAGAAGAGCTGCAATAGTCAGCCATGACCAAATCATGTTGTAGTAACAAACAACATTTAAATTGCAATATCTTTCATCAGCTAAAGCTTCTCATTTAAGCTTCAGATCTAGTGTGAGTCTGGCTTGTTCAGGCTACTCTAATACCTGGGCCTCACAACCACTACTGGTCACCATGTCAAAGGAAAACAGAGTTGAAGAGTAGCATGCTAGCAATTAAATGGTGTAAATCCTTTTTTTTTAATTAAGGATATGGCCTCCCTGCCCAACAAGGGAGATCAGATTGTACCTTCTGATCAAAGAGCACTGAAATCTAACATAAAGAGAGATAGGAACACAAGTTACTCCCAAGGAGTAACTATGCCAGTATCATGCTTTGGGGTAAATGCACCTCCAAATTCTTTCATAAAGACTTTAGTCAAAGGAATGTAATACTTCCTAGGAGTTAAAGAGAAATTCATATCAATATCCAATAATAAAATGTTCCATGAGTTGATATTATATTTTATATTTTTCTTCACTTCTCCTCTTCTGCATAAACTTGAACCCTGGCTCCATCTTTTACTAACCTGCTAACTTGGAACAAGTAATTCCAATTCTGTCATCTCCCTACTTTATAAAAGTGAGACTAGCAAAATAAACAACCTCTAAGTCGCTTGTGCTTCTTAAATGTGGTAGCACTATTTAAGGTGCTTCTCAAGACATACTTGTAGGTATTCTTAAGTGTCCTGGGTTAGCTACTCTTCCTATCAACTCAAAGAGATTAGATCTATAATTTGTACTTAATGGGGTACACGTGGTACCTGAAGATTTTGAATACAGTCACAATTAGAGATAGAATAATGGTAGAGCCAGGGTTGACTGTCAGGCACTTTGACACACAAGGTTGAGAATTATATTTCACATAAAATCTATCACCTTACTTGACATCCTCAATAGTGTGTGATCAATGGTCAGTCACCAATGTTTTCCTCATCCCCAGTCTTCTATGACCATCACTTCATCCTACAGAATCACTGGGATAGTACATGAATTTCATGAGTTAGTCAGAGTTCTCTAGAAACAAGATTTATTATTCTGGATTCTATGATATGATGATAATGGTCCAACAATAGTTGTCAAACACTGAAAAGTCTGAGAACATACCAGATGCTCAATTCATATCCCAGCAGGCAAAGGGTTTCCCTTCTCCCCTGTCTCTTCACATGTGTTACTACCAGAAGGGCTTTCATACTTCTAGGCTGGATCCTCCCACATCTAATAGTGCTATCCAAACAGTTCTCTACAGACATGCCCCAGGCCAACCCGATGTAAACAATTCCTCACAGCAGCTCCTCCGCACCTCTATTCCCCATGATTATAGGGTGCGTTATGTTGACAACTAAAACTGACAATCACACATAGTAATATTTTTCACAACAAACTTAGGTAGCAGATTCATTTGCTTGCTTGGGTTGCTGTAAAATATCAGCACAGACAGATGATTTAATCATCAGAAACTTAGTTTTTGATGATTTTAGAGAGAAAAATTTGGTGGCAAGGCATTGATTGACAAGGATGGTTGCTGTGGATATTGCTCTGTGTAAATAAAGTTCTGATTGGCCAGTGGCCAGGCAGGAAGTATAGGCGGGACAAGAGAGTAGAGAATTCTGGGAAGCAGAAGGTTGGAGAGAGACACCGCCAGCCGCTGCCATGGAAAGCAGCATGTAAAGACACTGGTAAGCCACAAACCATGTGGCAAAGTATAGACTAACAGAAATGGGTTAATTTAAGATAGAGAAGGTAGATAACAAGCAGCCTGCCATGGCCATACAGTTTGTAAACAATGTAAGTTTCTGTGTGCTTTCTTGGTTGGGTCTGAGCGACTGTGGGACTGGTGGGTAAGAGAGATTTGTCCTGACTGGGCCAGGCAGGAAAACTCCAACTACAGATGGTTTCAGTATAAAGTCTCACTCCTTTCCTTATCCTATGCTTGCTCTCCTTTGATGAACTCAGATCTTCTCATTCCATATAGGAGGATTTTCTCTCATATCTTGCTCCTTTGAGGATGCCACAGCCTTTTCATATCAATGTCACAATCTTTACATTGCCACTAGCTGACATTTTTTAAGTGTCAATCACATGTAACCATTACCCAATATATAATTCCAGTTTTAAGGACAATGTAATCTGAATAAAAAGAATGTACAGAGTATGAGTATCTATCTATCTATCTATCTATCTATCTATCTATCTATCTATCTATCACTGTAAAGATAACAGAAAAGATGACCTCCATTGGCTGCTTATTCAGAGGATGTCTAACCCGAGCTTGAGAACATTCATGCAGTTAGAATACCAGCAAAACCAGAAGCAGATGTTCTCAACGCACATTTAGGAAGTTTTTCTGTTCACATTCTTGCAAATGGCTTAACATTCCACAAGACCTAGCCTAAGGTCCTTATTTTGCATATTGCATTTGAACTAGCTTCAGCTTCAGCCTCATCTTTCATTAAGCAATCTTTCTTACATTGTGTCACACCAAAATATGAGACAGTCATTTTACACCTCTGACTCTTCACTTGTAGTCAGGAACTGTGGAAAATAAGTAATAATATGGTCTCAGAATGAGGCAGGTCTGAATTCTGTCTCTTCTACTCATTAACTTAGTAGGACATTTGACAGAGTATTTAACTTCTCAGTTTCTTCACCCATAAAATCAGAATAGTAACAACGACTTGGCAAGGGATGTGAAAATATTTAATGGAATGAAGTATATAAAGTATCTAAATTATTGCTTATGCTATTACGTAGAGTCAGGAAATGGTACTTATCATTATAATAATGGAGCTTTCCTCTTGCCAGCAGTTCACTTCTACTGCTTCTTATCCCATCATTCTTTTCATATTGTAACATAGTTTTAAGTAACTACAGCATATAAGTTACAGACAGAAGCAAGACAATGTGGTGGTTAGGAGCTCAGTCATGTAACCAGTCAGCTTACCATTTATGACCTCCACTGCTTGCTTACTGTAAACACATAAAGTAAGCAAAGATAAGGAAAGTTACTGGGCCTTTCTGGGTCTCAATTTTCTTTGGACCAAATGAGATTAGATTCTGGATAGTTCTCAACCTGTGAGTCATGACCCCTTTGTGGGTAGGATCAAGCAACCCTTTCATGGGGTTGCCTAAGACCATGGGGAAACTCAGATACATTACAATTTGTAACAGTAGCAACATTACAGTTATGAAGTAGCAATAAAAGTAATTTCAGGGTTGGGGTTCACAGTAACATAAGGGAATGCATCCAAGGGTTGCAGCATTAGAAAGATTGAGAACCACTATTGGCTCTCTCATATAGGCAATTTTAAGCTCAAATAAACTTACATTATACTGTTCAAAAGGGAATATATATATATATGTATATATGTACATATATATGTGACAATTATTGTTTTCTTTACTATATAGACAAAGAAGCTAAAAGTGAAATAATTGAAGTTAAATGACGAGTGTGGCAAGAATTTTTAGCATCAAGAATTTATTTTATACAATTTAACTGCCTATTTTTGGTATTAGTCATTTACAAAATACATAGTTTACAAATATTTTCTCCTGTCTTATAAATTATAGTTTTAATTTTACTTAATATTCCCTTTGCCCTAAGAAAGTGATCAGTTTAATGTATTTTTGATATTGTTGATTGTGTTCTCTGTGTATAACTTAAATACCTTCTGTTTTAATTTGTTAACTATGTCTAAATAAAACCAGTGAAATAAAGGACTTTTGAGTTACATAACTCCCTAGGCCATGCTTTTAATTACAAGCTATTTGGCTAAACCCATGAATAAGAAATACTTTCAACCACAAGCCCTTCTCCACTGGTATTATTTGACACACTCACTTACTTAACAGTTTCTGTAGCCCAGACAACCCTCAGGTTTATATAAGACAATCTGCCTTCCACTCCAATTCACTCCAAGAAGGACTGATATCTATAATACTTTCCTCAGATTCTTTTCAATGAATAAAACTATTGCATATAAAAACAAAAAACTCTATTGGTAAAGCAGCTTGTGCAGGGTATGAGATTTAGGAGACAAATGCTTAAAGCTAAAGTCTATGCCCCATGTAAATGACAGCTGATTACACTGCCCCCTGCTAGTGGCCATGGCCTGTGCTGGTCACACACATAGTTGATAGTAGTTGATAAAAAGGGAGACAGTGGATAATAAAGATAGTGTCTTAGTTTCATGTCTCATTGCCTTAGTAAAATATGGGTAATAATAGATAATTTACTAATAGATAAAAAATATAGTAGATAGGTTGATGATAGTTAGATGAGAGTGTAGATAGATTATAGATAATAGATTGGTGGATAGATAGATGGTACATAGATAGAGGATATATATATATATATACATACATATATAATGTATTATATATACATGCATATACATATATATTAGATAGATAAATGATAATGTATTAATATATTTGACATTTATTTTGTTGCTGGAACAAATTCCTAGCAAGAGCAACTCAGAGACCTAATTTGGCTCCTGAGAGTGAAAGCACAGAGGTGGATCCACAGTGTACCTCTGGGAGCTTGCTCATTTACATATGATCAGGAAGCAGATATGAAGCAGGAGGGTCAGTTGACCATTAACCTCAAGACCTGATCTCTAGATTCTCACTACTCACAACCTCACAAAATAACTACCAACAAGGGAAGAAGTTTTAAGCACATGAGCATGGGGGTAACATTTTACTTCCAAATCATAAGAGTTTGTCAGATCGATGAATAGATGAGTCAGTGAAGTAGGATAATCTACATATCTATCCACTATTTATTATCTCTCTATAATTTATCATTTCTATTATTCAGCATCTATCTACCAACTCTCTATCTGCCTATCATTTATCATAATTTATCCATCTGCCTTTCTAGCAAAACCCACACACCATGCGTGCATAAACAGAGAACAAAATGATGCAAGTGTCTATTAGCTCTGCACTGCATAAGAACTGTGATAAGAGTGGGTGCTGTAGGCACCAAGAAAAGCTCTCATGACTAGCAAAATTGTACATTCTGCTCTACCAAGGTGCCTTCCTGCCCACAGCTATTCCTCCTAGACAAACAGAAAATGTCATGATTACAGTGAACATTTATATAATGCTATAGCTCTGCTCTTAGCAGGCAGCAATAATCTTGAAAAGAATTTAACTACAAATAGAACAAAGAATGCAGAAAATAAACTCGAATTCTCATAATAATAAAACATATATATCAGCCAAAAAATCCACACCATGTTTTTACGTGTTTTAGAAGGTAAAATCTAAAGCACACATGAAAAGAAGACCTGCTTTTTCTTAATGATCTGAATCATAGATTTCCCTATGTTGTTCTGAGTGACAAAAGGATTCACCTGATAGCAAAAATAATGCTGATAAATTTAGTATTTCTTTTTTGTTGGTTTTCTTTTTTCTTTTCTTAGTTGTCATGCTTATTGACCAATTTTTCTCATTTTTATTACTTCATTGAGAATTCTGAACAGCAAATATTTTGTTGTTTATTTGTTTTTTTTTATGTTTTAGCTGATATCATTTCTCTTCTTCTTTAAGCATTATTGTTACATGTGTCCACACATATAAGTATATAGATGCAACCTACTAAGTCCATTTAATTAAATGTTGCCTGTATATACACATTTGTAGGACTAATCACTTGGTTTTAGATAACCAGTTAAAAGGTTCATCCCTAGGGAAGACTAATTCTCCCCACTTTCTCTTCGTGCAGTTACTAACTACCTGTACCTCTTCATCTAGGGACAGACATCATGAGAATTTCCCTATCCACATTGACATGTCAACTGGCACTGTAATTGATCAGGTCTTGTATAGGCAACCAAGACATCATGGGTGCAGATTACTTCTCATATATTAAAGATACTATCACATAGAAAATCCCTCAGTCCTCTAGTTCTTATAAACTTTCCACACTCTCTTTTATAATGTACCCTGAATATAAAGTGTAGGAATTGTGCTATACATGTATTACTTGGGGCTGAGCACTCCACAGTCAATTGTTCTCTACAATTTGACAAGTGGGGCTTTCACTA
The DNA here is from genome assembly GCF_903995425.1 of Onychomys torridus. Taxonomy (NCBI): domain Eukaryota; kingdom Metazoa; phylum Chordata; class Mammalia; order Rodentia; family Cricetidae; genus Onychomys; species Onychomys torridus. The sequence goes on from NC_050444.1 coordinate 86,796,336, forward strand.
TGCTTTGCTTCTGCTTCCAAAAATATGTTTTGATGAAAGATGAGAGCTATATTTATCTGAGGGTATGATGATACGTATTCAGAAGGCAATCTCCCAACACTCTACACAGAAAAAAGAAAAAATAATTAAAAATTCACAGGGAACCACAAAAAACACAGGATAGCCAAAGCAATTCTAAGGGGAAAAAAGAAAAATAATTTATAATTCCAAGTTTCAAACTATATTATAAGGTTATAGTAATAAAAACATGTTATTAACACAAAAAGGAATATAGATAGTGAAAAAAAGTAGAAGTTCCAAACATGAGAGTACAAAACTATAGTCATTTCATATATGATAAAAGTATCAAAAATAAACACTGGAGAAAAAAAAAAACCGGCATCTTCAACAAAAACATTCTGGAAATACTGTGTTATCACACATAGAAGAATAAAATTAGATCTATATAGACCATCTTGGACAAAAATTAACTACAAGTTCATCGTAGATCTCAAGATAAAATCTGAAATATTACTACTAGAGGAAGTCATAAGACGTGCTCTTTAAGATGTAGGTGTGGGAAAGGACAGAACATTGTGAATAAGATGCCATTTGGCAAGGAATTAAGGCCAATACTTTAACAATGGGACCTCATAAAAACTAAAACAAACACACAAAACCTTCCATACAACAAATGAAATTTTGTCAATTCAGTGAAGAGGAAGATTAATTCAACAAAACTGGTGTTATACTTTGTCTGCTATATGTCACCTGGGGGATTAATATCAAAGATATATAAAAACTCAAAACATACTAAAAAAATGATACAATTAAAAAACAGGCTGTGTTGTTTAATCCAGCACTGGGGAGACAGAGGCAGGCGGATCTCTGTGAATTCAAGGCCAAACTGGGCTACAGAGTGAGTTCCAGGAAAGGAACAAAGCTACACAGAGAAACCCTGTCTCAAAAAACAAAAAACAAAAAAAAAAACAAAACAACAAAAAAAAAGGGCTGTGTATCTTTTTATTTGATTGTTTTTGTTTTTCAAGACAGGGTTTCTCTGTGTAGCTTTGCACCTTTCCTGGAACTAGCTCTGTAGCCCAGGCTGGCCTTGAACTCACAGAGATTCTCCTGGCTCTGCCTCCCCAGTGCTGGGATTAAAGGCCTGCACCACCACTTCCCAGCAAGGCTGTGTATCTTAACAGACAGTTCTCAGAAGAAGAAATAAAAATGTCTAAGAAACATTTCATAAAGAGTTCAACATTCCTACAAAGTTAGGAGAATATAAATCCAAACCACTTTGTGATTTCATCTTACCTTGGCCAAAATGGTTGAGATAAGAAAACAAATTCTGGCAAACAAATGAGGGGGAGGGGAAACTCTCATTCAGTGTTTATGTGATTGCAAACTTGTGCAAAATTCCAAAAATCTAAAAATAGATATACCATATGATGTTGTTATATCACTCCTTAGTATATGCCAAAGGATCTATAGCCTATTCCAAAGATACGTGCTCAGCCAAGTTCATTGTAACTCTATGCATAAGCTCGATGAAAGAGATTGTCTAAATGTGTTCAACTCATGAAACTGTAGTGCGTATACACAATAGAATTCTAATTGGCTGTAAATAAAAATGAAACTTAATGGTAAATGGGTAGAAATAGAAAATAGTGAGTGAGGTAATCTAGACTTAGAAAGAGACAACAATATCACATATTTATGCTTACTTGTGGTTCCCAGTTCCGAATCTTTAGATGTGAGTACATAACCTGCATTAACTTCACATACCAGGAAAGTAAAATGGACCTTGGCAGAGTATGTGGGGATAAGAGACTCTAGAAAAGATAATAGCAGGACACAAATACTATGAAGGGGGAAATGGAAAAATGAGGGAGGAAGTAGTTTATCTAAGGAGTGGGGAATGAGTGTGGACAATATAAAGAGAGGTGGAAGAGGTAGAAATAATACTAAGGATGCTGAAAGCTACATAAGGAATCATTATTTTGTCTATAAAAAATTACATATATATATGTATATAGTATATTCAATAAAGGTACTCTACTTTGAGTGATTATACTAGTCCTCATGAGTGACAGATTATCTAAAATAATAATTAAAATAATAATTAATAATTTAAAATGTCCTTTTGTTTTGTTGGTCAGGACACTTCAAGAGACTGCACAAATATACTATAGGCTATTGCTATTGCCCTTGGTTTATTCCTAGAATTTGGAGCAAGTGTTTAATGCTAAAGACAGTACATACTTCATAAACATGACTTGGAAGAATCAAGTTGGAAGTGATACGTAAGCCTCCTCCTTGAGAAGTAGCTGCCATAGTACCAAAAGTTACTATGCTATCTGCATAGGTAAAAAAAAATGTTCAAGAGACCTACCCACAACTCCTGTGCCCAAGATCAGGGAACATCAAGGAAGAGGAGGAGAAAAGACTGTAGGGGCAAGAGGAACAGGGAGGTATTCTAAGAAATCCTAAATCTGACATGGAAACTACACTCATGAACTCTCAACAGCACGAGTGTGTAATCAAGACCTTCAGCAGCTGCAACAAAAATTGACATCTCAGTGTTAATTAGGGAATTTCACAGGGTTCCAATCCAAGATGAATAGATACACACAATTAAAATCTATTGAGATAGAGGAGTTGGGGATTTAGGTCAGTGGTAGAGCTCTTGCCTAGCAAGCACATGGCCCTGGGTTCACTCCTCAGCTCCAAAAAAATATAAATAAATAAATAAATACATACATAAATAAATAAAATCTATTGAGATAGAGAAAATCAGTCTTCCTCAAATATGAGCTGAGCTGATAGCCTTCTAACACTGAGTGGTCAGGAATAGAAAGACATATTTGTAGGCAACACCCAAAAGATTTAGCAGGCTGTAAGCTGGGCGGTGGCGGCATATGCCTTTAATCCCAGCACTCGGGAGGCAGAGCCAGGTGGATCTCTGTGAGTTTGAGGCCAACCTGGTCTACAGAGTGAGATCCAGGAGAGGCACCAAAACTACACAGAGAAACCCTGTCTCAAATAACCAAAAAAAAAAAAGTTTTAGCAGGTTGTATTTATATGTAGATTTATTTATATATTTGCATAACAACAGAGGTTAAAGAGAAGGGAGGCTTGAATTTGGGAGGGAGGGGGTTGGACATGGGAGAGGTAGAAGGGAGGAGGAGGGGAGCAATGATGTAATTAATTAAAAAAATTAAAAATAGACCTATTATAGTGCCTTTGAATCTCAACAATCACCATCAGAAGATACCACCAAAAGTACAATATTAGCATTTATATTTGGGAGGTAAAAGCAGATGTCTAGTTCAACTTACAGCCTGATGAATAGGAAGAAATTAATTTTTGGTACTATAATATTATAGTATAATTTTATAATCATCCTCCAGCCTCATGTTCCATCCTAAATTCCTACAAGATTCACTTCTGCTACTCTTTACATCAAGATTTGTACCACTGCCCCCTTGAGTCACAAGAAGTACAATTTGTCCTGCCCTTACATTATTGCATGTGTGATCTTCTACTGGAGCCTGGTGGACCTATACAGAGTCACACCCTGTCTGCAAACATAGCAGGTAGATGCACAAATGAGTTGTCACAGCCTGGGTAAAACCTGCACAATCTCAAGTTTCAAAGAATTTCATTGAGATGGGAGGTGAAACCCTAGCTAAGGAGCAACTGGTAATTTCTGGAGGAGGGGGAGCAAGAATTCTTTAAATTATTCTTTTTAAAATAGTTTTTGATTTGGGTTTGCTTAAGTATAAAGATATGTCTTAGCTCCAAGACTGCTGCTGTTCCCTAAGACACAGCCTGCCAGCACCTGAATGAACTAAGAGGTGAGTCTTTATCCTCATACCTGAACACCCCAGCCCCTAGGCTTTGAGCCCAGGGGCACAACCCTGTGCCCCTCTACCCCCACCCATTGTAGTTCCAGTTTCAGGCCAGTTGACAGGCAGACCTCCTGCACACAGGACAGACTACCACCATCCCCCATCAGATCCTATAACCCAAGCCCCACCTCCCCCAAATCCCATAGACCCTCTGAGACTGCAACTGTTCCCTGAGACAGAGCCTGCCAGCACCCAACTGGACTAAGAGGCAAGTTGGCAGGCAGACCTCCTGCAGACAGGACAGACTACCACCATCTACCACATGCTAAGATTGCAGCTACTCCCTAAGACAGAGCCCACTAGTGCCAGTTGGACTAAGCTGCTCCCTAAGGCAAAAGTCCATCAGCATCAACTAGACCAAGAGCTCCTACTGGGTCAAGTATATCAATCAAACCAAGAGAGGCTCTCTCAGACAAAGACACCACTTGCATCAAGTGGAGAAAGAGATGGGTACATGCCAGTGCAAAAATATAGTCAACAACATAACAAAAAATATGGCTCCATCAGATCCTTCATCAGCAAGACCTGAACACCCCAACACAGAAGAAACAGAAGATATCTACCATAAAATGACTTTAAGAAGATATTAGAGATCATAAAAGAGAAAATGAAAAATTCCCTTAAAGAAATCGAGGAAAAGTCAAACAAAAAATGGGAAGAAATCAGTAAATCCCTTGAAAGCCAAGAGAAAGCAATTAAACAAGTGAGGGAAACAGTTCAAGATTTCAAAACTGAAATAGAGTCAATAAAGAAGACACAAACTGAGGTAATGCTGAAAGTGGAAAATCTGAGTAAACAAACAGGAACTACAGATACATGTATAACCAACAGAATACAAGAGATGGAAGAGTGGATCTTTGGTGTTGAAGATACGGTAGAAGAAATAGGTTCATCAATCAAAAAAAAAAAAAAAAACCCACTAAAACCAAAAAAGTCATGACCCAAAATGTCCAGGAAATTTGGGACACCATGAAAAGACCAAACCTAAGAATAATAGGGACAGAAGAAGGAGAAGAATATCAACTCAAAGTCTCAGAAAATATATTCAACAAAATCATAGAAGAAAACTTTCCCAACCTAAAGAAGGAAATGCCTATAAGAAATACAAGAAGGTTACAGAACGCCAAATAGACTGGATCCAAAGAAAAGTCCCCTTGCCACATAATAATCAAACCACTAAACAAAGGGAATGAAGAAAAATATTAAGAGCTGCGAAGGAAAAACCAAGTAACATATAAAGGCGACCCATAAGAATAACACCTGACTTCTCAATGGAGACTCTAAAAGCCAGAAGGTCCTGGACAGATATTATGCAGATACTAAGAGACCACGGATGCCAACCCAGACTATTATACCCAGCAATACTCTCAATCAAATAGACAGAATAAACAAAATATTCCATGATAAAACCAGATTTAAACAATATCTCTCCACAAATCCAGCCCTACAGACAGCACTTGAAGGAAAAATCCAACCTAAGGAAATTAGACACACCCATGAAAACGCAGGCAATATGTAGTCCCATACCAACAAATACCAAAGAAAGAAAACATACAACACTATCACCAAAAATTAACAGGAATTAACAATAACTGGTCATTAACATCCATCAATATCAATATCACAATTCACCTATAAAAAGACACAAGCTAACAGAATGGATACTAAAACAAGATCCACCCATTTGCTGCATATAAGAAACACCTCAACTTCAAAGACAGACACCACCTCAGAATAAAAGGCTGGGAAAAGACTTTGCAATCAAGTAGATTTAAGAAGCAAGCTGGTGTAGCTATCCTAATATATAATAAAATAGACTTCAAACTAAAATCAATTGAAAGAGATCGAGAAGGACATTACATATTCCTCACAGAAAAAATACACCAGATGAAGTCTCAACTCTGAATATTTATGCCCCAAATACAAGGGCACCCACATACATAAAAGAAACATTACTAAAGCTTAAATCGCACATTGAACTACATATAATAGTAGTGGGAGACTTCAACATCCCACTCTCACCAATGGATAGGTCTGCCAAGCAGAAACTTAACAGAGAAATAAGGGACTAACAAACATTATGACTCAAATAGACTTAATAGATATCTACAGAATATTCCACCCTAACACAAAAGAATATACCTTCTTTTCAGCACCCCATGGAACCTTCTCCAAAATCAACCACATGCTTGGTCACAAAGCAAATCTCAACAGATACAAAAAAATTGAAATAACCTCCTGTGTCTTATCAGACCACCATGGCTTAAAGTTAGATTTCAATAACAACAAACATTACAGAAAGCCTACAATCTCATGGAAACTGAATAATGCCCAATTGAATCACCAATTGGTCAAAGAAGAAATAAAGAAAGAAATTAAAGATTTCCTAGAATTCAACAAAAACGAATGTACAACATACCCAAACTTATGGGACACTATGAAAGCAGAGCTAAGAGGAAAATTCATAGCTCTAATGCCTACATAAAGAAGTTGGAGAAATCTCACACTAGTGATTTAACAGCACAACTGAAAGCTCTAGAAGAAGAAGAAGCAAAGTCACCCAGGAGAAACAGACACCGGTAAATAATCAAATTGAGGGCTGAAATCAATAAAATAGAAACAAAGAGAACAATGCAAAGAATCAATGAAACAAAGAGTTGGTTTCTTGAGAAAATCAACAAGATAGATAAGCCCTTATCTAAATTAACTGAAAAGTAGAGAGAGTACATCCAAATTAACAAAATCAGAAATGAAAAGGGGGACATAACAACAAACAAAGAGGAAATCCAGAGAATCATCAGGTCCTACTTCAAAAACCTGTAGTCCACAAAATTGGAAACTCTGAAAGAAATGTATGATTTTCTGGATAGGTTGTAGCATGAATCTTAAAGAGTCTTATTAATAAAAACAAATCTGGAGCCAGATATTGGAGTGAATGCTGGAAGATCAGAGAAGCAGAACAAGCCACAACTTCCTCACCTTGCCAGTTCCTCAGTTGATCCTGTTTCCTCAGACTGGAAGCCTCTGAGTCCTCATCCAGAGTGAATCTCAGCTGAACTGTGCTGCTCAAATCCTAAAAGCTTAACCAGCTAAATGCTTCTAGTTTTTGGTCCTCACACCTTATATACCTTTCTGCTTTCTACCATCACTCCCTGGGATTAAAGGCCTGTGTCACCATGCTTTGCTGTATCCTTGAACAGATGAATTTCTGCCTTTGGAATGCTAGGATTAAAGGTGTGAGTGCCACCATTTTCTAGCCTCTGTGTCTAGTGGCTGTTCTGTTCTCTGACACCAGATAAGTTTATTAGAGTGCACAATATTTTAGGAACACAATACCACCACAATAGGTACCCAATACCAAAGTTAAATCAAGACCAGATAAACTATTTAAATAGACCAATAACCCCTAAGGAAATATAAATAGTCATTAAAAGTCTCCCAACCAAAAGAAAAAAAAAAGCCCAGGACCAGATGGTTTCAGTGCATAATTCTACCAGATTTTCAAAGAAGAGCTAATACTCTTCAAATTGTTCCACACCATAGAAACAGAAGGAAAATTACCAAATTCTTTTTTCAAGCTACAGTTACCCTGATACCCAAACCACACAAAGATGCAACAAAGAAAGAGAATTACAGACCAATCTCCCTCATGAACATTGATGCAAAAATACTCAATAAATGCTGGCTAACCGAATCTAGGAACACATCAAAAAAATTATTCACCATGACCAAGTAGGCTTCATACCAGGGATGCAAGGATGGTTCAATATATGAAAGTCCGTCAATGTAATACACCATATAAACAAACTGAAAGAAAAAAAAAAAAAACATGATCATCTCATTGGATGCTGAAAAATCCTTTGACAAAATTCAACACCCCTTCATGATAAAGGTTCTAGAGAGATCAGGAATACAAGGAACATACCTAAACATAATAAAGACAATTTATAGCAATCCAACAGCCAACATCAAATTGAAAGGAGAGAAACTCAAAAGGATTCCACTAAAATCAGGAACAAGACAAGGCTGACCACTCTCCCCATACTTACTCAATATAGTACTTGAAGTTCTAGCTAGAGCAATAAGAAAACAAAAGGAGATCAAGGGGATACAAATTGGAAAGGAAGAAGTCAAACTTTCATTATTTGCAGATGATATGATAGCATACCTAAGTGACTCCAAAAATTCTACCAGGGAACTCCTACAGCTGCTAAACTCCTTCAGTAAGATGGCAGGATACAAGATTACCTCAAAAAATCAGTAGCCCTCCAATATACAAATGAAAAAGGGCCTGAGAAAGAAATCAGAGAAACATCACCCTTTACAATAGCCACAAGTAATATAAAATACCTTGGGTAACTCTGTCTAAGCAAGTGAAAGACCTGTGTGATAAGAGCTTTAGTCTCTGAAGAAATAAATTGAGAAGATATCAGAAAATGGAAAGATCTCCCATGCTCATGGGTAGGTAGAATCAAGATAGTGAAAATGGCAAAATTACCAAAAGCAATATACAGATTTAATGCAATTCCCGTTAAAATGCCAACACAACTCTTCACGGACTTGGAAAGAACAATACTTAATTTTATATGGAAAAACAAAAAACCTAGGATAGCTAAAAGAATCCTGTATAATAAAGCAACCTCTGCAAGCATCACAATCTCTGACCTCAAGCTCTACTATAGAGCTATAGTAATAAAAAACAGCGTGGTACTGACATACGGACAAATGGAATCAAATTGAAGACCCTGACATTAGTCCACACACCTATGAACATATGATTTTCGACAAAGAAGCCAAAACTGTACCATGGAAAAAAGAAAGCGTCTTCAACGAATGGTGCTGGCATAAATGGATGTCAACATGTAGAAGATTGCAAATAGATCCATATCTGTCGCCATGCTTAAAACTCAAGTCCAAGTGGATCAAAGACCTCAACATAAATCCAGTTACACTGAACTTGATAGAAGAGAAAGTAGGAAGTAGTCTGGAATGAATTGGCACAGGAGGCCACGTCTTAATGTAACACCAGTAGCACAGACGCTGAGAGCGACAATTAATAAATGGGACCTCCTGAAACTGAAAAGCTTTTGTAGGGCAAAGGATACAGTCAATAAGACCAAACGACCGCCTACAGAATGGGGAAAGATTTTCACCAACCCCACATCTGACAGAGGGCTGATCTTCAAAATATATAAAGAACTCAAAAAGCTATACATCAAAATACTGAACAATCCAATGAAAAAAAAAATGGGCTACAGAGCCTAACAGAGAATTCTCAACAGAAGAATCTCAAATGGCTAAAATGCATTTAAGGAATTGCTCAACATCCTTAATCATCAGGGAAATGAAAATCAAAACAACTCTGAGATACTATCTTACACCTTTCAGAATGGCTAAGATCAAAAACACTGAAGACAGCTTATGTTGGAGAGGATGTGGAGCAAGGGAAACATTCTTCCACTGTAAGTGGGAATGCAAACTAGTACAGCCACTCTGGAAATCAGTATGGTGGTTTCTCAAATAATTGGAATTGTCTTCCTCAAGACCCAGTTATACCACTCTTGGGCATATATCCAAGGAATGCTCAATCTTACCACAAGGTCGCATGCTCAACTATGTTCATATCAGCATTATTTGTAATAGCAAGAACCCGGAAACAACCTAGATGCCCCTAAACTGAAGAATGGATAAAAAAAATAAATATATATGGTACATAAACACAATGGAGTACTACTCAGCAGCAAAAAACAATGATATCATGAAATTTGCAAGCAAATGGATGGATCTAGAAAATATCATCTTGAGCAAGGTAACCCAGACTCAGAAGGACAAACATAGTATGTACTCACTCATAAGTAGATACTAAATGGGAGGGAAGGGATGGCCAGAGTGCAACCCACAACTCCAGAGAGGCTAGCTAACAGGAAAAGACCCTAGGAGGGACACATGGATGACCCTATGGATGACCCTGTGAAGGAGAAGTGGATGAGATCTACATGAGTGGACTTGGTGCAGGGGTGTGGCAGAGGGCGAGGAGTGGGGAATGAGAGCATAGGGAAATGGGAGGGTCAAGCTGGAACACGGACAGAGTGGGAGGGCAGGGAGGAGGATACCATGATAGATGAGGATATCATGGGAATAGGAAGAGGCAGGGTTCTGGGGAGGCTCTCAGGAACCCACAAGGTTGACCCCACCTTGGTCTGCTGGCAGTGGTCCAGAGGGTGCCTGGACAGGATTTCTCTGGTGACCAGCCTAGCAAATCTCCTAGCTGTCATCACAGAGCCTTTGTCCAGTGACTGATGGAGGCAGATACAGAGATCCATGGCCAGGCACCACGCTGAGCTCCAGGAATCCAATTGATGAAGGAGAAGAGAGACACTGCAGGTGAGGGACATTGAGATCGTGATGGGAGGACATGTTGAGACGACCAGCGACACTAGTAGAAGCCCATGAATGGTGGACTGGTGGCTGTGGACCTGCATGGGACTGGACTAGGCCCTCTGGATACAGAAGATGGTTGACTCAAACTGTTTGGGAGGCACCCAGTCAGGAGGTTTGGGACCTGTCCCTGGTCTGTGGGCAGGCTTCTGGAATCTGGTGTCTGTGGTGTGACACATTACACAGCTTTGGTGCAGTGGGAAGGGGATTGGACCTGCCTAGACTCAGTGTGCTGGGCTCTGCTGAGTCCCCTTGGGAGACCTTGATTTGGGGGATGTGGGGATGCAGGGTGGCTTGAGAAAGAGAACTGGGGGTGGGACGAAGGAGGAAGGGGGATGTGTGGATAGTATGTAGAGTGAATAGAAAATTTCTTAATAAAGAAAAATGAAAAAAAAAGATATGTCTTTATATCTTTAAGTGTGTGAATGTGTTTTTGTGTATACACACACACACACACACACACACACACACACATACACACACATATATATATATTTCCATGTATGTATACCCACTAAATTGTACAGGCAAGATGGGCAAAAAAAAATGTGTTGAATATTTTACCTTTACATATCCTTTGGAATAACAGTAGGAATTCCTTGATGTTTCTCTAATTCTGTATCACAGAATTGCCAACTCCCTTTAGTCTCTGGATTTGTTTCCAGTTATGCTCTTCCTGACCTCAGACCATCTTATTGCTAGCCATCACCTATGCATGCCCATTGCAACAAGACTGTCTGATTTTCTTTGCATTCCACTAATGGCATTCTTCTCACCCATTCTGTAAAAGAAACCTCTTTAGAATGGGGAGCTGATCATTCTTTCTGCAAATTCAGTGACTCTCCATGTCTTAAAGAATTAAAGCAGAGCTCCTCAGTGATGGGATATGATGACCTAGTCTCATCTGACTCACTTCACACATAACCCCATAACAACTGGAAGGTAGTTATGTAGCAACTCTAGACATTTAATTATCTAGAAAATAGTGTCTGCATCCTTGCTTTTGCTATATACTGTTTCTCATGCCTGCTGAAAAGGTATCCACAACAGTCTTTTTCTTTTTCTTTCTTTTTAAATTCCCAAACTGGTTTATTTGAAAAGATAATCTTTATCTTCGCAGAAAACATTTATTATTCCATTCTTACCATTCATGATTCAAATGGGTACAGCTACCATTACATGTATTGCATAGAAATATTATAACTTTCTTTTCATTGTAAAGTAATATCTTCACCTTGTAAAACCTTCAGCAAATATAGATAAGCAGAATGGAAAAAATTAAATCATCCATAATTTTGTCACTCAGTTGCAACTATTGTTAGCATTTGGCAGACTCCACAGCTAGTCTTTTCTCTGAATATATCTGTTTATTTTTCAAAAATATAATAATACTATTTGTATTGTTTTGTAATGGGCTCTTTTGAAATGGAAGGGTATACTGTAAAAATTTTCTCCTGGCTTTAAAATTATTTCTTAATATTATTGTCAGTGTTGAAAAGTATTTCCTTAGATGAATGAAGCAATGCCCTATTATTTGAAATAGGGTTTTATCCAAAATTTCACATTAAAAATGGGCAGGCTAAGCCGGGTGGTGATGGCGCACACCTCTAATCCCAGCACTTGGGAGGCAGAGCCAGGTAGATCTTTGTGAGTTCAAGGCCAGCCTGGTCTACAGACTGAGATCCAGGAAAGGTGCAAAGCTCTACAGAGAAACTCTGTCTCAGAAAACAAAACAAAACAAAAAACAAACAAACAAACAAATGGGCAGGCAATTACTATCTTTATAGCCAAACCCTCAGGTGCAGTCATGGTTACTTCCTCTTGATAAATCTTGGATAAAGTGATATCTGGATCAATGAGAATTCACCTGTTTATAAATTTCCATGAATATTTCCAAATTTTCTTCTAGACAAATCCTATTATTTATATACCCCAAACAAAATATGTCCATTTGCAGAGAAGATAAATATAAATACATGACAATTGTTGGTCTCTTTAGTAAATCTGTCTTTTAGTCTAGTATATTCATCCATAAAATATAGAATTTTTTAATTTGAATAGTCAGCCTATAGGTATAGCTGCACACAGAAATGTCCATGCATATACATATTTCTCCTATGACTTTTATGGTTGAATCCTTTGCTTTTATTGTTTATGGATCAATTTACTTATTTTGACAATGGTTCAAATGGGAGAATCTTTAATATCATCCTTTGTCATATATACCACACCAGAATTGTATATCCTTGTGCTTGTTGCCTTTGAATTTGAAAATGATTTATGATAACAGAGTATCTAAGCTCATTTGATTTGAAATGCTACCAGTGTTGGATATTGATTAATAATCTCCTCAGATCAGTTTATGAGACTTAAAGAAACAGATAAGCCCTTTTTTTTTACCATCATTAAATTTTTTTTGAGTTCATATTAATGTTTTTCTTATTCATACTACTATAACTTTAATGGTCCCATTTATTCATTACAGGTAAGATACATAATATGTTTCAATGTATAGTACTCAATAGCCTTGCAAAAAGTTTGTCTTTTCTTCCAAAGCTGTGCATGAAGTAGACACCAAGTGTTAAAAATATGTGTCTTAGGGATTTTATTGTTGTTAAGAGACACTATGACCATGACAACTCTTACAAAGGAAAACATTTAATTGGGGTTGGCTTACAGTTTTAGAGAAACTTGACAGATATAGTACTGGAGAGGGAGCAGAGTTCTACATCTTGATTCACAAGAAGCAGAAGAAGACTGCAACACTGGGAATGGCTTGAGCATATATGAGACCTCAAACCCATCTCTGCAGTGACGCAATTCCTCCAGCAAGACCACATCTACATGTTCCTTATGGGCCAAGTACTCAAACACTGGAGTCTACGGGGGCCAGGCCTTTTCAAAACAACACAATATATTTTCATTTAGCAAAGTAACAGAAGAAGAAATTCTTTATTATCTGGAGCAGTAACTATCAACCTTCCTATTGTTGTCACCCATTAATACAGTTCTGTAGTGGATAGCCATCCCAGCATTGGTGTAACCAAATAAGAAATTAAAGACTTATATAGAAAAGATCTCTGATTTGATTCAAAAAGGTAAATTAAGACTTTGTCAGTTGACAGAAATGGACCCAGCAGAAATTGTAGTACCTTTAACTAATGAGGAAATTTCATCACTATGGAAAGATAATGAATACTGGCAGAGAGCCTGCAGTAACTTTTTGGGAGAGATTAACAACCATTATCCCAAAAGCAAGAGAATAGAATTCATAAAGAAGACTGAATGGGTCCTTCCTCACATTGTACAACACAAGCCAATTTTTGGAGTCTTCACATTCTATACTGATGCAAATAAATCAGGGAAAGCAGGATACAAATCAGGAGACCTAAGTAAAGTGGTACAAAGTCCATACAGCTCTATACAAAAGGCAGAACTGTATGCCATTCTTATGGTACTGATGGACTTCACAGAACCCCTCAATATAGTCACTGACTCTCAATATGCAGAGAGAGTTGTTTTTCACATTGAAACTGCTGAATTTATTCCTGATAATACAGAATTAACTTCATTATCCATACAATTGCAGGAAATCATCAGAAAAAGGGAACATCCTATATATATAACACATATCAGATCCCATACAGGTCTGCCAGGACCTCTAGCACAAGGTAATGATAAGATTGATCAGCTACTAATAGGTAATGTGCTAGAAGCCTCAGAATTTCACAAGAAACACCATGTAAATAACAAAGGTTTGAAGAAGGATTTCTCCATTACTTGGCAACAAGCTAAGGATATTGTGAAAAAATGTCCTACTTGTTCCTTCTATAACCAAACTCCATCACCTGCAGGAAGCAATCCAAAAGGTATACAAAGAAATGAAATTTGGCAGATGGATGTGTTTCATTTTGCAGAATTTGGAAGACCAAAGTATGTACACCATGCCATTGACACCTATTCAGGATTTCAGTGGGCAACTCCTATGAGTTCTGAAAAGGCTGATTCTGTGATTACACACCTATTAGAAGTTATGGCCATCATGGGAATACCTGTACAAATCAAGACACATAATGCCCCAGCATATGTCTCCAATAAAATGAGACAGTTCTTTGCTTATTACAATATAAAGCATGTTACAGGTATACCACACAATCCCACAGGCCAAGCAGTCATAGAAAGATCCAATCGAACTTTAAAGGATATGCTAAATAAACAGCAACAGGTAACAATGACTCCTAGAAATAGATTGCATAGTGCTTTATTAACCTCGAATTTTCTCAGTGCTGATGAGAAAGGAACAACAGCTGCGGAGAGACATTGGATGACAGACAAAACTCCTGAGCTGAACCAACCGGTTTATTTCAAAGATGTGTTGACCTCAGAATGGAAACCTGGATATGTCCTACGTTGGGAGAGGGGTTTTGCTTTTGTTTCCACAGGAGAAGAAAAGCTATGGATACCAACAAAATTAATAAAAATTCTATTTGAACAGGAGAAACCCCTTGATGAGGAGAATAAAGATCATCCACCAATGTGACATCTCTTCAGGTGTAAGAACAAATGTAACAATCAAAGGTTGGGGTAGGGTTCTGTTTTTGTCTTTCCAGGATAATGGAAATACCCATCTTCCAGAAATCATAAGGCCTTGGATATCCGGATGTTTATAGCAGAAAGAAAGAATCTATTGGTACCAATCTACACAGGGTAAGATACACTGTTCACATCTTATCTCAATCAATCTACAATAGTTGTGGGTCCAATTTAATTATAAACCAAGCGGATTTGGAATGGAATTGGCTCACTCCTTCTCTAAACCCAAGCATATTGATAAAAGAAAAGGTTGAGAGATTTTCAGTCCCATATCAGAAGAGCCCTCTGGTGTGAGACAGAAGGAAACCAAATTATAAAGGGACCATTATCTTCAAGATTCTAATTCTCTCCATTCTTATTCTTGATTTCTGGAATCCTTTCTACATGTCATTACATCTTTAATCCAAACTTCTATTCTGATAAAAAAAAATAAGTTTTTCCAATAGCAATCTCTGAAGTCTCCAGAAGGAAGGTGGGGCCCCAACAACAACAACTCTACCCAATCCAGAATAATGCCATGATAATCATCATCATACTATACTTCTTGCCAGAATTTCAGACAATCTTACCCATTACTCTGAGAGTTGCTGCAGAATCTACAGTTAGTCTAACTGAGATTTAACTATCTGAGCTTTCTCACAATACCCAACAGAGATACCATTGCCCCCTAAACAGCAGGAAGCAATTCTAAGAAAACGACGCCCCTTATCCCTAAGGTTTCATATTTCTCAGGGTTATGGATAATGGTTCTAGGGTTGGGGTGGAAGAAACTGTTAAACTCAGTACTCTCCTTAAGGAAAGAAAATATGTTTCAAAAAAAAAAAGGAAAAGAAGAAATGGAATGGATAGGTATAAGATATTATGGTAGACTACCATATACATTAGTAAACAAATTTAGTAATATAGCAGCCTTTGCACTGTTATGAATTCTTATATGTTGATACAAATATAAACCCTTTATATTCCTATTTAAGATAATTTGTATATTGATACAAATACAGAACTATGTTTGTTATATTGTACACATATTTTTATTCTTATTTGAAATATTTGTATATTGATACAAATGTGAATTTATATCTGTCATACTGTATGTATGTTCTACTTCTGTTTAAGATATTCTGTATACTGATATATATTTAGGATTATTATCATATTGCATTAAAGATATTTTGTGTATTGTCACAATTTAAAGTCATTGTCCTTTTACTGTACATTTGCTTACAGACTGTTTGGCTTATTTATAGGAAGCCTTAGTCCTTAGGTTCTTTAGGTAGATAAGACTTATAGAGTTATTGTCACCTATGCTTGTCATCTCTATAATTATGTTAGTTAGGTTATCCAGATTTCTAAATACATAGGTCAGATGGACAGGTAATCTTCAAACACTTCATGGACCTAGAGAATATGGCATTTAAATAACTTAGAATTCTGTTGACGTGAGACACAATTGCTCCTGGCAGCACTAATTTGATCCTGAGAGAATGTTGGGCTTCTAAGACATTTCCACTTGGAAGTTTGTCTTCTTGGCACAAAATGGCCTACTGAGCAAAGAACTGCCCTTGCCTCAACTGCTGACAGTACAAATGCTGTCCTTTCTGGACAAGCGGGACACAAGGAAAGCAACCACTATACTTTGCCAAGACAGGGTAGTATGGTCTTTCAGAATTCCTGCTTCTGAAAATGGTCTGTCAGATACTCTAGGCCTGTAGCCAATTTGAATGCACCAAGGATGCTGAGAAACATTAGGTGACTGTCCACGCTGCTAGCTGTCTCTGTCTACTCTTGCAAGACTCCCGAAAGTTGCTTGCGTCCTTCTCCCATTTCTCAGGTATTATTATATTCCTTCTCAGGTCTTTGATGAGGTTGGAGATTAGCAGTTATAGTTACAACTTAGTATATATACATATATAATATCTTAGATAGAATATATTATGTATTAGACTCAGGTTCTTTAGGATAGGACACCTTTTGGAATGATCTTTGTAACATGCCACCTACCCACGTTCTAGACTTCCCTGGATTTTACTATGTGTTTTTTGCTTGATATTGTTTGCACTTATTGTAATTCCAACTTATCTAAGTCATTATCCCTCATTACTCCTGGACAATATTTGATAACCATCTCTTTGTATATAGTCTTGTATTATGTTAGAACTTTCTTATTTAGACAAAAGGGGGAGATGTAGTGGATAGCTATCCCAGCATTGGCCTGGAAGTTCCAACCCCCATTGAAGCTTCGGTAATGGTCATGCCCACAAGGTAGGGCAGAGAAGGAAATGGAAGACGAAGGATCAAGAGTAGAGCACGCACTTGGTTCCAGGACTCTGGACGCTGGAGGGAGACCGAGCAGAGTTCTCCAGAGAACACCGCCGGACTGCACTATACCTTTGCCAGACCCTGCAACCTACCCCTTCATTGTAAGTTACCCCACAAAATAAACCTCCCTTTTAACTACGTGGAGTGGCCTAAATAATTTCACCAATACAGTTCCTCATGTGTGACCCCCAACTATAAGATATTTTTGTTTCTACTTCATAACTAATTTTACTACTCTTATGAATCATAATATATATATCTGATATGTGGGCTGTGAAAAGATCATTTGCTCTCCAAAGTAGTCACAATCCACAAGCTGAGAAATGCTACTCTAGAGGAAATGAGATGAAAATTGGCCATTCAGGTAGGGTTGGGTATGGACTCCCTCTCGAGGCATGTGTCTCATGTTAGACCTGTCATTCATTGACCACTTACACAAGTTCTGAGCCACCATTGTCCCAGCACATCTTGCAGGAAAGACAGGTTGCAGGACAAAGATTTTAGGCTGGGTTGGTGTGCCAGTCCCAACACAGGAAACCTTATCTGGTTGCAGAATGTAGGTAGTTCAGACTCCATGTCCTCCATTACTGGAAGTCCTTACTAGGATTACCTTCATGGATTTCAAAAAGTTTCCATTGCTCAAGATTTTCATATTTCCCCCTTTCAAATATCCCCCAATTTCAGTCATCTCTCTATATACTCTGACTGTCCCTCCCTTCCCCAGCTGATCCCTCCTGTTCATATCCCAACCTGCTCTTAGTCCACCTGTTCTATTTCCCCTTCACAGGGAGATCCATGCCCCCCCACCAGACTTCTTTGTTACTTATCATTTCTGAGTCTGTGGTTTGTACCATGATTATTCTTTACTTAACAGTTAATGTTCACTTATAAATGACTGCATTCAATGTTTGTCTTATGGTTCTGTGTTGCCTCACTCAGGATTACTTTTTTCTAATTCCATCCATGTGCCTGAAAATTTGTTGATCTCAATTTTTTTTTAACAGATGAGTAGTATTACATTGTGTAAGTGTACTACATTTTTTTAATCCATTATTTGGTTGAGGGACATGTAGATTGTATCCAGTTTGTGTCTATTATGAATGAAGCCAATATAAAAATATCTTAAATAAAAATAAATGAACAAGGACCTTTTGGGTATGATGAGGCATTGTTTGGGTAGATGCACAAGGGTGAAACAGCTGGGAACCAAGAAAGTTCTATTCCCAATTTTGTGAGAAACTGCCATATAGATTTCCACAGTGGCTGTTCAAGATTGTCCTTGCTCTACATCCTCTCCAGCATGAGCTATTGTTGCTTTTGTTATTGTTAGCAATCTGACAGGTGTAAGATGGAAACTCAAAGTGGTTTTGATTTGTGTCCTGGAACTTGCTTTGCACAGCAGGTTGGCCTCAAACTCCTAGAGATTTGCCTGCCTCTGTCTCCAAAGTGCTGGGATTAAAGGTATGCTTCATCATTCCTGGCACTACTTAAGTGTCTCCATAGTGGCAAAGGATGTTGAACATTTCTTTTAAGTGTCTCTCAGCATTTGAGATTCATCTATTGAGAATTCTCTGTTTAGAAATGTACACCATGGTAAAGTTCCTTTAGTTCTAGCACTCAGAAGACAGAGGCAGGCAGATCTCTGTAAGTTGGAGGCCATCCTGTGTGACAAGAATTGTGAGAAGATCTTATTAATAAAATTGAACGTGAAGCCAGCTATTGAGGTGATTACTGGGAAATCAGAGAAGCAGAGCCAGCCACAGCCAGCCTCACCATGCCAACTCCTCAACTGATCCTGTTTCCTCAAACTGGAAGCTTCTGTGTCCTCAGCTGAATGAATCTCAGCTGAAATGCTGCTAAAAGCCTAAAAGCTTAACCAGGCTACAGGTCCTGGTCCTCATGCCTTATATACCTTTCTGCTTCTTGCCAGGACCATGCCTGGCTATTTTCAATGTGGCTTTGAACACACAGAGATCCAGATGGATCTCTATCTCCAGAATGCTAGGATTAAAGGTGTGTTGCGTCACCATTTTTCTTTCCTCTATCTATCAAGTGGCTGTTCTGTCTTCTGAACCCAGATAAGTTTATTAGGATGCACAATATACTGGAGGACACAATATATCACCACAATCCTGGGCTACAGAGTGAGTACCAGGACAGGCTCCAAAGCAACACAGAGAAACCCTGTCTCAAAAACCCAAAGAGAGAGAGAGAGAAATGTACCTTATTTTTAAATTGGATTGTTTGCTTTGTTGATGTCTTGAGTTGTTTATATATTGTGACTGTCAGCCATTTATTAGATATGGAGTTGGTAAAAATATTTTCTCATTCCATCGGCTGCTGTTTTGTCTGATTAATGGTATCCTTTGATTTACAGAAACTTGTCAGTTTCATGAGGTACCATTTACTAATCTTAGTGTTTGTACTATTGTTGTTTTGTTTAGGAAGTGGTCTCCTATGCCAGTGTGTTCAAGGCTATCCACCACTGTCTCCTTTATCAGGTTCAGCATATCTGGTTTTATGTTGAAGCTTTTGATCCACTTGGACTTGAGTTTTCTGCAAGGTGATAACTGTGGCTCTATTTGCATTTTTCTACATGCAAACCTCCAATTTGAACATCATAATTTGAAAAAGAGGTGCTCTTCTTTTTTCCAGTGTGTATTTCTGGCCCCTTTATAAAAAATCAGGCATCTAAAAATCAGGTGTGTGGATTTATGTCTGGATCTTTGATTCAACACCACTAATCAATGTGTCTGTTTTATGCCAACATCATGTGGTTTTTTGTTACTATAGCTTTGTAGTCCAACTTGATATCAGGATGGTGATATATCCAGAATTTCTTCTCTTGTTCTGGATTGTTTTCCTATCCTATTTTTTCCCATATGAAATAGAATATTGTCCTTTCATGGTCTATAAGAATTGTGTGGGACTTTTGACGGGGATTGTATGGTACTTTTAGATTGCTTTTGTTTGATGGCCATTTTACTATGTTAATTCTACAAATCAATGAGATTGTTCCATCTTTTGTTATCTATTTCAATTTCTTTCTTCAAAAATTTGAAGTTATTTTCTCATATAAGTATTTCACTTCATTGGTTAGAGTTACCCCAAGATATTTTGTATTGTTTCTGGCTTTTATGAAGGATGCTGCTTCCCTAATTTCTTCCTCAGTTCATTTATCATTTGTATGTAGGAGGGTTACTGATTTTTTTGAACTTATATTGTATCCAATTTAATATTGTATCCAATTGGCTGAAGATTTTTTTTAATAGCTGTATGAGTTCCCTAGTAGAATTTTTGGTGTCTCTTGTGTAAGCTGTCCTATCATATGGAAATACTTTGACTTCTTGGTTTTGAATTATATACCCTTGATCTCTTTCAGTTGTCTTATTTCTCTAACTAGAATTATATTGAGTAGATATGGAGAGAGTAGACAGCCATTTTTATTCCTGAGTGTTTCTCTTGTTGAGTGTTTCTTATGCTTTGTGATTCTCTCCATTTAATTTGATATTAGATATAGTCTTGCTGTAAATTGCCTTTATTATGTCTGGTATGTCTATTATACCCTACTCTCTCCCAGACTTTTATCAAGAAAGGGTATTGGATTTTATCACAGGCTGTTTTTTGTCATGTAATGATATGCATGTGTGTTTTATTTGTTTGTATGCCTTTTCCCTTTCAACTTGTTTATATGGTGGATTACATTGACTGATTTTCATATCATGAACCATCCCTTGAATCATCTTTGGGATGATACCTACTTGATCTTGGTGGATGATATATTTGGTGTGTTCTTGACTTTGGTTTGCACAAACTTTGTTAATTACATTTGTATGTATGCTCATATTTTACATTGGCCTGCCATTCTCTTTATTTGTTGAATCTTTGTGTGGATTGGGTATCAGGGTAACTGTGACATCAAAAAGTATCTTTTGCAATGTTTCTATTGGTTCTATTTTGTGAAATAACTTGAGGAGTATAGGGATAATGTGTCTTTGAAAGAATGATAGAATTGTGGGCTAAAACCATCTGGCCCTGGGCTGGTTTTGTTTGGGAGAATTTAAAGATTGTTTCTATTTCCTTAGGAGTTACAGGTCTATTTAAATTGTTTATCTTACCTTGATTTAACTTTAGTAAGTGGTATCAATAGAGGAAATTATCCATTTCCTCTAGATTGTACAATTTTGTGCAGTTCAGCTTTTAAAGCATGACCTAATGATTATTTGGATTTTCTCAGTGTCTGTTATTATGTCTGCCTTTTCATTTCTGATTTTGTTAGTTTGGATATTCTCTCCATCTTTTCATTAGTTTGAATAAGGTTTTGTCTATCTTTATTTTCTCAAAAAGAAAAAAAAAACTCTTTGTTTCATTGACTCTTTGAATTGTTCTCTTTATTTCTGTTTCATAATTTCAGTGCACAGTTTGATTAGTTCCTGTCTCCTACTCCTCTTGGGTAAACATGCATCTTAGGAGGGGCATTTAGAGAGTGGAGAAGGTCTGTGGGCAGGTAACCTACCTGGTGGCCAGCAGCTTGGCCTCTGGTATAGCATGGAGTCTCCCTCTGACATGGGGCCTAGAGTTCTGGCAGCTGGGGTGGCCTTTGGTCTAGCAATAGGGTCACTGTCCAATGTGGGGGTTGGGATACTGCAATGAAGATGGGAGAATAATTTAACAGTGTTAGAGCAGGGCATTGAGAGAATGGAGAATATCTGTGGATAAGCAATATACTTGGTATTCTGGCAGGTGTGGCCTGTAGTTGGAAAGGGGTCATCTGTCCTAGATAACTGATAGAGTTGATATCACTATGCTATTTTCAAAAAGCTTGCTAGTTAGATTTTTCTTTCTGGAGTCTCCATATATTACCAACACTAGTTTGGAACATTTGATGCTTATGCTAAAATGTCGAACTGCAACTTGTGCTCCTCCTTCAGCATTTCAAGTAGCTAGAATTGTAGTTCTGTACCACAGCCTCAAGTCAACCTTTTACTTATAAAAGAAAAAAGCATTTTGTCACATTGACTCCCCTTTCTCCCACTTGCTAATATTGTTTCTCTCTCTCTCCCTCTCTCTCTCCCTCTCTTTCTCTCTCTCTGTGTGTGTGTGTGTTTGTGCATGTGTGTTATATCTTTGACATAACCTTTTGTACCATTTGGTTTTAACTTGATTCATACTGTATATGATCCATTTGGGTCTTTTAACTTCATCATGACTGCAAGGAATCATAGGATGGTGTTCATTCTTTTTCCACAGAGGTGTACAGCTGTTTGAACATTATTTAAAAATGATGTCTCCATTGAATTGTGTTGACTATTTTCTCTAAAATGAGTTAAGCATATGAATGTAGGACTAATTTTTTGTTTTGGAAACAGTATATAACCGTTGCTGGCCTGAAACTCAAAACATAGAACTGTCCGGCTGTGAATTCATAGAGGTCTGCCTGCCTCTGCCGCTACCTTCCAAGTGCTGGGATTAAAGACATGTGCCATCGCTCAGGACTTAGGACTATTTCTTATGCCATTTTCTTATTATTTGCTCTATAGTTCAGTTCTTAGTCAACAACATATTTTTGATTCCTTGTATCTGTGTAGTTAAACCTTAAAATTAAACATAGTTTATTGAAAACTTTGTTTTTCACTTTCAAAATTGTTCTAACGCTCTTAGATTCTTTTCAATTCCATATACATTTAAGTATTGGCTTATCCATTTCTATTTTGAAAATGACTATAAGTATGGAGTGTAGCACAGTGACAGATGCTTTTCCTATTATATACCAGGTCCTGTGTTGATTCCTGGTATCTCTCTCTCTCACACACACACACAAACACATACACACTCATACAAATAAGCACATACAATGCAAAATATTTGCTAAAATTTAGGTTAGGATTACAACAAACCTGAAAATCACTGTAAGAATAATATTTAATCCACCAAATGATGTCTTTTTTAAAATTGTTTTCTTTTTTATGTAATTTTGTGTATGAGTATCTGCTTGTCTGTATGCACACCACATGAATGAAGTTACCATCAGAGGGCAGAAGAGGGCATCACATCCCCTAGATTGCAGTAACAGACAGTGTTGACACATTCAATGTGGGTGCTGGAAACTGAACTCAGGTCCTCTGCAAGAACATAAAGTACTCTTAACTTCTGAGCTATCTTTTCAGTTTCCTTTATTTCTTAATTATATTTTCTATGTAATGTTTAAGCACTTTTACTTGTAGGCTTTGTTTATTTTTCTTACATTTATTTTTCAAATGCTTAATGCATTATAATGTTAAAACACAATCTCCTATCATTTTAATATACTATATTGTGTTATTTTTCACAATATTATGTAACTACAGAAATTCCAATAATTTTAGTATATATGATAGTCTACACATAAGAAAGTTTATATAAATAAAAATATTGATTATCATCTGCAAAAATAAAGTGTACATATTACTTCTCTTTCAATGAGTATGTTTTTTCATGGATTATTTCAGCTTGTTTTAAAACCTAGGACTTCCAATAATATAATTTAAAGAGGCTTCTTTCCACTTTCCTACTATCTCTCAAACATTCATCAGGCACTTGCAAAGCATCCCATGGAACAAAAAGTGACCACTCGGCTTCCCTACTGGATCATCTGAAATTTCTTGGACATGAATGTTGAGAAGAACTTGTGAACTGTTTCAGGGATGCTCTGTGACTGCAATCATTGAGAACTCTATCATAAGAGACTATGCACAAATAATAAGTTTAAGTACAATCTAGACATTAAGCTGGGCTTGAAGCTCAGTTGGTAGAGCACTGACCTAGCATGCTCAAAGCCCTGGGTTCCATAAGTAGGACCACATTAAGGAGCACACCCTTCATCCCAGCATGTAAGAGGTTTAGGCAGGGGGATAAGAAAAGTATGATAACCCTTGTGGGTAAAAAAGTGTTGGTACTTTTATTTTACCATTATGTGTGGTAAATCACTTTGTATTCTTCTGCTCTGATGCAAAAGGTAACATCTTTCCTAGGCACAATCTTTCATTTTCTAGATCCAGATTTCTTCAAGACTGTGTTTCGTGGAGAAGATACCATTTCTGGCTTTTTATGATAGAGCAGATGGGATGGTCCCCATACAAATTTTAACTAAAATTGGACATATTATAAATTTTCTTAGTATTTTAAGATATAAGGGTTTTTTTTTTATTCTTTTGAATTGTTGTTTTCTCTTTTATTAACCTTAACTCTTACTACTTTTTTTTCTATATATTCAAGAATTTGCTTTTCTTTTTTCTGAAATTTGGTGGTAAATTTTAGGTAAATGATTTTCAATTACAGTACTTGTCTATGACAGATAGAGACTCCAATGTGAGGCCATCTTTGCAGAAATCACACTATTATTTCTTTGGTCACATTTTCAGTATAGTCAACTCAAATATTTTATACTTAATATTGTTATTTCTTCTTTGACCCATTATTATTTAATTTCTTGGGATCTTTTTTTCTAATTCTATCTAGCTATTGATTTTGAACTGTAAGTCTATTGTGTTAAGACAATGCTCTCAATGATCTTGAGTCTTCATGATTTATTATGGTTTGCCTTATGTGCTATAGGGCAATCTGTCTACATAATGTTGATATGACTTAGGTAAAAATGGTGAGTAAAGTGTCAGTTGTCTGTGTAGAGAGAGATGTAACCAAGTAATTCAAATTTATTAATGTTTTTCAGATATACTGAACAATGCTATTAATTTTTGTAGTTTGCATAGTCATTATCAAGAGAGTCCTCTGAAAAGTTCCTATCATGATGATGAATTTGATTCCATCCCTTTCCATTACACATTTTTTATCTACTTGTAAAAATTTTATTATGTGCATACAAATTTAGAATTATTGTGTTTCCCATGTTAATACTGTTACTGTTTTCCATATGGTCATTTATTTTTCTTATTTTATTCATCTTCTTTTTACTGTTTTATTGTTAATGGAACTAAGCAGAGACAGGACTCATGACTTCAAACACAAAAAGCAAATGGTCCATCTTTGAGTAATATACCAGCTCTCATCTTTTTGGTTTAGTATTTGAACTTAACAGATGGATTTTTCACTGTAAATTTTCAGATTTTAATTAAAAATTATATGTATATTTAAAATGTTATGATATACCTTAAGTAATACTTAATTATTCTAGTTAAATAATAAAATTTTAGTGTCAGCACTCTTTGCAAATTTCATAAATAAATTATATATGGTGATCATATCTCATCCTCTTCAAATTTCTTCAATAGTCCCCATCACATTTTTCCTCTCAATTTCATTTTTAAATTATTCGTTTTTTAATCCAGGAGTCTAGTTCGGATTGCACATATGCATATGGGTGTGGTTTCTTCCATTAGAACATGAGGAACCATGCCACTCTCTCCTTCAGAAGCTAGCAATTACCATGCTGGAATTTTTACATGCTTGATCTTGTACAGATTTACACTACACATTCTTGGATGAAACAGCCATGTCAGACCCAGAGAACAGCATTTTACATTTCTTCGCCCTATACTCTAGCTCTCAAATTCTTTCACTCCCTTCTTATGAGGTTTTCTTGAAGCTTTAGGGGGCTGGTGACTTAGATGTCACTTGAGTATATGTCAGTACTTTGAGTATTCACATTTTCTTATTCTCATCACTTTGAACAGCAATGACTTGATAAATTTATCATTTCCCAGTACAAATCAAGCTTCTCTGATCAAGGCTAAGACATGCACAAATTGACAGGATCTGCCAGTTCTGACTGGACCAAGAAGTGAGTGTTTCCTCCCCCAGCCCTACAGTCCTGTCTCTAGGATGCAGGCCCCCGGGGCACAACCCATACCCATCTTTTCCCACCCATCGCTGCTCCAGGTATAGGCCAGCAGGGAAGACTCCTGTGAGTAGGCATCCCCAGCAAAACCCCCTCACTGGACCCTGCAATCTTCAAGACCCACTCCTTGCCCCAAACCCACCCATCCCACTGCAACCTCAGCAGATCTGAGAGATACAGAATCCACCAGTTCTGATTAGATCAAGAGCTCTGATAGGACAAGAGCAGCTTCCTGAGACACAGAATCCACTAATCCTAAATGGACCAAGAGTGACCCCCTGAGACATAGACACAACCAACATAGGTGGACCAAGAACAGCTCCCTCAGACACAGATCCATTTTGAATTTATTGGAGGAAGAGACACCAGTGCAACAATATATATGACAACATAAAGAGCAATATGGCACCTAGTGGTTCTACAACAGCAAGCCCTGAACATAACAACATAGAAGAAGCAGAAGAAAATGACCTTAAAAATAACTTTAAGGTGCTGGGCAGTGGTAGCACATGCCTTTAATCCCAGCACTTGGGAAGCAGAGCCAGGTTGATCTTTGTGAGTTTGAGGCCAGCCTGATCTATAAAGCAAGATCCATAGAGGCACCAAAACGGCACAGAGAAACCCTGTCTCGAAAAACATAAAACAAAAAACTTTAAGAAGATGATAGAGGCCTTTAAAGATGAAATAAAAACTTCTCTTAAAGAAATTGAGGAAAGGACACAAAAAATTGGAGAAATCAATAAATCCCTTAAAGAAATACAAGAAAAAGCAAATAAACAGGTGAAGGAAATTTCAAGACCTGAAAACGGAAATAGAAACAATGCAAAAGGCATAAATTGAGGGACTGCTGGGAATAGAAAACATGAGTAAATGAATAGAACTATAGATGCAAATATAACCAAAAGAATACAAGATATGGAAGATAGAGTCTCTGGCATAGAGGATACAATAAAGGAAATAGATTCATCAGTCAAAAAAAAAAAAAAAAAAAAACACTAAAGCCAAAAAATTCACAATACAAAACATCCAGGACATCTGGGACACCATGAAAATGTCATACCTCAGAATAATAGGGATAGAAGAAGGAGAAGAATACCAATTCAAAGGCTCAGAAAATATATTCAACAAAATCATAGAAGAAAACTTTTCCAACTTATAGAAGGAAATACATATGAAAATACACGAAGCTTATAGAATACCAAATAGACTAGACCTCTCCAAAAAGTCCCCTTGCCACATAATAACCAAACCACTAAACATACAGAATAAAGAACAAATATTAAGAGCAGCAAATGAAAAAGGCCAAGTGACTTATAAATACAGACCCATCAGAATAATACCTGACTATTCAGTGAAGATAGTAAAAGCAAGAAAGTCCTAGACAGACATAATGCAGACATGAGAGACCGTGGATGCCAGCCCAGACTACTATAGCCAGCAAAACTTTTAATCATCATAGATAGAGTCCACAAGACATTCCAAGACAAAACCTGATTTGGATAATACCTATCCATAAATCCTGCCCTACAGATAACACTAGAAATAAAACTGCAACCTAAGAAAATTAGATGTACCCATGAAAACACTGGCAATAGATAACCCTACAGAAGCAAACCCCAAAGAACAGAAATACTCACATACTACCAACAAAAGAAAACAGGAATTAACAGTCACTGGTCATATATATTCCTTAATGTAAATGGACTCAATTCACCTATGAAAAGACACAGACTAGCAGAATAGATATGAAAACAGGATCCATCCTTCTGCTGCATATAAGCAATACTCCTCAACTTCAAAGACAGACACTACTTCAGATTAAAAGGCTGGGAAAAGACTGTCAAATCAAATTTACTTGAGAAGCAAACTGGTGTAACTATTTTAATATCTAACAAAATAGACTTCAAACTAAAATCCATCTAAAGAGATCAGGAAAGGCACTACATATTCCTCACAGAAAAAATACACCAAGGTGAAGTCTCAGTTCTGAAAACTTGTGCCCCAAATACAAGGGCACCCACATTTGTAAAAGAAACATTGCAAAAGCTTAAATCAACCTTGAAAACACACACACCAGTAGTAGGAGACTTCAACATCCCACTCCCACCAATGGACAGATCTGTTAGAAAGAAACTTAACAGAGAAATAAGGGAGCTAACAGATATTATGACTCAAATGGACTTAATAGATCTCTACAGAACATTCCACCCTAACACAAAGAAATATACTTTCTTCTCAGCAACCCATGGAACCTTCTCTAAAATTGACCACATACTCAATCACAAAGCAAATCTCAAGAGATACAAAAAATTCAAATAACTTCCTGTATTTTATCAGACCACAATAGCTAAAATTACAGAAAGCCTAAAATTTCATGGTAACTGAATAATGCTCAACTGAATCACCAATGGGTTAAGGAAGAAAGAAAGAAAGAAAGAAAGAAAGAAAGAAAGAAAGAAAGAAAGAAAGAAAGAAAGAAAGGAAGGAAGGAAGGAAGGAAGGAAGGAAGGAAGGAAGGAAGGAAGGAAGAAAGATAAATAAATAAATAAATAAACGAAGGGAATGAATGAATGAATAAATAAATAAATAAATACATAAGTAAGGAAGTAAATAAATAAATTAAATAAATAAAATACTAGCTAGAATTCAATGAAAATGAATGTACTACATACCTAAACTGATGGGACACTATGAAATTAGTACTAAGAGGAAAGTTCATTGCAATAAATGCCTACATAAAGAAGTTGGAGAAATCTCACACTATTGACTTAACAGCACACCTTAAAGCTCTAGAACAAAAAGAAGCAAACTCACAAAGGAGGAGTAATGCAGATGAATTTCTAAATGATCTTATTAAATTTAAAAAAAAAAAAAAAAACACAGAGCCAAATATGGAAATGAAGAAAGCCTTAGATCAGGGAAATAGGGAAAGCCACCAGCCAACCTTACCTCATCAACTCTGAAGTTTCCAAATGAGAGTCACTTCCTGTGTACCATGCCTTTATTGCTTTGTTGTTCTGCCCTCTCATTGGTTCTCTTATCCAAGCTATCTCACTTTCTCTTCATGCACAGTTCTGTCACTTTCTGTCTGACTGTGTACAGACCTCCAGGTCTCTATGGGAGGTATTGGGATTAAAGGTGTGTGTCACCAAATTTTGCTATGTTCCCTAGTGTGGCCTTGAACACACAGAGACCCTGACCGCTAAGTGAATGGATTAAGGGTGTATGCTACTACTGACAGACTTCTTTCTTTACTTAAAATGGCTTGCTACTTCCTCTGATCTCCAGACAAACTTTATTAAAGCAGAAACAAAATATCACCACATTTCAGCACAAATAAAATATCACCTTAGAGTAGATGCCAGGAAATAATCAAACAGAGGGTAGAAATCAATGTAATATAAATAAAGAGAACAATACAAAGAATCAGTGAAAAAAAGATTTGGTTCTTTGAGAAAAATAAACAGGATAGAAAAACTAATTTATCCAAACTAACAA
This sequence comes from Onychomys torridus, assembly GCF_903995425.1. NCBI lineage: Eukaryota > Metazoa > Chordata > Mammalia > Rodentia > Cricetidae > Onychomys > Onychomys torridus. The sequence continues at coordinate 86,825,910 of NC_050444.1, forward strand.
AAAGGCAAAGAGAGAACATCCAAACTAACAAAATCAGAAATGGAAAGGGAAACATGACAACAGAAAATGAGGAAATACAGAGAATCAACATACTTCAAAAACCTATACTCCACAAAGTCAGAAAATATAAAAGAAAAGAATAATTTTCTGGATAGGTACCACATACCTAAATTAAATCAAGGCCAGATACATAGTTTAAATAGACCTATAGCCAACCCTTAAGGAAATAGAAACAATCATTAAAAGTCTCCCAACAACAACAACAAATAAAACTACCTAGGACCAGATGGTTTCAGTGGAGAGTTCTACCAGAATTTCAAGGAAGATGTAATACCAATACTCTTCAAACTGTTCTCCACAATGGAAAGAAGGAAAATTGCCAAACTCTTTTTATGAGTCTACAGTAACCCTGGTAACCAAAGCACACAAAGATGCAACAAAGAAACAGAACTACGGACCAATCTCCCTCATGAACATTGACATAAAAACACTCAATAAAACATAGGTAAACAGAATCCAAGAACACATAAAAAATAAAAAAATCATCCACCATGATCAAGTAGGCTTTTTCCCAGAGATGTATGGATGGTTCAATACACGAAAATCTGTCAATGTAATACACTATATAAACAAACTGAAAGAAAAAACAAACAAACAAACAAACAAACAAACCATGATCATCGCAGTAGATGCTCAAAAAGCCTTTGACAAAATCCAACACCCTTTCATGGTAAAAGGTCATGGAGAAATTAGGAACAAAAGGAATATATCTAAACATAATAAAGGAAATTTACCACAAGCTGACAGCCAACATCAAAGCAAATGGACATAAACTCAAAGCCATTCCACTAAAATCAGGAACAAGACAAGGCTGTGCAGTCTACCCATATCTATTTAATATAGTACTCGAAGTCCTAACTAGAGCAATAAGACAACAAAAAGAGATCAAGATGATACAAACTGGAAAGGAAGAAGTCAAGCTTTGGCTATTTGTAGAAGATATAATAGTATACAGAAGTGATGCCAGAAATTCTACCAGGAAACTCCAACACCTGATAAACACCTTCAGCAATGTGACAGGATACAAAATTAACTAAAAAAAAAAAAAAAAAAAATCAGTAGCTCTCCTATATGCAAAAGATAAATGTGCTGAGAAAGAAATCAGAGAAACATCACTCTGCACAGTAGCCAACATTAATATAAAATACCTTGAGGTAGCTCTAACCAAGTGAAAGACCTGCGTAACAAAATTTTTAAGTCTTTGAAGAAAGAAATTGAAGAAGGTATCAGAAAATGGAAAGATTTCCTATGCTCATGGATAGGTAGAATCAACATAGTAAAAATGGCAATCTTACCAAAAGCAATATACAGATTCAATGCAATCCCCATGAAAATCACAACAAAATTCTTCACAGACTTGGAAAGAACAATACTCAACTGTATATAGAAAAACAAAAATCCCAGGATAGCCAAAACAATCCTGTGCAATAGAGCAGTATCTTGAGGCATCACTATCCTTGTGCTCGAGCTATAGTAATAAAAACAGCTTGGTATTGGCATAAAACCTGACATGTGGACCAGTAGAAGTGAGTTGAAGAACCTAACATTAATCTGCACACCTATGAAAATCTGATTTTTGACAAGAAGTCAAAATTTTACAATGGAAAAAAGAAAGCAACTTCAACAAGTAGTGCTGGCAAAACTGGATGTCAACATGTAGAAGACTGCAATCCATATCTATCACCATGCATAAAACTCAGATCTAAGTGGATCAAAGACCTTAACATAAATCCAGTAACACTGAACCTGAAAGAAGAGAAAGTAGGGAGTAGCCTTGAATGCATTGGCACAGGAGAACACTTTGTAAATATAACACCAGTATCACAGAAACTGAGAGCTACAATTATTAAATGGGACCCCCTGAAACCAAGAAGCTTCTGTTAGGCAAGGACATGGTAAATAAGACAAAATGACAGCCTACAGAATGGGGAAAAATCTTTACCTATCCCACATCTGACAGAGGACTGATCTCTAAAATAAAGAACTTAAGAAACTAAACATCAAAATACCAAACAATCCAATTAAAAAATGGGATACATAACTAAACAGAGAATTCTCAACAGAAGAATCTCAAATGGCCAAAAACATTTAAGAAATTATTGAACATCCTTAGTCACTAGGGACATGCAAATCAAAACAACTCTGAGATACCATCATACACCTGTCAGAATTGCTAGGTTCAAAAACACTGATGACAGTTTATGTTGGAGAGGATGTGGAGCAAGAGAAACACTGTTGGTGGGAATGCAAACTTGTACAGCCACTTTGGAAATCAGTATGTTGGTTTCTCAGAAAGTTGGGAATCAATATTCATCAAGACCCAGCTATACCACTCTTGGGGATATACCCAATGAATGCTCAATTATGTCACAACGATACTTGCTCAACTATCTTCATATCAGCATTATTCATAGTAGCCAGAACCTGGAAACAACCTAGATGCCCTTCAACCAAACAGTGGATAAAGAAAATGTGGTACATATACACAATGGAGTATTACTCAGCAGTAAAAAGCAATGACATCATGAAATTTGCAGGTAAATGAAAGGAACTAGAAAATATCATCCCAAGTGAGGTAACCCACACTGAGTAAGACAAACATTGTATGAACTCACTGTGGATATTAGATGTAAAGCAAAGGATAACCAGACTACCACCCACAGCTTCAGAGAAGCTAGGTAACAGGGGAGACCCTAAGAGGGAAGTATGGATCACCCTGGGATCTGGGAAGAGATAAGATCTCCTGAGTAAACTAGCAAAGAGGGCGGGCAATGGAGGGTAGAGGATGTGGGATGATAAAATGGGGAATGGGATGGTCAAGCTGGAAAAGAGGAGGGGTGGGAGAGCAACAAGGGGGATATCTTGATAGCGGGAGATATCATGGGGATAGGGAGAAACCTGGTGTGAAGGAATTTCTCAGGTATGCACAGGGATGACCCTAGCTTAGACTATCAGCAGTGGTGGAGAGGGTGTCTGAGCCTGCCTACCCCCTTGAGCAGACTGGTGAATGCCTTAACTGTCATCATGGAGCCTTCATGCTGTAACTGATGGAAACAGATGCAGGAAGCTGTGGCCAAGCACCAGGCAGAGCTCTGGAATTCCAGTGGAAGAGAGACAAGAGGGATTCTATGAACAAGGCACATCAAGACTCTGATGGGGAAACTTAAAGATACAATCAAACCAAGCCAGTGTGATCTCATGAACTTTGGACTGACAATTGTGGAGCCTGCATGGGACTGGACTGAGCCCTCTACATGGGCTAGACAGTTGTGTAACTTGATCTGTTTGAGGGGCCCTTGACAGTGGGAATAGGATCTATCCCTGGTGCATGATCTGGCTTTTTGGAGCCCATTGTCTATGGTTGGACACATCCTTTATATAGCCTTAATGTGCAAGCAGAGGTAGAGGGGAGGGAGAGCACGGGCTGGGAGTGGGGGACATCTTGGAACTCCTTCTGCTGAATGTGTCTGGCTTTGCTGATTCCCAATAGGATGCCACACCTTTCTGGAGGAGAAAATGGGTGATAGGCTGGGAGGGAAGGCTGGAGAGGGAGTGGGGGGAGGGATTTGGAGAATCTATGGTTGGTACGTGGAATGAATAAAAAATTTCTTAATAAGAAAATAAGATATGCACAAATTTTGGATATAAAGTACATCAAAAGGATCTTCCCCTGGGATTTTTCCAGCCATGCTCTTTGATTGTGTTTTCAGTACAGGGCATGAGTTCCTTGAATAAAAAAAGAAGTTGGAGGCTGGGCGGTATTGGTGCAGGCCTTTAATCCCAGCATTCAGGAGGCAGAGGCAGGCAGATCTCTGTGAGTTTGAGGCCAGCCTGGGCTACCAAGTGAGTTCCAGGAAAGACACAAAGCTACACAGAGAAACCCTGTCTCGAAAAAACAAAACAGAAAGAGAGAGAGAGAGAGACAGAGACAGAGACAGAGAGAGAGACAGAGAGACAGAGAGAGAGGGAGAGAGAGAGGGAAGTTGGCTATCCCTTAAAGAGTCTTGCCAATATGGCATCAGTGAAGTTTCATATTGGGTAAGACTACTGGTGTATTTTCACCCCCAGCACAGCCCATTCTAGCACCATAAACTGTAGCTACAAGAAATAGTTTTTTGGTAAAATCCTGATTAATATTTTAATGATGTAGAATGAAAACTTGTGATGTTTTTAGCAGCCGTCTTACCCATCTTGTTACAATAGGCAACCAAGCACAATGTCAAAAGCTTCTATGTTTTTGCATGACGGGGGCCTCCCTAGTCAGTAATTCATACAGAAGAAACCTGCGCCTTACATTGAGACTTTTCCTTTTGTAACCTATGTTTTCTGTATTCAGCATTGTTAAATAATGTGTGATACCTCTATTCAAACATCATTTTAAAAATATTTTTATTTGCCTTATAATATATTGTGGTTTCATAAAGCTTCATCATATATGCTTAATTTTTTTCACTGTCTGTCTCCTCTTTCCACCACCACCATTCTTGTTCCCACTTAACCTTTAGCTTTCAGTATTATTCTCCATCTTTTCATACCACACATGCTCTACTGTCTCTTCTTATTATATATATTTACTTGAATGGAAGAATCCTAGGTTCCTAAGTAGCTTCATCATGCACACTTTACTTTCATTAAGCCTTCCTTGGCCTCCCATTTCCTCATCCTCATTACTCTTACTTAATAAACTATGGTCTCCAGATTTCCTACTGAATTCACTTTTTAATAAATCATAAACAGTTATTTCAAGACAATTATTCAGTATATGTATAGCATCATTGTTTATTAAAGACAAATAAAATTTGCAAATTAATTTAATGCATATGCTTAATTGTTGTTATATAAGGAATTAAATCTTAACTGAACCTTTGATATTGTGATATTGTCACCCATAGAGCATTTTCAGTATTTTTTTAGAGTTGATCAATATTTTGATTGTATAACTTTTAATCCTGAAGAAGGTACTTTGCATAAATACACAGTATTTTAAGTATGTTTAAAGCCATTGCAAAAATTGTTAGAAACTGTGTCATAATCCCAAATTAAAATTTATTTAACATTTTCTTTAATGAAATTCATGTCAGCAACTCAAATGATAACATAAAACAAGACTATGAAAACTTCCCACTCTCATTTTTATTTTTTCCATTCTCAATGTTTGCCCTTTGCTGTTGTCTGGTGTCTTTCTGACTACTCATGTTCTGTTCACATTTGTTCTTTTCAGAAACTCCCCTCAATAAATTTCTATAACATAAACTCCTCTTGGCATCTTGGACTACCGAAAATACCATGAAAGAAGATAAAATGCCTACCAGTTTTGTGTGTATGTGTGTATATGTGTGTGTGTGTGTGTGTGTGTGTGTGTGTGTGTGAGAGAGAGAGAGAGAGAGAGAGAGAGAGAGAGAGAGAGAGAGAGAGAGAGAATATGAACATACCTTAAAGTCTATTACATTTCTTGCTTCTGTAAATCTGATTCTTAAAACAGTTTTAGGAAATTCAGTATTCTATACTATCTTGTCATATTGAGACTTGTGGAACTACCCACTACTGCCTGTATATTAGAGGTCTTTCATAGCTTTCTTCAAATTTTCTCATCTCTGATAATTTATTTTGGAACATTTTGGTTGATCTACATTTGAGTTCATGAATTTTATTTTCATCTGCCACATTAAATCTGTTATATGTTGCACCCATCATGTTTTTTTTTTTTTTTAATTTCACTTTTTATACTACTTAACTGGAATTTTTCATGATTTGTTTTTGTTTAAAATGTCCTATTTATTAGTTCAAAAACATCCGTCAAAATTGGTGTTTCTAGTCAACTTGAGTGGATTTTGAATCATGTAGATGATACAATCCCTTAACCTGTCTATGAGGGTTTTTTCAGAGAGGTTCAAATGAGCAGGAAACACTGACCTTGGGCTGGCATATGTGAGAATGAATACAAGTAGACAGTACAATGATAGCATGCCCTGCTACATGCTTCCTGCTCTGCCCAGATATGAGGAAATTCGGCTGCTTACTTCTGTAGCCCAAAACTCTCTCCCCACCAGAGTAGTTGTTACCCTCAAAACTCAGAACCAAAATAAATCCTCCTTCTTTTAGGTTGATATTTCTCTGCTATATTATCACATCATAATTCTCTCGTGCACTATCTATTTTTTTTTTTAGTTCTTTGAACTTTATTTTAAATATTTGAAACCATTTTTTCAATGTCTGTGCCTACAAAATTCAGCAGATGAACACTCAGAGTCAACATTTTTTTATTTTTATTAAGAAATATTTTTATTCATTTTACATACCAACCATAGATCCCCTCTCTTCCCTCATCCTGCCCCCCAGCCTTCCCTCTCCCCACCTCTCATTCCCTCCTCCAACAAGGTAAGGCCTCCCAGGGTGAGCCAGCCAAGCCTAGTACATTCAGTTGAAGTGGAACCAAGCCCTTCCTCCTGGATCAAGGCTGTGAAAGTTGTCCCACCATAGGTAGTAGGCTCCTAAAAGCCAGTTCATACACCAGGGATAGGTCATGATTCTAGTACCAGGGAGCCCCTTAAACAGAACAAGCTACACAGCTGTCTTAATTATACAGAGGTCCTAGTCCAGTCCCATGAAGGCCCCACAGCTATTGGTCTAAAGTTCATCAGTTCACACTAGTTTGGTTCTGTTGTCTCTGTATGTTTCCCCATCATGACCTTGATGCTTCTATCTCATAGAAACATTCTTCTCTCTCTCTTTAACTGGACTCCTGAAGTTCAGTCTGGTGCTTGACTGTGGTTCTCTGCATTTACTTCCATCACTTACTGGATGGCTCTATGATGACAATTAGGGTATTCCCCGATCTAATTACTGGGATAGGCCAGCTCAGGCATCCACTCCACTATTGCTAGGAGTCTAAACTGGGGTCATTCTTGTGGATTCAGTGTCAATTTTTAATGTTTATGTTTTGCTTGTTATTTGTTTTTTTCATTTAATTCATATTTTCCAGCCTGTTACAAGTTAGAAAATTTTTAGTTCCAAAGTAAAGTTTGACCTGTCAGGAATTCTGTAATCTCCTGTGTTCTTCTGATTATAGTTAGAATTATGTTCTCATTGGCATTTAGCAGTTTTAGCAACTGTTGCTCTACAGTATATGCAGGCAGAACTCCATGTCTATCACATCTCTATGTATTTTAGCTATCAGTCAAAGTACAATTACAGAATAAGATTGCTATTTTTGGGTTTCAACTTGAATACATCTGGAATTAACTAAAACCCAAATGGTTGGGTACACCTGTGAGGGACTTTTTTCTTAATTAAATTATTCAAAGTGGGATGACCTACTTTTGTTCCATATCTTTTGAGGTAGGGAGATGTATCTTTAATCCAAATCTTTTGACCTATTTTAATCTGGGCCACACCTTTTGCTGGCAGCCTATATAAAGGACATGGAAGAAGGAAACTTGCTCTTTTTGCCTGCTTGCACTTGCTTTCACTGGCAAGTCTATTCCATCCCTGGCATCAGAACCTACTTCATGGGATTCTGCATATACTGAAGACCAGCAGAGACAAACTTGCTTTATGAAATGAACAACTACAGGATGCTTAGACTGTCTGAAGGTAGATAGCCATTGTTGGACTAGCTGGACTACAGCCTATAAGTCATTCTAATAAATCTGATTCTGATAGATGATAGAAGATAGATAGATGATAGATAGATAGATAGATAGATAGATAGATAGATAGATAGATGATTTATTTTATCAGATATGTTCCTCTAGGGAATCCTGCATATGTAACTCCATTTTCTGTGATTCCCCATGGTCTAAGGTTACTTCCTTAATTTACTAGTTTATCTCATTGCTATTCTCTAATGCCTTGAGTTAAGAGAGCATCTACTATCTAGGTCTGAACTTCCATGAGCTTGACAATTAAATCCCACCAAAGATAACCAAGCATCTAGATCTCAATATGTAGATTTCTATAATTCATTGACAGACATCTTTAGTTTTTAATCTTTTGAGCTTTCTGTAGTCTTCTGTGTTTGTAATTTAGCAACCAGCCAGGAATTAGAGTATTATTGTTACAGAAATTAAGCCTATCAATTAATCAATGGATTTTGTACTTTGAAATCTTTTCTGAAAATTTTCACTTTTCTTTTACTTGAAATCTTGTCATCTTGCACCTAAAACCAATAAGATTATTATTTTGTGGTATCTCCCCTCTGAATGTTAGAAAAGACTTAAAGGATATCTGCTCACTTTTGGCATAGTAACAATCCCTGGAGCGTGAGTTCCTTTCAGGTCCAACTTCCTGCTTGTTATCTTGCAGCGCCTCTAAATGGTTGTCTGTTTTTATTAATATGATCCATCTCTTTACATTGTTATCTACAAACAGAATCACCTATTCTCATCTAGAAGTCAATATTGGAAATCATGACCCTGATTTAATAGCATTTTTCTGGTGTAATTCCCCACTTTATATGTATAGCTAAAATTGTATGCTATATTTTTCATGCCTTTAAAATAAGTTTAGTGTTTATTCCAAATTAGCAAAAATAAATTCTAAGGTATCCTTTCTTTCTTTAATGCTTTCCTTAAAATTTTTAAGTTTTCTCTATTAAACACTCTGGATGCTGCATGTAGATTATTGTTGCATAACATTTATGAAAAGTGTGCATTTCAGAGTTTCTGTGTATCATTGTATCAATATTGATTATACTCACTGACTTCTAAAACATTTTTCCTTAAGTGTCTTCATATTTATTAGCAAAGTGCTGCCCAAAGTATTCATTTATCATTGTATTTATTGCAGGTCCTTATAACCTGTATCTTGATGTAGTTTATGTTAGTTCACAAAAATAAAGGTGCACTCTGCTGAACTGCTATGGCTGAGTTAAACAGATACAGAGTGACCAATCTTAGAACACTATTAACAGTTTATTTTAATTAAATTCATTTATTTATTTTACATCCCAATTGGTTTCCCCTACTTCATGTCCTCCCATTCCCTCCCTCATCCCTTCCCCCAATCCACCCTTCTTTCATTTCTGTTCAGAAAGGGCCAGGCCTTCCATGGGTGTCAACAAAACATGGCATATCAAGTTGAAGTAGGACTAAGCTCCTCCCCTGTGGTGGTATTGTGTTCCCCACAACATTGTGCACCCTAATAAATTTATCTGGGGTCAGAGAACAGACAGCCACTAGAACAGAGCCAGAAATGGTGGCTAGAAAATGGGTCAGAGCAAGTCTTAGCAGAAGTTGGGCGGTGGTAGTGCACACCTTTAATCCCAGCACTTGGGAGGCAGAGCCAGGTAGCTGTGGCTTGTTCTGTCTTTCTGATCTTCCAGCAGTCACCCCAATACTCACCTATTATTAAGGCTGGGCAAGGCAACCCAGTATGAGGAATAGTTTCCCAAATGCGAGCCAAAATGTTAGAGACAGCCCTGCCCCCACTATTAGGAGTCCTGCAGTAGATCAAGCTAAGCAACAGTTACATATATGTAGAGGGCCTAGGTCAGTTCAATTCAGGCTCTTTGGATAACACAGTTTTATTTTATACATCAGAATTGTGAGACGGTAAGGAACTTGCCTAATTCTGCACAGCAATTTTGAAGCAGAACAGAGACTGCTTCCCTGCAGCCTATACTGTGTTGTTAAAATTGGTTGAATCCCAAATACCCACAACTTGCACCACTCACCTTTTACATACATATAAATTCAAGTGAAAGCTATACATATTCCAAAGTAATTTTAAGATCTAAAATTATGAATATCTTTCCATTAATAGTCTGTTTTGTAAAATCAATTCTGGCTATTAAGGATACCTAAATTTAGGACCCACTCTTCCTGGTATGTGTCATTCCAGGAACTTTGTCGATGTGTGCTGAATGTGACTAATTAGAGTCTTTGCAATTCCTTAAAGAAATGTCCTGCTAGACTTGTCCAACATGGTTGGGTTTACTAAATATGAAGATCCATATGGAGGATAAATGATGTCTATGTACATTCTGTTAAAGGAATTTACCCAAATGGGAGAAATAAATGAGTAAGCCTCCCCCCTCCCCACGTAATCTGTTTGTTCCCATGAAAATAAAATAATGAAGAAAGAACTAAGTTAGAAGTCAAGAAATTAGTGTTTTAGGTCAAATTCTGCTAATCACTATTAAATATCTAATTTCTTTGCTAAGGGTTATATATTCCTCATCCTAAATTGAAACCTTTAATGTGGAACAGAATCTCTACTTACCTTAGAGGTGATGGAAGGAGTTCTATTGAGTGGGCAAAGGTAGGAAGCTTCCAGAACCTGTGTCATCACACAACTAGAAATTAAAATAGAAATGGTATGTTAGCTCTGACAATTTCTGTTTGATACTATATGACTAATATACATAAGGAAAGTCTGGATTTATCTGATGATGGTAGGGAAGTGTGTTCATGCAAGGCCTGGTTCCCCAGAGGAGGGACCCCTGCACTGGTTTCTGTAATAAGTAGTTAAAGTGATATGAATTGTAGTCAAAGAGGAAATGTCTTGTGCAAAGATCCCAAAGAAACAGAGAACATGGTGGATTTGTAGAACAGAAACAAGTGAGTAAAGTGGGATTCAGGAGCTGAAGTCATGAGGGGTATATAAGAAAACATCATTCTGAACAAAACAAAATAAATATGGAAAAAATAAGCAACTTAATTCCAAGAATACAGATACCTTCATTGAGTGGGGCTTTGAATGTCTGCGATGAAGAATTGGGAGCTATTGTGCGAAAAGCAAATTAACCTTGTATTGTAGAAAGGATTACCTAAAAGGTTCTATAATCCAAGCGCTGGCACTATGCGTTAATAAAAGATTTGGAAGAACTATTGACTCATAGTACAGGTTTACAAAAATGTATTACTATCTGAGTTACAAAACAGGGGAACATCACTGTAACAAAGATACTCTGTCACATACACAAGTGTACAGACAACTGGTGAGTGTCAATGTGGCACTGATACCACCAGCACCTTCTTGGTTCCTTTATGTAGTCACTTGTAAAAGTATGTGAATAATAGAAGCTTAGCTGCTTAGCTGCTTAGCTGCTTCTTCTTCTTCTTCTTTTTTTTTTTTTTTTTTTTAACCACCAGTGCCACTGGTGGTTCTTTTTTGCTTTTTTTTTTTTTTTTCCTTCCTAGAAGTATCACTTAATTAGTACAAAGTGACAGTGGGAAAATAAAAGCATTTCTTTTTCAGAGTTGGGTTGTAGAAATATAGAGTCCTGTTTACTCAGTTGTACATGAATTTCTAAATGGTCTTATTAATAGAAAACCTGGAGCCAGATATAGGAGTGAAAAGCTGAGAGAGATCAGAGGAATATGAACCTCCACATGCTTACCTCACTTCACCAACTCCATAGCTTCCAAAAGCAAGATACTTCCTGTCTACCCACGCTTATCTGCCTTCTGTATGCCTTGCTGTTCTGCCATCTAATTTACTCTCTCTGTCCAGCTACATCACTTCCTCTTCCTGCCCAGCCCTGTCACTTCCTGTCTGTATATAGAGACCTCCAGACTTCTATGGTTAATTAGTGTTGGAATTTAAGGTGTGTGCCACCATGCCTGGCTCTGTTCCCAGTGTGGCCTTGAACTCACATAGATCCAGATATATTAAAGGTATGTGCTGACATTGTATGACATTTGTGTTTACTTATAAAAGCTGGCTTTTTTCTCTGATCTCCATGCAAGCTTTCTTTATTAGAACACTAACGAAATATCACCACATTTCCCCTTTTTTGTCTAAAATAAAAGTTATAACTAATATAAATATAACTAATAAATCTATATGCAATAAGTACAATAACTATATATAATATATATAAGCAATAAATACATCAACAATGTCTAGTCCATTTGAATTTGACAAATTCAGAGACAATATTCCATTATTTATCCTATTTTGATGAGTACAAAATGTACCTAATTCACTTTCTATCCTAACTTATATTACCAATAGAAAACTATCTTATGATGTCTTTCAATTTTATACACTTTACACCTCCTAGTGAGTTTCTTTTCTGAAATTTCTTAACAAGGAAAACTATAACTACATCTATCTAATCTTTAACTTTCTCAGAGACCTGAGAAAGAATTAATATTACCTAGTAAAATAGGAAGTGCCAACAAGTGACTTCCAAAAATGTGAGTTATGACAGAAACAACCAACTTCCTGGACAGTCAGCCGAGGTTTCTCTGCAATGTCGGGGCATTATCTCCAGCCTACAAGCTTAGCATATCTGATAGACTCATTTGTGAAACAAGACATATGCAAGGATGTATGTAAGGCCTAGAGCTCAACCTCATATTTGGTGCAAATATTCCGTGTACCAGATAAACTTGTATTCTGCCAGTGTCATGCCAGATTCTGGAAATTGCTGGTGTTTTTAGAATTTGACTTCCCATTCTTCTTGGCTTGTGGGTGGCTTCATCTCCTTTATTAAATACCAGACTATCATTGAGAGGCCAGACTTTGTTAGCCTAGTTACTCCTTTAAGAATAACTGCTCCAGCTACTATTCCATTGCACACCAGAAGCCATTGGTCCACTGCCTGTCCAGCTGCCTTCAAAGGTAGGCTCACTGTACCTTTTCTGGATTGCAAAGCCACTTCAGCAATGGTGTCATATTGTCCTGGCCTCAGAGGATGCCTATTGCCAAAGCTGCAACCACATCTGTCTTGGCAAAGATCGGTAGTCCTTTGTTTTGTGTCTTGCTTTTCCATTTTGGACAGCATACTGTCAGCAGTTAATGCAAGGGCACTTTCTTACCCAGGGGCTAACAGTGAAAGTAATTCCATGTGGAGGTTCTTTAATGCCCATATCTTCTCTGAAGTAAATTGGTGCTGCCAGGAACAGAAATGTCTCATAGTCATTAAAAAAAGAAAAAAAAAAATCTATGTTTAAAACTTTTTTTTTTTTTTTTTTTTTAGCTGAGGATCCAGCCCAGGGCCTTGCGCTTGCTAGGCGAATGCTCTACCACTGAGCTAAATCCCCAACCCATTTTTAAAACATTTTAAATGTCATATTCTGTAGGTCATTGAAGTGCTTGAAGATTACCTACCTAATTGAAATATAAAGAGAGATAGTTCAATGTTAAACACAATAGCGTTGAGAGATTCTAGAGGAATATGTAAACCAGGAGCCACATCCATAACCAGCTCTGAAGACAATAACACCCTTTTACAGTTTGAACCATTGAACCCAAAGGAAGAGTACTGGGATACTTATCTGCAGGGAGTGTGAACATGCCAAGGGTGAAAGGAGCCTGCTGTGGTGCATTAATCAATCCACTCACACTCCTTAGGTTCTGCTTCTAGTCTCTCACTAAGGCCCATTAAAATATTTTAATTACTTTCTGCCTCTCCCCATGCTCACCATTGTATCCAGATCTACAATGTCCTTGCCTATTACTTCAAGAGTCCCCAATAATTCCCTTCTCTCTGCTACTTTATTTCTTCCTTTCTTTCTAGTATCTATGTTGCTACCAATTACATCCTTCTAAATTCAAATTTGATCAAATCACCCTCTCATTTAAAACTAAAACCCTCTGTTACATTCAATCTACTTTCTGCATCTGACATAATGGAAATTAGTTCCTTCCTGCTTTATATCCTTAACTCTTCCCAGTGATACAGTTCTATGTCTTGGCTGATGGACCCTTACAATGCAGTGAAGGGGTTTTGATGACCCAAGCCCCATGATTTCTCTTTCTTTTCAGCTTTTACTAGAGCATTTTTCCTTGCTCTCATTTACCTATCAAGACCCCACTAAACATCCCCTGTCTAGGAGGTCTGCTTTGAGTTTCCTTTCAATTACATTGAATACTTTCACATGTCTTTTGTATATCTTATCATTTCATCAATATTAATTATAGTATCTTTTAGTTATTTAATATGATCATCTTCCATTAATGGGAGGATCATGGAGAAAATGAAAACTGTCTACTTTAGTGGTCACTTATCCACAAAGCCTGCTATGAGTTCTCACATGAAAAGTTTGCATGAGCAGGAGAGGGTAATTCAGGTTAAGGTTGAAGCTTAATGATATTTCAACATAGTTTTCTGGTATATATGAAGCACTGGGTTCTAGTCCCAGCAATTTCAAAGTATATCAATAACGTGGTAGCAAAGCTTCAGTGTAGATTTTATATATCCAAGTTTCTCATCATGTAGGCTATGATATCTGCTAATTGCCATTTGCAGAGACAAATTACCATTCACAACTCATAGACTCAGCTAAAGTCTTAAGATGGAGGGAACAGTTAGAAGATAGACTGAAGAGTAATATGTATGCCATATAAGACATTCAGTTTAATTCAAGAAATATTGATTAAATACTTGCTGTGTATCTAATCTTGTAATAAGCAATTAACCAAGTGTTTATTTTAATAGAGATGCCCTACTTTATTCAAGGTCAATTTCTCCAGTCTATCAATGAACATACATTTGTCTTTTCATAACCATTATTTATACCACAATAAAGATCATATCAAGGAATCCATGCTACACTGAGGTCTGAGCTCTATACTAAGCACTTAATGCTGACACAGACTTGGCTTCAGGTCTTGCTGAATGCTATTCCTTGTTTTGTTTGTTTGTTTGTTTGTTTGTTTTTTAATGGTGTGAACTGGGTCCAGACTCTCTCATTATTTCTCTACTCTACCATCTAGAAACTAGAAGACGTGCGTTCATCTGTATCGTTAAATGAAATGTCTGCAGCTTACTTTTCAAAATTAACCACACAGATATTAGCTTTCAGTGTGTGTGTGTGTGTGTGTGTGTGTGTGTGTGTGTGTGTGTGTGTGGTTTTATGTTTTGCCAAAATTGAAGCATTTCTTCTAGTTTTACACAAGTAAACATTGACAGCAGTTTCTAAGATGTTAAGGTTTACTCCTCAAATTAATTATACAGCTTCTTTTGGAAAGTAAGATCTCTCTTTGTGACCAAGAACTAGCTCTGTAATTAACCTGATTCTGGGACCAAGATTACTCTGATTCTGTGCCACTTGAGAAGTAGAGAGGTTAGAGTTTAATATAATCTACAATACAATCTAACTTCCAATTAAATTTATGCAAAGCTTTTTTTGTGTTTTGTGTTTTTGTTTGTTTGTTTGTTTTTCGAGACAGGGTTTCTCTGTGTAGCTTTGTGCCTTTCCTGGAATTCACTTGGTAGCCCAGGCTATCCTTGAACTCACAGAGATCTGCTTGGCTCTGCCTCCCGAGTGCTGGGATTAAAGGCGTGTGCCACCACCGCCCAGGTTGGAAAGTTTTTAGTTTGGGCAGATAGTGAAAACATACATATCATTAATCAAGGTGATGACATATAAGAAAATGAAGACCTGGAGAATTGGCATTATGAAATTTCTGTGGTCAGAAAGCAGCACTGTCACCAAAGAAGTATTGTAAAGCTGAAAACAAAAGAACAACCTTGAAGAAAGTGGTAGACTATGTATGGTGGCACATACCTTTAACTCCAGTAATCAGGAGTCAGAGGAGGGTTGGTCTCTGTGAACTAGTCTGGTCTACACAGCAAATTCCAAATTATGCAGGACTACATGATGAGACTTTGTCTCAAAAAGATTATTTACACATGCCTGATGCCTGTAGAATCCAGAAAACAGTGTCAGAATTACAAATGGAGGCAAAAATATTTGAAAGCTACTTTGAGGGTACTGGGAATTGGACCTAGGTCCTTTGTAAGAGCAAAAAATATTTCTCACTACTGAGTCATCTCATCAGCCCCCTGAGTTACTTCTATAAGATTTCAGGAAGCTTGGAGATAAGCCTGAATCAAGTTAAAAGTGGCAACTTGAGTAATTATTTATCTTGCAGTCAATTGTGTCTTCTTTCTCCTTGTATTTGGGAATATAATGTTCTAATTAGACTTAGCAAGATGCATGTTTGTTTGTTTGTTCCAGAGTACTTCTAAAATTTTCATCTTGCCCTTTTCTCCTGGGAGTTCACAGGAAAGCTTGAAATGCCCACTGAAACTCTACAACACACACCTCCAAGCAGATGCCAAGGATGTCTGCTCCCTTAATGATCTGCCCCAGATGTTTGAAGATCTGAATCATCTCCTTATCAGTTTTCCTGAAATGTGCACCATCCAGCTGTCCTTGAAGCAGTTATCTTGGCATGGTGATTACAACATGTATTGGATAAACTCAGTGCAATTTTCCAAAGTCTCCATTTCCACTGTCCCCACACAACAGCAGATTTCCTTGCCTAACACTTCTGGCTTTGCTTGCTTGTTTTCCATTATATAGTCACTGAGATACACTCAGCAGCTCCTGCTAAGGGAAGGGAACTGTGAACATTTAGCTGACATTATGCAAATATAGTGACAAATTGGTCTGTGTTTGACAGAATTGTGAGGGCAATAATCAGAAGAAACATAAATTCCAGGTATCTTTGGCCACTAGAAGACAGAATTGAGTATTTTTTTTCTCTTATTTTTGTAGTCTCCTTCATTTTACCTGTTCCCATATGAGCTTCAGGAAGTCCTGGGATGTGACAAAATTGCCAAAGTAGGCTGCAATAGTAAAGCATTTCTTGAAGATGCTGTGAACAAGAGCAAATTTATCATTACTCCTAATACTGGATGCTATCCTAGTCTCTCCCTCCCACATGCCCTTAGTAACATAATCACTATCCAGGTGACTTTACATTCAAATTCTAGACATATTTTTCCTGCCCTTTTCCATTTCTCATGTCACTATTTTCTGATGATCCTTTATGAGAAATAATTTCACATTTCTCCCATGTGTCCCTTGTAAAGACTTATGAAGGTTGACTCATCAGGGTTTGTGTAGTATTTATTATTTCAATCACATTTTTTGAATGGCATATTTGTAGCTTTGCACAGTGTTGCAGTGAATATAAAACAAGGCTACAGAGATTATCTCTGACTCTGTGGGCTCTACACAGGTATTCTTTCCTCTAGTGTCTACTTCTTCAGAAAGGTGTCACATACCATATCTCTCTACCCAAAGTCATCTATTGGAGATAGATAGGGCATTTATCTTTTGTGGTACTGGTTGTAGCAGGATTAAGGTATATGCAAGATAATTCTATGAAGCAAATAACAAAGTGAAATTGTTCACTTTTAAACAGATCAGGAAACACAGAAGAAAATTTAAGGGGAAACTATCCTCTAAATTTCTCCTTATTAGTCTGTTTTCAGCATTCATTATCATGAAATTTCAGAGGTAGGCTGACTTTATGTATAATTTCATTATCCCATAGTTGTGAAAACTCAACATCTTGGTGCTGAATGTTAGCATCAACTCTGGTGAGGACCTCATGGTTGGTGATGGAGTACGTGTGTGCATGAGAGTGGAGTACGTGTGTGCATAAGAGTGGTCCTATGGCCAAACAGGAAACCAGAAAGAAAACAGACTCTATAATCCATACTAAGGACATGATGACCCCAGCTAACCTATGGGTATCTTCTTGGCCTCCTCTTGTCCATAGTCCTCCAATCACAGCACCACCTAGACAATGGGTTTCAAACCCATGAACCCTTTGAGGAGAGCCCCATTCAAAGCTCAGAAACAATAAATCAAACCCTGTCATCTTTTTTTTTTTTTTTTTTTTTTTTTTAGTTCACATTGAGTATGGAGCAAGGCTTTCAAATGAGAAATAGGGTCGTTTCTTATCCAATTAACAATCTGATTTTTAATGAATGAGGAGCACAAATATAATATGACACTTTTATCAGAGTCTGGGTAGATTCTTCAAGCAATCAGGGAAAAGGAAGAAAGAGGTAGCAAGACTTCTTTAGACCTGAATTTCTTAACTACAATTCCATTGGAATTTGGAGACTAGATGATGTTTTTTCCCCCGAGGATCCTATTCTTTCTATTCATGAAGTGCCATCCCTAGCTCCCTAGATGGCATTAGCATCCTTCCCCAGTTATGAAGATCAAAAGGACTTCCATGTGTCTCCATATATATTCTTTAATATAAAGTTGCCCATGAGTTGAGAACACTGGCTTAAGCCAATAAATGTGAATATTTGATTATTATAAATAATATCTTCAGTAATTTAGAAAGCCTTCTGTTCATCAGCTGTATCATCTGAAATATTAACACTAGAATTTTAACTTTGATGTGATTTTTTATTTACATCTTTTATCATGCTGTGGTCATACTGCTGCACAGTATAACTGGTTTCTCTAATGATATGAACATTGGAATTCAGATTGCAGGGGCTATGTGCCTCACAACTGCCCCCTGATATTTCCTTTAAGTGTGATGTCTTTCCCTAATACCAACTTGAAACATGATCTCTGTGGAGGTCTACTTATATCACAGTAATAAATGAGTATATATGTGTGTGTTTGTGGAAGAAGGGACTGAGATCCAAGGTAGATAGCAAAGATCTCCACACACATTAGAATTATTGCTGATGCCTCAACTTGCACCTTGTGAACAGATTACTGTTGAGTGTTTTATATTGTCTTATTTAATCCCCAGTAACATATGTAATCTGTATGTTTACACATCCACTCTAAAGGGAGGAAATTGAAGCATATCTATCCTTTATTTTTTCCAATAATTGAATAAAATTAATACCTCCATGTAGCCCTAGTATGGTAAATGATGGATGAGAAAAATACACAGTGTGCACACAACATCTTCTCATTATAAACTCAGTAGTCCTTAATATCAACATCTGCCAATACACGGTGATTCTTCATTTATGAACCTGCTCCTGGAGCTCTGATCTCTTTTGTTTTTCTAATCATGAGGACAAAGTTACTGGTGCCAGAAGCAGAAGGCAGAGCTCTGTAAGGAGGTGGGAGGTCAAGGTCAAAAGTGTGAAAAAGGCCTCATCTGCCTTGCAGACTCATCTTTACAAGCTGCCTTCTGACTCATATTTGTTTTGCTCTCTTGAGTCTCTTTCTTCAGTCACAGCTGCAAAGAACACAGCAATCATCATCTGAGCGGTCATCTCCAAATTTCAAAGGACAGCCCAACAGAGGAAACAATAACAGATAACACACATGGCCTGTGTATTCACATGCAAACTGAGAATGAATTCAAAATCCTCAAACTTCTAAATTTGTCTAAAGAGAACCACTAACTGCTTTTCTGCTTGATTACCCCCCCATTCTCCAAGGATTTTATTTAATAGGATTATTTTTCTGAACTATTTAATATTGTGCTTCTTTGACACCAAAGATAAAATAGGCAAACCAATAAAGGGCTGTGATAAAAAAGCAACCAAGATATGACTTCTCAATTGATTTTGTATATAACTTGGCACAGCATCCCACCATATCCTTGATTTGATCTCATTTTAAATGTCATTGTTCCCCTTGTGTCCATCAGTTTCTACCACAATAAAGCTTTTATCTTACACACTGATGTTGTCTTTAGTGGTATCTTGCTAACTCATTCTAGTACTTCAGGTAATAATCTTTTCACTATTTTCACCTATTTGGTAATCTCATTTCCCCCTATTATTACTATAAGAAGCTAAAATAGTCTATCCATCTTCTGACATCTATGGGCTGCTTGCACATAGTATACATATATGCTGACAAAACTGCCATTCACATGAATCAAAAATAAATAAATCTATTTATTAAGTGACATATTACTATATGTTCTAAGATGGCTTTGAACACACAATCCTCTTGCCAAAGGCTTCTGATTTCCTGGATTATCTGCCTGAGACTTCATACCAGTTATAATAATATACATTGGAGGTGGCTGCCTAAAGACACTTTCTAATCTCTCTCAGTTCCCCCAGACTCAACTCTCACGATCCTCACTAACAACAACACATCACTAGCTGCAGCCTCCCCTCCCTCGTATCTACACCTCCTGTGGATTCCACAAACCTTCCCCCTAGTCTTGTCACTGTGTCCCAGCCCCCACCTTGAGTGGATACCTCCTACTCAACCACATGTCATGCCGGCCAGAAGACCAACTAGGCTGTCCAAAGAACTTCTCCACTCTCTCTTTTTCCCTAGATCAAATCCTCAGTGTCATATCTAGCACTGTAACTGAGTATCAACTACAGCTTCTCTTTGCCTGTCTTACCCTCCTGTGAATTCCACAGACCATCTGTCTCTTGGCCTCCCCATTTCCATCCTTGAACACCAGCAAGTACTCCCCATGAACACACCAGTTGAGCCGGCTAGGACAAAAAGGAATACACAGCCAACAAGCTCTAAAAATCCAGAGAGGAAACAAAAGCCAAGGAATAACCCCCCCCCCCACACACACACACACAAATATCCAGAAATCAGCACTTAGACCTATAATCACTCCAAATCTAGATGCCTAGGTGGCAGCTTGAGAACACAATCAATAACAACCAGGACAATATATCTCAACTATAACTCAGCTATCCTAACACAGCAGGCTCTGAATATTCCAACCTCACTGAAGCACAAGCAAAAAAAATCAAACCAAGTATATAAAGATGATAGATGTCATTAGAGAGGAAATAAATAAATTCCTCAATGAAATCCAAGAAAACACAAACAAATATTAGAGGGAGAGAATAAATAAAATAATTCCAAGAAACAAAAGAAGACAGTTGAAGGAAATGAATAAAGCTCTCCAAGACCTTAAAATGGAAATAGAAGCAATAAAGAAAACACAAAATGAAAAAATTTTGGAAGTAAAAAATAAATAGGTATGTGAACAATAACTATAGAGAAAATGTGGTGATATTGTGTCCCCCAATATATTGTGTACCCTAATAAACTTATAAGGGATCAGAGAACAAAAAAACCACTAGATAGATACAGAGGTCAGAAAATGGTGGCACACACACCTTTAATCCTAGCATTCCAGAGGCAAAGATCCATCTGGATCTCTGTGAGTTCAAGGCCACACTGGAAACAGCCATTCATGGTAATACATACCTTTAATCCCAGGAAGTGATCTCAGAAAGCAGAAAGGTTTATAAGGTATGAGGAAGAGAAACTTTAGCCTTTCTTAAGCTTTTGGCTTTTAGCAGCAGTTCAGCTGAGATCCATTCAGATGAGGACTCAGAGGCTTGCCATTTGAAGAAACAGGATCAGCTGAGAAGTAGGCAAGGTGAGGTTAGCTGTGGCTATTTTTGCTTCTCTGATCTTTCAAAATTTACCCCAATACCTGGCTCCAGTGTTTTGTTTTGTTTTTTAATTAATAAGACACTTTAAGATTTGTGTTACAAGGAACACTTCTCTAAAAGAATACAAGAGATGGAAGAGCAAATTTCAGGCATTGAAAATACAATAGAAGAAGTGGATATATCAGTCAAAGAAAATGTTAAATCTCAAAATTTTCTGACATAAAACATTCAGTAAATCTTGGCTGAACCTAAGATATTATTATATATATAATATTAGATATATTATAATGGGAATAAAAAAGGAGGGTAATAATAATCAAAGAAGTAGAAGAATCCCAGCTCAAGGACACAGAAAATATTTTCAACAAAATCATAGAATAAATTTACCTAACAAAAAGACAGAAATA
Source organism: Onychomys torridus (assembly GCF_903995425.1). NCBI lineage: Eukaryota > Metazoa > Chordata > Mammalia > Rodentia > Cricetidae > Onychomys > Onychomys torridus. The sequence goes on from NC_050444.1 coordinate 86,847,450, forward strand.
CCTATGAAGATACAAGAAGCATACAGAATACCAAGTAGATTCAACCAGAGAGAAAGACAACTTTCCAAATAATAATCAAAAGAAAAAATATACAGAACAAAGGAAGAATATTAAAAAGGACGTAACATATTAGAATTATATCTGACTTCTCACTGGAGACACTAAAAGCCAGAAGGGCCTAAACAGATGTCTTGCAGACTCCTAGAGACTACAGATGCCAGCCCAGACTACTATAGCAAGCAAAACTTTCAATCACTATATATATAGAAAATCAGATAAGCCATGATTAAGTCAAATTTAAACAATATCTATCTACAAATCCAGCCCTACAAAAGGAACTAGAAATAAAATTCCAAACCAAGGATGTTAATTACCCTCATGAAAATAGAGGAAATAAATAATCTCTCTCCAGGAAAACCAAAAGAAAGGAAACACTTACAGACTCTCTCTCTCTCTCTCTCTCTCTCTCTCTCATTTGTATGCACACACACTACCACCACCACCAACAACAACAATAACAACAAAATGACAGAAATTACCAGTCATTGGTCATTGATATCTCTCAATTCCCTAGTAAAAAGACACAGGCAAATAGAACAGTAGTAAAAATATATCTGTCCTCTGCTGCATATAGTATACACATGTTAACACCAAAGATAGAAATCATCTCAGAGTCAAGGATTGAAAAAACATGTTCCACACAAAGAACCTAAGGAGCAAGGTATTGTAGCAATTTTATTTTTTATTTTTATTATTAATAAAGTTTCTATTCATTTTACATACCAACCACAAAGCCCCTCTCCTCCCTCCTCCTGCCCCTAGCCTTTTCTCCCAAATCTACCCCCTATTCCCACCTCCTCCAAGGCAAGGTCTTTCATGGGGAGTCAGCAGAACCTGATATATTCAGTTGAGGCAGGTCCAAACCCCCTACCCCGCTCCACCAAGGCAGCACAAGGTGTCCCACCATAGGTACTGGACTCCAAAAAGCCTGCTCATGCACCAGAGATGGATCCTAATCCCACTGCCTGGGGTACCCCTAAACAGTTTAAGCTAAACAATTGTCTCACCTATGCAGAGGGCCTAGTCCAGTCTCATGGGGGCTCCACAGCTATTAGTCCATAGTTCATGAGTTCTCACTAGTTTGGCTTGGTCATTTCTGTATGCTTCCCCATCATTATCTCGATGTCCCGTGCTCATTGAATTCCTCTTCTCTCTCATCGACTGGACCTCTGCAGCTTGGCCTGGTGCCTATCTGTGAATCTCTGCATCTGCTTCCATCAGTTACTAGATGATTACCAAAATACGCCAGTTCAAGCACCCTCTCCATTATTGCTAAGGTGGAGGTCATCCTTGTGGATTCCTGGGAACTTCCCTAACACCCTGTTTCTCCTATTCCCATGATGTCTCCATCTATCATAGTATCTCTTTCCTTGCTCTCCCACTCTGTTCCTGTTCCGGCTCAAATATCCTGTTCCCTTATGTTCTCATCCTCTATCCTCTGCTCTCCATTGCTCCCCTCACCCCCAGTTTGCTCATGGAGATCTCATGTATTTCTCCTTTGCAAGGAGATCCATGTTTGCTTCTTAAAGTTTTCCTTGTTATTCAAACCAAAACAAATAAAAAGAAATGGGGAAAGACACTATGTATTCATCAAAGAAAAAGTCCATCAAGGTGACCTTTCGATTCCTAACATTTATGGCCCAAACACAAAGACATCCACATTTGTAAAAGAAACACTACTACAACTTAAATCACCTGTTGACATTCACACATTGAATGAGAAAGAGAGACTTCAATGCCTTACTCTTACCACTGGACAAGTCATCAAGACAAAAACTAAATAGAAAAATATTAGAGCTAACAGATATTATAAACCAAATGAAGTCTAACAGATATCTATTGAATGTTTTACCCAAACACAAAAGAATATACCTCCTTATCAGAACAATAAGGAACTTTCTCCAAAACTGATCACATATTCAGTCACAACATGAGAATCAACAGGTACAGGAACATTTACGTAAGCCACTGAATCTTATCAGACCACCACGGACTAAAGCTAGATTTCAACAACAATGGAATCAACAGAAAGCTGAACAACTAAATAACTCTCCACTGAATGACTACTGGGTCAAAATGAAAATGAAAAAAACAAAAGACTTTCTAGAATTCAATGAAAATGAATGCATAGCATACCCAAACCTATGGGATACAATGAAAATTGTGATAAGTGAAAAGCTCACAGCACTAAGAGCCTGCATTTTAAAAAATGGAGAGATCTCATACTAGATATTTAACTACACATTTGAAATCTCTAGAACAAAATGACGCAAGCATATCCAAGAACAGTAAACAGCAGAAAATAATAAAGCTGGGGGTAGAAATCAATGAAATAAAAACAAAGAGAACAATACAAATTATCAATGTAACAAAGAATTGATATTTTTTGAAAATCAACAAGTCAGACAAATATTTATCAAAACTAACAAAAAGATACAGAGAAAATATCTAAATTTACAAAATCAGAAATACAATGGGAAATATAATAGACTCCTATGAAATCCAAAGAATCATTAGCTCATACTATAAAAAGCTCTACTCCACAAAATTAAAAAATCTAAAGTAGACAATTTTCTTGATAGATGCAATTTACCAAAGTTAAATAAAAATCATGTAAATAAGTTTAATAGACCTATAACCCCTAAGGAAATAGAAGTAGTCATCAAAAATCTCCAAACCAGAATTCTATAAGACTTAAAAAAAAAAAAGAGTTAACACCAATACTCCTCAAACTATTCCACAAAATAGAAACAGAAAGAATATTATCCAATTTATTTTATGATTTCTCATTTTCCCTAATAACCAACCCACATGAATACTCAACAAAAAGAGAATTATAGACTAAATTCTTTTATAGACATAGATAAAAAAAATACTCAATAAAATCTTTGTGAACAGAATCCAAGAACACATCAAAAAGATAGTCCACCATGATCAGGTAGAGTCTATGCCAGAGATGCCAGGATGGTTCAACATATGAAAATCAATAAATGTAATCCTCCACAAGTGAACTGAAAGAAAAAAAAAAAAAAGGTTCAAACTAACACCACACATGATCATCTAATTAGATGCCTAAAAAGCCTTTGACAAAATCCTATATACCTTCATGATAAAAATCTTAAAGGATTAGGGATAAAAAGGACATACATAAACATAATAAAGGCAATTTATAGCAACAGTACCATTAAAATCAAAATAAATGGAGAGGAACTCAAAGCAGTTCCATTAAACTCAGGAACAATATAAGGTTACCCTTAGTCTGTATTTCTATTTAATATTGTACTTGAAGTTTTAGCTTGAGCAATAAGATAGCTTATGCGAATCAATGTGATTCAGATTGGAAAGGAAGAAGTCAAAGTATCATTATTTGCAGATGAGATGATAGTATACAAAAGTGACCATAAATATTCTACTAGGGAACTTACACAGCTGATAAATACTTTCAGCAACGTGGTTCGATACAAGATTAATTAAAAAAAATCAGTAGCCATTCAATATGCAAATGACAAACAGACTGAGAAAGAAATCACCCTTTACAATAGCCTCAAATAATATAAAATATCTTGAAGTAATTCTAACCAAGCAAATGAAAGACTTGTACGATTAAAAACAACTTCAAGTCTTTGAAAAATGAAATTGAAGAAGATAGCAGAAGATGGAAATAATTCCATGTTTATATATTAACATAGGAAAATGGCCATCCTATCAAAGGAAATCTATAGATTTGACAAAAATCCCTGTCCAAATTTCAATGCAATTCTTTACAAACCTTGAAAGGACTAGTCTCAACTTCATATGGCAATAGAAAATAAACCCGAGTGTCTTAGGGTTTCCATTGCTGTGAAGAGCCACCATGACTGTGGCAAATCTTATAAAAGAAAAAATAGTTCATTGAGACAGCTTACATTTTAAGAGGTTTAATCCATTATCATCATGGTTCAACATGGTGGCGTGTAGGTAGATATGGTGCTGGAGAGGGACCTGAGAGTCTGATATCTTGACCCACAAAGAAACAGAATTGAATTGTTACACTAGGTGTAGTTTGAGCATAGAAGACCTCAAAGACCACTGTCACAGTGACTCAGTTCCAACAAGGCCACACGTCCTAATAGTCCAGTCCTCATGATCTTATGAGGGCCAATTCAAACTACTACATTACACTCACTATCCCTCATAAGATTGTAACAATATAATAATGCAAAATGCATCTAGTCTTTCTTCAAATGTCCCCATAGTCTATGACAGTCTCAACAATATTTAAAAATCCAAAGTTCAAAGTTTCTTCTGAGATTCATGCAATCTCTTCATTCTAATCCACTATAAAATAAAAATTATAAAAATAGATCACATATTTCCAGCATATAATAGCACAGGACATATATTACCTTTCCAAAACATAACAAAAGTAGCAAACTGAGGAAATATTGGACCAAAGCAAAAAAAACTGAAAAATACGTTTGGGAAAACTCCAAAATCTGCTTCTTTGTGTCAGATGTCAAAATACTATTCAGATCTCCAACTCCTTTCATCTTTGTTGACTGCAACATCCTTCCTTATTTTGAGCTGTTTCCACTACCTCTAGGCAGATTTCTTTTGCCATGACTCTGGCATCTTTAACATATTGGGGTCTCTAATGGAATCCAGGCTTCCTCATAGCATCACACCAATGGCCTCTCTGTACCTCCATTCAGGGACAGCCCTAACACATGCCTGGCCTCAGTGGCTTTCCTTATTTGCCCCTTATCTATAAAGCCAGAACAACGTGACCAAAGCTGCCAAGTTCTGCTGCTTTCTAGGGCTGGAACATGGCCCTCTTGTTCAACGACATATTCACCAGCTCTCTGTTTTCACATTTTCCTTCACTACCTAATCTTGGATGCCCTAAAACTGGCCTCAAACCAGGCTGGTCTCAAACTGAAAGATCCTCCTGATATCTACTTCTGTAAGGATAGTATAAAAGGTGTACACCATCCTACCCAGCTATAAGTTTTTCTGTAATTGCTTTTCACAAGTTGGAAACTTAGCTGGGTGGGATCTTGCTCTGTGGTTACCAACTCCTTTTATTCCATTTCAAAATCATTTGTCTCCTTGAACCCAGGACTGAATTATAATGCACTTTCTGGAGCTACTTTTCTCCTGAAATTGTATACTCTGCTCCACCAAAGGTCAACTTAACCACCTGAAGACTGATTCCCAACTTGGACAGACACTCACAACTAAACATGAGGTCAAGCCAGTCACCAGAAATCCAGGCCACAAAGACTAGAAAACAAAGAGGAAATAGAAACCAAGGAGCAAAATACCCATCAAACAAAGGCAAACTCAGAAATTGGGGCCTAGACTTAATTATCCCAAACTGAGATGCCTAAGCATCAGTGAAAAAATATAAGCAACAACAGCCAGGGAAATAAGGCACCACCCGATCCCAGTATTCCTATGAGAGCAAGACCTGAACATTCCAACACAGCCCAAGAACAAGAAAATGACTTTAAAAACAATTTATAAAGATGATAGAGGTTCTGAAAGAAGAAATAAAAACTCTCTTAAAGGAATCAAGGAAAAAAATATTACAGGAAACCAACAAATTCCTTAAAAACTGGAAAAAAAGCCAAGAAAAAAAAAAGGTAACAGAAACTATTTTTGGAATAGAAATCAAAAGAGAATCAATAGTAGCACAAATATTAAAAGGTCTTATTAATAAAAACAAACCCAGAGACAGGTATTGGGGTGAACACTGAAAGATTAGAGAAGCAGAACAGGCCACAGCTAACCTTACCTTGCCAACCTTTCAGCTGATCCTGTTTCCTCAAACTGGAAGCTTCTGTTTTCATCCAAATGGATCTCAGCTGAACTGCTGCTCCAAAGTCTAAAAGCTTCATAGGCTCTAGTTCCTGGTCCTCACACCTTATATACCTTTCTGCTTCTTGTCATCTCTTCCTGGGATTAAAGGATTGTGTCACCATGCCTGGCTGTTTCTAGTGTGACTTTGAAATAACAGAGATCCATACAGATCTCTGCCTTTGGAATGCTAAGATTAAGGGTGTGTGTGCCACCATTTTCTGGCCTCTTTATCTGGTGGCTGTTCTGTTCTCTGACCCCAGATAAGTTTATTAGGATGTACAATATATTAGAAAACACAATATTACCACAATCAATAAAGAAAAGAAACCAAGGAAATTCAGGAAATGGAAAATCTATAGAATACAAGAGATAGAAGAGAATCTCAGGTGTTGAAGACACAATAGAAGAAAAAGATTCATCAGTCAAAGAAAATGTTAAATCTAAATTACTATTAACAAAAAATGTCCAGGAAATCTAGGATACCACCAAAGGACCAAAACTAAGAATAATAAAAATAGAAGGAGAATCTCAGCAAAACACCCCAGAAAATATATTCAACCAAATCACAGAAGAAACTTTTCCCAATCTAAAAAAAGACATGCCTATTAATGTACAAGAAGCTTACAGAACATCAAATATATTGGATTAGGAAAAAAGTCCCCATGCCACACAATAATCAACATGCTAAACATAGAAAACAAAGAAAGAATATTAAAAGCTACAAGGAGAAAAGGCCAAGTAACATATAAAGACAGGCCTATAAAAAAGTACACCTTACTTCTCAACACAGATCCCAAAAGCCAGAAGGGCCTGGACAGATGTCTTGCAGACTCTTAGAGACCATAGATGCCAGCCCGGACTAATACACCCAGTAACCATTTCAATCACCATAGATTAAGAAAACCAGATATTTCATGGCAAAATCAAATTTAAAAAATATTTATCCTCAAATCCAGTCCTACAAAAAGACTAGAAGGAAAGCCAGCCCAAGGAAGTTCACTGCACCCACAAAAACCCAGGCAGTAGATAATCTCACCCAAGCAAAACCCAAAAAAGGGAAATATGCATTCACACACACACACACACACACACACACACACACACACACACAAATTCCCACCACCAACAACAAAAATATAATGACGGGAATAAACAATCAGTAGTCATTCATAACTGTCCATTTCAATTCATTCAATTTCTCAGTAAAAAGAAACAGGGTAACAGAATGAATATGAAAAGAGGATCCATCCTTCTGCTGAAACACGTCTGAACATGAAAGATAGATATGACCTCAGAGTAAATTATTAGAAAAAGATTTTTCAAATAAAATGGACCAAAGAAGCAAGCTGGTATAGCTCTCCTAATATGTAACAAAATAGACTTCAAACCAAAATTAAACAAAAGAGATGGAGAACAGTATTTCGTACTCATTAAAGAAAAAGCCCACCAGGATGACATCTCAATTCTAAACATCTCTGCCCCAAATGCAAGGTCATCCACATTTATTAAAGAAACATTACTAAAGCTTAAATAACACATAAAGCCCCACACATTAATAATGGAGACTTTAACACCCCACTCTCACCAATGGAAAAGTCATCTAGAGATTGAACAGATAAAAAGTGAAACTAAATGATGATAGGATATAAATATATCTAACAGATACTTACAGAACATTTCGAGATATATATATATATATATATATATATATATATAGATAGAGAGAGAGAGAGAGAGAGAGAGAGAGAGAGGGTGGGGGGGGGGGGGGGGGAGAACATAACTTCTTCTCAGACCTTCATGGAACCTCCAAAATTAACCACATACTCTGGTACAAAGCAAGTCTCAACAGACACAAGAAAATTAAAATATCTGTATCTTATGAGACCACTAAAGATTAAAATTGGATTTCAGAAACAACAGAAAGCCTACAACTTCATGGAAACTACTGAATTACCACTGGGTCAAGGAAGAAATTAAAGAAGTCTTAGAATTCAATGAAAATGAATGCACAATATACCCAAATTTATGGAACATAATGAAAGTGGTGCTGTGAGGAAAGTTGATAGCATTAAGTGCTTGCATGAAAAATTAGAGACATCTCATACTAGAGTCTTAACAGCATACTAGAAATATCTAGAACAAAAAGAAGCAGAAATACCCAAGAGTAGATGGCAGGAAATAATCAAACTCAGGGATGAAATGAAGGAAATGAAAGTAAAGAGAACAATATAAAAAATCAATGAAATAAGAATTTTTTTTGAGAAAATCAACAGGATAGGCAAATTCTTATCAAAAACTAATTTAAAAACACAGAGAGAATAGCCAAATTAACAAAATTAGAAATTTCCTCACAGACAGTAAGGAAATCCAAAGAATTGTTAGGTCATACTTTAAGAATCTGTACTCCACAAAATTGAAAAATCTTAAAAATGGGCAATTTTCTTGATATACACCATTTACCAACATTAAATTAAGATCAGATGAACAATTTAAATAAATTCATAACTTCCAAGGAAATAGAAATATTCATTAAAACCATCCTAAACAAAAAATGCCCAGGACCAGATGATTTTAGTGTAGAATTCCACTAGACCTTCAAAGAAGAACTAATTTTCAAATTATTCCACTAAATAGAAACAGAAGAAACATTACCAAATTCATTTTATGATGACACAATTACTCTGATAACCAACTCACATAAAGACTCAACAAGGAAAGAGAACTACTGACCAATTTCCCTCATGAACATAGATGCAAAAATACTCAATAAAATACTGGCAAATCAAATTCAAGAACATTTCAAAAAGATCATCCACCACAATCAAGTGGGCTTTATCCCAGAGATGCGGGGATTGTTCAACATATAAAAATCTGTCAATGTAACTTACTAAGTAATAAACTGAAAAACAAAAACAAAAACACACATAATTGCTAGATGCTGAAAAAGCCTTTGACAACACCCAGCACTCCTTTATGATAAAAAGTCTTGGAAAGATCAGGAATACAAGAACATATTGGTGCATAATAAAGGCAATATATAGCTACCTTACAGCCAACATCAAATTAAATGGTGAGAAACTCAAAGCGATTCCACTAAAATCAGGGCCAAAACAAGCCTGCCCACTCTTTCCATATGTATTAAATACAGTACTTGAAGTTTTAGCTAGAGTAATAAGACAGCTGAAGAAGATCAAGGAGATACAAATTGGAAAGGAAGAAGTCAAAGTATCATTATTTGCATATGATGTGATAGTATACATAAGCGACCACAAAAATTCTACCACAGAAATCCTACAGCTGATTAAACATCTTCAATGAGGTGACTGGATAAAAGATTAAAAGATTAACTCAAAATAAAAAAAAAAAATCAGTAGCACTCCTATATACAGAAGATAAAAGGACTGAGAAAGAAGTCAGGGAAATAACACCCTGTACAGTAACCACAAATAATATATCTTGGGGTAACTCTAACCAATCAAGTGAATAAACTGTTTAACAAATACTTCAAGTCTTTAAAGAAAGAAATTGGAGAAGGTATCAGAACATGGAAAGATCTCTCATGAGCATGGGTTGTCAGGATTAACATAGTGAAAATGGTCACCTTACCAAAAGCAATCTAGAGATTCAATGCAATTCTCATCAAAATTCCATCACAATTCTTTATAGACTTTGAAAGAACAGTACTCAACTTGATATGGAAGACAAAAATACAAGAATAGCTAAACTAATATTGTACAATGAAAGTTCTTCTACATGTTATCACCATTCTTGATTTCAAGCTGTGCTACAGACCGATAATAATAAAAACTACATGGTAATTGCATTAAAAAATGGCTGGTTGATCAATGGAATTGAATCAAAGATTCAGAAGTATATGTGCAAACCTATGGACACTTGATTTTTTGACAAAGAAGCCAAAATTATACATTGGAAGGAAAAAAAGCATCTTCAACAAATGGTACTGGTATAACTAAATTTTTGCATGTAGATGAATGGAAATGTATCTGTCACCCTGCTCAAGTCCAAGTGGATCAAAGATCTCAACATAAAACCAGATACACTGAACCTAATAGAAGAAAAAGTGGGGAATTGCCTTGAACGAATTGGCACAGGATCCAACTTCCTGGATAGCACACTAATTGCACAGGCACTAAGACCACAGCAATTAACAAATGGGACCTCATAAAACTGGAAACCTTGTGTAAGTCAAAGTACCCTGTTGATAGGAAAAATAGGCAACCCACAGAAAGGGAAAAGATCTTCACTAAACCCACATCTGACATAAGGCTAATATCCAAAATACATAAAGAACTCAAGAAAGGAGACATCAATAAACTAAACAATACAATTAAAAATTGGAGTACAGAGCTAAACAGAATTTTCAGCAAAGTAATCTCAAATGGTTGAGAAACACTTAAGAAAAACATTCAACATCCTTAGTTATGAGGGAAATGCAAATCAAAGACACACTGAGACTTCATCTTACACCTGTCAGAATAGTTAAAATCAAAAACACAAGTAACATGGTGGAGACGATATGGAACAAGAGAAACACTCCTCCACTGTTGGTATGAGTGGTAACTTGTACAGCCACCTTGGAAATCAGTATGGGAATTTCCCAGAAAATTGGCAATTGATCTACCTCAAGATGCAGCTATAGTGCTCCTGGGCATATACCTAAAAGATACTCCACCATACTACAAGGACTCTGCTCAACTATGTTAACAGCGATTTTATTTATTATAGCCAGAAACTGGAAACAAGTTAAATGTCCCTCAACAGAAGAATGGATACAGAAATGGTGGTATATTTACATAATGGAGTATTAATCAGTTGTTAAAAATAATCACACCAAAAAATTTGCTGATAAATGGATGAAACTAGAAAAGATCATCCTGAGTGAAGTAACTCAGACTCAGAAAGACAAGTGTGGTATGTACTCACTTACAGGTGGATATTAGCAGTTAAGTAAGGGAGAACCATGCTGCAATACATAGATCAAGAGAAATTGATGCCTAGCCTAAACTGTAATCAGAAAGGCTTCACCCAGCAACTGATGAAAATGGATGTAGAGACCCACAGTCAAACATTAGGCAGAACTTGCTGAATCCTGCAGAAGAAGGGAAAGAAGGACTGTAGGACCCAGTGCCAAGGGAACCACAAGAAAACCCACAGAACCAACTAACCTGAGCTAATAGGTGCTCATACAGACTGGAGTGAGAATCAGGGACCTTGCATGGGACGGATCTTAGCCCTCCGCAAAAGTATTACAGTTGTATAACTTGGGTTTTGTGTAAGACCCCTAACAGTGAAATCAGGGGCTGTCTCTGACTTTGTTGCCTGTTTTATGGGACCCATTCTTCACATCGGATTGCTTCATCCAGCCTTAACAGAAGAGGAGGTGCCTTTTCTCACTGCAACTTGATATATCATGGCTGGCTGATATCTGAAGAGAAACACTGGATAAGTGAATGAGGTAGGGGAGAGGAGGTGGGGTTGGGGGACTAAGAAAAGGGGAAGGAGGGGAAACTTGATAGGGATGTAAAAACAAACAAACAAATAAATAAATAACCAAAATATAATAATGACAACATGAAATTTGTAGGCAAATGCTTGGAATTGGAAAAAAATCATCCTGAAAGAGGCAATCTAGGACCAGAAAGACAAACATTTACTCACTTATAAGCTAATATTAGCTGTTAAGTAAATGATAATCAAGCTACAGTCATCAGACCCCAAGAGGTTAGATAAAAAGGAAAGGTCTGTGGGGCACATGGATCTCCCTGGAAAGAGAAATAGAATAGATTTTTGCAGGTGGACTGGGGGCAGGTTGGGACAGAAGCTGGAGGTTCTGTGGGTTGGGTGGATAGAGTGAGAAAATGAGAGGAGAGATAGCTAGAACTGGGGTCTTCGGGGACACGGTGTGGAAACCTAGTGTGATGGAATCTGAGGGTGAACCTAGTGAAGACTCCTACCAAAGGATACAAAGTATGAAGTGTTCATCTTTTGTAGCTAGACAAGGTAGCTTCTAGTGGTGGGACTGGCCTGCATTTGGTTGAGTTGTTGGCTGAAGGGTCTCATGGAAAGTCAAAAAAAAAAAAACAAACAAACAAAAAAAAAAACCTTCATGCTGGGACAGGTGGTGATTCTCTGCAAACTGACTGCTGAGCTCCACTGAAGAGAACATCTTTACAGTTCATTGAAAACAGAGGTCGTGTTGGTACCTTAATGGAACGTTCACCCTTGAGTTCTAGATTCTTTGGTGGGAGAAGATACTCTGCAGGCTACTGAAAAAGAAACCGAGACACTAACCCAGCCACAAAACTTTCGACCTACAATCTGTCCTGTTTGAAAGATGTGTTGAGGTAATATTGGCTTACAACTTGTAAGAGTGGCCAATCTGTGGGAATGGCCAGCCAATGTCTGATTCTTCTTGAGACCTCTGCCGCAAGAGGGAGCTCATGCCTGACACTGCCTGGATGGCCAAGACTTGGAGACTGAATGCCAAGAGACCTAGAGTAGAATCAGGCACGAGTGGCAAAACAAAACAAAACACCAAAAACCAAAACCAAACAAACAAAAAACCTCAATGATATTCTGTTGTACTCATAGATAGGTACCTTTTCCAGTCGTCTTCAGAAAGGATTCTTCTGGCAGTAGATGGGAGAGGGTGCAGAGACCCACAGCAAGTGGAGAAAGTCTAAACTGGATGTTTCCATGGGGTCCCTCAGGGAATCTCACAGAAGAGAAAGAAGAAAGATTGTAGAAATCAGAGGGGATAGAGAACACCGGAAGATCATGTCCCACTGAATCAACTAAGCAGGGCTCTTATGGGCTCACAGAGACTGAAAAAGCAAGCGCAGATCCTGTATGGGTCTGCACTAGGTCCTCTATGTATATGTTATAGCTGTTAACTTGGTGTTTTTGTGGGACACCTAACAGTTGGGAGCAGGTGTGTCTCTGACTCTTTTGCCTGCCCTTGGTACTCTTTGCCTCCATTAGGTTTCCTTGTCCAGCCTCGATATAAGGACTTTAGCATTATATGATTGTATCTTGTTTTGGTGTGCTTGGCTGTGTCCCTTGGATACCTGCTCCTTTCTGAAGGGCAAAAAGGAGCAATGGATCCGGGGGAGATGGGACATGGTGAAGAGTGGGGAGGAGAGGAGAGAGATGAAATTGGGGTCATGATGTATTATATGAGAGAATAATTTATTTTCAATAAAAATGATATTTTGAAAAAACAGTATAGTGGTGTAACTTCTCCGAAAATATTTTACTAATATTCTTCATATTTAGTAGTTTCCCTGCTAATCTCTTACCATGTCTATCTGAAAATTTTAACTTTATAATTGCAAAAGACAATATATCTTAGCTAAAGCTCTCTAAATATCTAGAAATAACCAAATATATCTTATTGTATATATTGACATGTATGTGTGTGTGTGTGTGTGTGTGTGTGTGTGTGTGTGTGTGTGTGTGTTTATGGAATGTACTGGGCCAGTTACATGGTAGTAGGATAGATAGATAAATTATATACGTTGAAGAGACAGAAAACCTGGTTGCTTTTCTGTCTACAACATTGAAAGCCTAAGTGGTCCCAGTTCATGCTGAAGATTTGAAAGTCATATGGAATATCTGCTGTTGAGTTCTTTTTTTAAAGGTCAAATAAGCTGTAGCATGTGGATGGTAGTAGCATTCTTAAACATTAGTTCAGGGAGAGAAGAGCTTATATACCTGCACTAGCTTCTCATCTAATTGCCCCTCTATCCAGCCTCAAAATATTACTGACTACTCCCCACATTCTCAGTTGGTTATTCCTTCATTATTTAATGACCCATACCAATCTTCTAGGAAACACCACTGTAGACACACTCTGAAGTGCATCTCACCACCTCCTAGATAAGTATAAATCTAATCAAGTTGACTGAATAGTAACTATCACATTTAACACACACACACACACACACACACACACACACACACACACACACGAACATAAGGAATCTCACAATGTATCCCCCAAGGATAATGGGGCACTACCATATTTACCCCATCATCCAAACACAGCATATACAATTCAAATCCAATCTGGCCTCTTTTCTCTGCCTTATCTTATACCAAACTTCAGATGGTAGTATCAGTACAGCCCATTTAAGGACATTATCAACAAACCTCTTCTGTGCTCTCTGTCCTAAACACAAAGAAAATGTCTCTATGAGATTAGTTCGGAACCTACTGCAACATTGGTGTAAAAGATGTCAGCTCTCCTTATCTTAACTATGTCTATGGGAAATGCATCCTGTGCTTCTTTCATATGGCATGCCATTTGGTGTTTGTGACCATCATGCTGGAGTTGACAGTACATGGGAACTCACCCACTCCAAATACAAAGCTTATCCAATCTCTCTTCCAGAACCAACAAAAGATAACTAATAAAAATGGTTGCAATAACAGAGGGTCATATAAGTGCCAAATACAATAGTGATTTCCCATTTGGAAGTTCTATAATATTACTTCTTCACCAACATCATGGAAGTAAGGAGGGGAAGGCAAGCCTTGGTGCATGAGTAATTAGAACGAGTTTTTCAGGATTCATTTCAAACAATATATTAAAGGTAAAGACACAATTTTAGGGCCATCTTGAAGGTGAGATCCAGTATCAGGTTAGTGGAATTGGAAATTGTGTGACCCTTCCAAAGCCCTCTCTTTGTATTTATGCATTTTCTCCAACCAACAATAAAAATAATATAAAAAGCTACAAGAATAACACTTACCTAAATCAGATGCAGATGGCTGCTTGATCAAGCAGGGGTAATTTTTATTATTTTAAAAGCCTTTGTTTTCATAAAGGAAAGAAAATGGGACACGTTTCTTTGCTTCTGATTTTAAGGGAGGAAAAAAGAATATGTTTTTTAATTTGAAGTGGAGTATTAATGGTGTTATCTCCTGAGAATTGCTGCACTACAGTGAATTGTAGACAATGCATTTACTTGCAAGCTTTCTGGTAAATTTTTCTCTGACTTAGAGAGTTAGTGCCATATTATATCAGCATACTGCTCTAAGACAATGTGTACACACCCTGAGAGTTAATTTCCTGAGCCTCTTTTACTAGATCGTCTTGTTTTCTTTGTTTATATTATTGATTTAGAGAAAATCATTCGGTGAATATTGAGTGTTTCCCTAAATGAGAAGGTGATAAAATATGCCAGGGAGGCAGAGGGATACAGTGTAACTAGGATAATAAAGCCTTGTGTCTCTACTGCAATTTATGACTAACATTATCCTCTTTGAATCTCACCATATACCTGAGCATTATGAGGATAGACACAATCACACCAATTTTACAGTTTGAAGTGAAAACATGTGGCATTTAATTGGGTTTCCTGTGGCGCCCTCCCCTTGTACCATCAGTAATTGAACTGGTGCTTGGAGATTCTCCAGTAAGTCTAATGCTCCTTTGACATAAAGATGCTTCTAGATTAACCACCAGCCAAGTCATTGAGAGGCCTTTTTACTACACCTACTGTTTAGCTGACTCTGGAGTTAAAACCATGGCAGCATTGTAAGGAATTGCATTTGAACAAAGATGCTTGCCATTGAATCGCAAAGATAAACAAAATCCCACTTCCCTATCTTCAGCTGGACTCCCAGGAGCTTGGCCTGGTGCTTGGCTATGGATCTCTGCATCTGCTTCTATCAGATTCTGGATGAAGGCTCTATGGTGACAGTTAGGGTATTCATCAATCTGATTACCAGGACAGGCAAGTTCAGGCACCCTCACCACTATTGCTAGTAGTCATTTAATCTGGGGTTGTCCTTGTGAATTCCTGGGAATTTTCCTAGCACCAGGTTTCTCCCTTACTCCATAATGTCTCCCTCTATCAAAATATTTCTTCCATTTCTCTCCTACTCAGTCTTCTAGCTCAATCATCCCATTCCCTCATGTTCTCATCCCCTATTTCCTCCCTTCTATTGCCACCCCCACCCCAGAGTCCTCCCCTTCTTCCCCAGTTTACTCATGGAGATCTTCTCTGTTTCTACTTCCCAAGGTGATTCCTATGTCCCTCTTATTCCTTGTTTCCTAGAGAGGGAGGATCATATGAACAAGGGGGATCAAGGTCATGTTGGGAAAATCTACAGAGACAACTGAAGCAAGCTCATAGGAACTCACAAACGTTAAACCAATAGCTGTGGAACCTGCAGGGGTCCAGACTAGATCTGCTGCTGCATATGGGAGAGAGATGTATAGCTGGGTCTGTTTGAGGGGCCCCTTGTAGTGTGATCAGAATCTATCCCCAGTTTATGAGCTGGTTTTTTGGATCCCATTACCTATGGTATGACACTTTGCTCACCCTTGATGCAACAGGAAGGGGCTTGGTCCTGCCTCAGTTTAATGTACCAAGCTTAGCTGTCCCCCCATGGAAGAACTTACCCTTTTGGAGGAGGGGATTAGGGGTGGGTAGGTTGTGGGGGTGGAGAAGGCAGGGGTCTGTGGCTAGTGGGGGAAATAGGAGGAGGGATGAGACTGAAATCTGTGGTTGGTATGTAAAACGAATTTTAAAAAAATTTAAAAAGACAAACCTAAATTATGCAAACTATGTAAGGAATAAGATGTGCACTACAAGGGTGGCACGTGGCTAAATGTATAAAAGGCCTTCCTCAGCAGGAGACTTTTTTAAAGACTTTAGAGATGAGAAAAAAAAAATCATGATGTCATAATATTGGTTGGGCAAATACCATACCTTCCATTCACTTGAGTTGTGACCTCAATTAATCATTCAGTGAATATTTTCTGGGTTTTGATTCTAAGAAGATATAGAGATATGAAGGCAAAAAAGTCTGCTTTGGATACTTTAATAACCATGGTCATGAAGTGCTGTGGATATCGCTCTGTACAAATAAAATGCTGTTTGGCCAGTGGCTAGGCAGGAAGTATAGGCGGGACAAGAGAGAAGAGAATTCTGGGAAGTAGAAGGCTGGGGAGAGACACCACCAGCAGCCGCCATGAAAAGCAACATGTAAAGGCACTGGTAAGCCACAAGCCATGTGGCAAAGTATAGACTAACAGAAATGGGTTAATTTAAGAGAGAAGAAGTAGATAACAAGCAGCCTGCCACGGCCATACAGTTTCTAAACAATGTAAGTTTCTGTGTGCTTACTTGGTTGGGTCTGAACGACTGTGGGACTGGCGGGTAAGAGAGATTTATCCTGACTGGGCCAGACAGAAAAACTCTAACTACAAATGGCGCCCAACGTGGGGCAAGAGTTTCCACCTAAAATCTGAGAAAAAAGATTCTAAACAGAGCCAAAAACAGCTTCCTAGTTGTCTCCCTCAAGTTAGTGGCAGCCTGCCGGTTTGAGCTACTATGGCAGGTTCCTGGCGTGATTGTCTGACCTGCAGTGTGGCGGGAATGAGGAATCTATAAGCTACACTTTACTCTGCTGCGTGGTGGATTTAGCCTTTGCTAGTTTAAAAAAAAAAAAGTTTCTGGGCTATGCACTGCTTTGATAGAACTGCTTCTGATAGTTGATGGTACACATGTCTCCAGACCCAGAGCTGGAGGTAAACTGTACCACCGCCATATTGGGAAGCTGAGGTGGGCGGAGCCAGCAGCCACAGGGGCGTTTCAGTCTTACAAATATGGATATTACACAGAGAATATGGTTTGTCTTGTCTTTGGGATTTTTAACCACAGAAAAAGATTTGATCATAAAAGCTGTTGAGTTAAACAAATATGTAAATTTTAAAGGTACCTTGACTTCGAAATTTGGATATAAGGATATGTTGCTTTGGAAAAGAGTCTCTGCTTTTGTTTCCACAGAAAGCCAGAGGCTATGGATTTGTTCCAGATTAAGATACATCAGGTTTGATCAGCCAAGACCACCTGAAAGGTCTCCGATGACACCAAGGCCCAAATGATCCAACATCCAGAATGCTTTCAAGGCAACTGGCTCAGAGGTTCACCCTAATGATACCCCATAAGATACAGCGCCCCCCTCCAGCAGGAAGTAGTAAGAGAAACTACGCCCACATTCCCAAAATTATCAAGCTGGCTTTGGAGATGGAATTGGCTCACTCCTTCTCTAAACCCAGACATATTGCTAAAAGAAAAGGTTAAGAGATTCTTGTGTCCCAAATCAGAAGAGCCCTCTGGTGTGGGACAGAGAAAAACCAATATTTTTCTTTAAAGCAGGTTGATTATAAATGCGATCTCTTTCTAAAGAAGAAAAGGGGATATGATATAGATATAATAGGATGAAAGGGTAGATTAAGGAAGGAACTTACTTCTAAAGAGCAACAACTTGTTTAAAATGTTTTACATTGGTATAGATTTTAGTCTATGGATACAAACTTAAAGTTAATTTTGTTATACTATGTATATATTTCTACTCGTGTTTAAGGTATTGTGTTTGTATAGCTCATTTAAAATTGTAATGGATAATTAAAAATAGATTAATAATTAATCATTTGTGATAATCATACTCATAGCCATGTTAGTTAAGTCTTTTAGGTATATATAGAGATATTTTAGATAGATAGGTAATCTTTAAATACTTCAAAGACCTTCAGAATATGGCATTTAAAATATTTTTAAAATTTAGACTTTCTGGACAGTGACTCATGTCTGCTCCTGGCAACACCATTTTACTTCAGAGAGGAGGATGGGCTGTGAGACATGTCTGCTCCTGGCAACACCGTTTTACTTCAGAGAGGAGGATGGGCATTAAAGACACTTCATATGGAGTTTTCTTCACCTTGGCAAAAATAGCCATTTGGGCAAGAAACTGTTCTTGCCTGGACTGCTTGATCGACTGGACATGCAGGACCCATAGAAAGGTGACCACTAAACTTTGCTTGACAAAATGGTCCTTCAGGTTCCTGCTTCACAGAGGAAACTGCCAGACATTCTACAGGACACGGAGAGAAGTGATCGAGAGACTCTAGCCCTGTGGGCTGAAGACAAATGCCCCAACTTTACAAAGGAACATTAGGTGACTGTCCAGGCTGCCAGCTGTCTCTGTCTACTCTTGGAAGACTCCTGAATAATGCTTACATCCTTCTCCCGGTTCTCAGGCAATATTATATCCTTCTGAGGTCTTTGATGTGGTTGAAGACTAGATAGTTATAATTTCCTCAGTTATGATACAAGATAAATTAGATATAAAACCTTAGACTCACAAATATAAGATAGATAGGATATCTTCTTTAATATTGTAACTGTAATTCTTGCTAGATAATTGTTTTGTTATATGTAATTTTACTATGTAAAAGTTAAAACCTTCCTTAAAAAAAAAAAAAAGAAAAGGGGAAGTGCTGTGGATATCGCTCTGTACAAATAAAATGCTGTTTGGCCAGTGGCTAGGCAGGAAGTATAGGCGGGACAAGAGAGAAGAGAATTCTGGGAAGTAGAAGGCTGGGGAGAGACACCACCAGCAGCCGCCATGAAAAGCAACATGTAAAGGCACTGGTAAGCCACAAGCCATGTGGCAAAGTATAGACTAACAGAAATGGGTTAATTTAAGAGAGAAGAAGTAGATAACAAGCAGCCTGCCACGGCCATACAGTTTCTAAACAATGTAAGTTTCTGTGTGCTTACTTGGTTGGGTCTGAACGACTGTGGGACTGGCGGGTAAGAGAGATTTATCCTGACTGGGCCAGACAGAAAAACTCTAACTACAATGAAGCTTCAACTTTCAATTCATTTAAAAAAAAAAAGGTTTAGAAAATACATATAATTTTGTAAACTTTTGTGAACTTGATATAATTTAAGATGAAGTTTTGGCAAATAATGAAGTTCCTAGGATAGCATGGGTTTTTTTATTTAATGATTATAGTTATTTTAATATTCTATTTAAGAGCTAGAAATACAAAATGAATAAGAAAAGTACCCTGATATTAATTAACACTATCAAGACAAAGTCAGCACACCTCTCTTCCCTTCCATTTTCTTCTGCAACCTCCCTCTCTCTCTTGTTATTTACTTCTGTGGCATTGGGGAGGAGGGGTGAAAAGGATATATATAGTTGGTATGTAAAACTAATGAAAAATATTTTTAAATAAAAGAGAAGAGATCACACCAGGGCAGAAAGAAGTTCACAAGTTGCAAGTCATTCTTGATATAACTTTAAAGAGATATCGATGTAGAAAAGGATCATGTGAGGATAAGGAGAAGGGGATATAAAGAGAGAGGTGTAGGGGCAGATGCTATAAAGGGAGAAGGGAGGACTTAACTGAATAGAAAGAATAACACTCAGGAAAAGTGGGGAGGAAAGACAAATAACACCAAGGATATTTAGAAAAGCCATAGGAAAATCAGTTATATTATGAAGTTACTTAAGATATGTACATATCACAGTTACCCCATATAATGAGATAATGAGTCACCCCAGGATTTAGAGCCTATTTTACAAAACTCCAGTGCCTAGTGGAGAATAACAACTTCAAATTGTTAGTCTGGGAGTCTTAGAGGCCACCAAAACAATACAGGTTATTGTTATTTCTCACCTACAGAAACTTCAAAGCAAAAGTCTACTACCAAAGATAATATCACAGAACTTGGAGAAATCAAGCTAGTCCTGATAAGGAAGTCTACCCCACAAATATCCAGTGCTGGCTCTCATAATGTTGTTAGGTGCTATGTGAACAGTCCTACACTAATGTAAAATCTGAGAACTAAAACAGCAATAGGCCCAGTAAGATATTTCCAGATGGGTAATAATGGCACTTCTTTCTTGAGAACATCTAACAGCTATCTAATTGGACTCAAAACCTGCTCAGTTGAAAGAGTCTTATGGCTAGTAGTATAAACCTGTCCAAGAGGAGAAGTGTAGTCAGAAGTTTTCCTGTGTCCCACCCAGTCCCACACTCTCTTAAACCCAAATATACACACAGAGGCTTATAAGTACAAACTGTATGGCCATGGTCTATGGCTCAAGCTTCTTGCTACCTACCTCTTATAACTAAATTTAACCCATTTCTAATAATCTATATGTCACCATGTGTTCCATGGCTTTACCTGTGTGCTATTACATGCTGCTTCCTGGACAGCAGGATGGCATCTCCTCTGCCTCTGCCTCTCTTCTTCCTGTCTATCTGCTTGTATTTTCTGCCTGCCTCTAAGCTGCCTGGCTATAGGCCAATACAGCTTTATTTGTTAACCAATCAGAGCAACACATATCACAGCATACAGAAAGACAGCCCACAACAGGGAAGCTACTACTGTATTACTAAAGTAACATACATTCCAACCACCTTCTAACTACTTGTATTTATATCCACAGATAAGTGCAACCCATTCATCACGTCAAGGAAGCTTCTTTGGGCAGCAAATGTAGAACACTGGAAAAATCCACACTACCCAAAATGAAGACAAGCAGTGACCCTGGAGTGCCCAGGACCAAATAAGACATTTATTACACAACCCTTACAGTGAAAACTTGGGGAATATTGTAAAACAAATGGAAAGAAAATGTGAGAGCCTGAGGACCAGGATAATTGCTGTGTAATAGTTTCTTCTAATAAGAATAAGGGTGTTATTCCATATACTCTCAACAACATGGTTGCCTGCATAAGATCAACAGATTGTTTTGTTTATGCCATTATTATTATTTATTTTGTTGCTGTTTTTGAGAGTTACCCTGGCTGGGTTTTCACGGATTTTGTTGTGGTCATCATCAGCCTTACACTATGTAGAGTTATCTGAGAAGAGGAAATAACAATTGAGAAAGTGACTCAATAAGATTGTCCTACAGGCACTCCCATGGGGCAGTGGTGTCATCCCTGGGCAGGTGACCCTGCATTGTAGGCTTAATAAACCATGGAGAGCAAGGAAGAAAGCTACATTTCTTCATGGCTTCTGCTCTAGTTCCTGTCTCCAGATCTCCACCTTGAGTTTCATCCCTGACTTCCCTTCAAAAATGGACTGTCATGTGGAATTACAAAAGAAATAAATTCTTTCCTCTCCTAGTTGCTTTTGCTTATGGTATTTTATCACAGCCATAGAAAGCTGATTGAAACAGCAGTTTATTATTGTTGTTGTTTTTCAGGGACAATATTCTAATACAGATCAGCACCAAAAAAGAAAAAAAAAAAAAAAGAAAGAAAAAAGGTGCAATAGTAATTAGACTCCATAGGAGTCAATAGTTTGCATGTCTATTGTACGTGTGCGTGTGTGTGTATGTGTGTGTGTGTGTGTGTGTGTGTGTGTGTGTGTAGTGGCTATGAATTTGAGATGAGGTGGTTGGAGTGAGCAGGAGAAGTTAAGGTGAAGCTATAAAAATAATTATAACACAGTACACCCATATATGAAATTCTCCAACAAAATAAATACTGACTAGTGAAACCACTATGTGTCCTCAGGATGTAGTAGAAAGAAAGTTCCACAACTATCCTTTATCTCAAGTACTATCAGCTTTCCAAAGGTAACACTAAGATTTTACGAAATACAGTGAAGTAAGCAACATTTGCTGAAGATACAATCAGAAAAATATACACTGCAGGAAACTCTACATGACAAATGACTCAGTTGTTTTACAAAACAAAATAATATTAACTTTATAGGAAGTAGAAGATAATCTATTCAACCAATGGCAAGATGAAGCTGCATGCTAAAATACAGAATGATAGATTTTGCCAAAGTCAAGGCCTAGGACTATGGCTGGTAACTATCAGTGGGTAACTGGGGTGTTCCAAGAACCACATGCCTATGTAGAATTCATTGATGAGTGCAAATAACACCTCAAATAGAAATATTTTCACCATCAAACAAATATAACAAGAGGGGAAGAAATGCTTAGACTGGAGTATACTTACTGGACTTATCAAGCATATTAAATGTAACAATCTTAATTGGATTACAGTTTGAGAAAAATTCAATAAAATTAACAATTTTGATCCTATTGGGAGAGATCACCTGAACATGAATTGTATATTTGGATGACAGCATAAATGTATATTGCTGAGTGTGAGACTTTTCTTGGGATGATTTGGACAAATGTTTATTTACCTCAGTAGGAACACACAGAACAGGCTGACCAAAGTAATAACTACATCAATGTCTAATTCGGCAAACCAAAGTGTTTATTGAGATCATTTACACCAGTATGAGTCAAGAGTCACTTCCAGGAGCATGGAAAAGTCAAAGACAGCTGTATCACTCCAGCATGGGTTATTACTCAAGAAAGATATATCCATAGCGCTCCTGAGAGACCTGTATGCAGCTTCAAAGGTGAAGTAGAAGAGTCTCTTTCCTGTGGGAATCCTTGCTGATTTCTCTAAGCTATGAGAGTAAGTGAACTTGCAGATTATATACATTGTTGTAGTTTCCTGTGACTTGCTCAGTTCTTGAATCTGGGAAGTTGTATTTACTTCCTGAGTCCTTTTAAAATTATTATTTTGTTAAACTTGTTACCATAGATGGAGGACCATTCCCATGTGCTTATTCTTAGTACTTTGAACATTATGAATCATTAACTACTACTCATTAAATAGTACTACTCTCTGCGATCAGCAGCTTCACTGACCAAGGTTGAAAGGAGCACTAATCTAAGACTGTAAGCATAAATAATTAGAAAGCAGTTCAAACTATGGCAATTTAGAAAAACACCACCAGTATGATTTCCTTTTGGGACTATGACTTCCTGACCTAAAGTCTTTGACCATGTTTACAGAATGAGGTATGAGATCTCTCCTGTGGAAAAAGCCTCACATCCAATCAAAAAAGCAGTTGGTTGGCCCTATAAACACTCTTGTACAATAGCAGCAATGGGTAGATTTTTTCAGGCAGGTGAGTTCTATGAAACACAGAATTCAGCACCGGCTAGAGCCACTGACTCTTTTTCCCTTTTCTTTCAGCCTTTATATCACACTCTAACATTATGAAAGATAGATAGAAGGAAGAAAGATTACTGGTGAGTTCACAGCCCATGTCTCTGTCCTATAATGAGTGTATGGTATCTTTAGCAATGTGGGTTTCACTTCTTGAATCTTGCCCCAGGACATAATATTTCAAATTGGAAGAAAATGCTGCACTATAGTTATTGCTTGTGTTGGATGGTAATGATGTTGTAATTAGAAATAAGAAAGACAGAAAAGGAATAGAGAAGAGGGGTAAAGAAGAGTTTTAATTTGTAAGAGATACTTAGTCAATTATTGGCAAACATGGCAAGATCAATGATATTTACTTCACAAGACTCTAGGACAATAATCAACAAACAGTGGTCAGTAGGTCCAATAAAGTTACCAGTATATTTATAAAGTTACAGAAGAACATCAACACTCTTGTTCATCCAATGCCATGTATGAGAGATCTCAGAAGTGTGTAAAAGGAAAAGAGAGAATCATATAGTCATAATTCCCAATTATTTCCAAAAGTCTTCAATTCTTATTTTCATCAACTCAGGGTTTTGATTTTCTGACATAAATTTTACAGGGACACATGTATTTAAACCATGGTATATACTTTTTACTATAATGCAATGTTACCATCAAGTCAGATTCCTCTAGGTTCCATGTGTCTCTCTCTCACTCTCTTTCTCTCAGCTATCTCCATTTTCTCCTTTCTCTCTAAAAAGGAAAAGGAAGACTAGAGCAGCTGTTTAATTTAAACATCAAAAAAGAAAAGTCGTGAGAAAACCATTTAAGTAAGAATTTTAATCTTTCAAGTGGCTATATTACAAAAGTAAAACTAAAACAAAATTAATGTTAACAATAATGTTTCACTCAATATATCTAAAATACTATTATTTAAATATGTAATATATATTAAAATATTAATAAATTATTTTGCTATATCCTATTTTCCATTGTACAGCTGATTTCTGGAGTTAACTTAGGCACCTACAGCTCATTTCAATTTAGACTAATCCCATTTCAAATGTTTAGATGCCTGTTAGTATATTGCTGCATGGTTGGGAACTAGAAGACATAAGTTCTAGACCTAATAGAAATCTGAATCTGAGGGCTTAGATTGTTTTTTAAACCGCCAGTATTGCTCTGGTCCAAATAATTTTCACAGTAATACTCAATGTTATCTCTTTGGATGAAATGTTTTAATAATCCTACCATGGATACCAGGTTTATGAAGTTTTGAAGATGGAATTTTCTGCTAGTAGACATGGGTTGGCGAATGTTCTCAGAATACAATATACATAAGGCAATATTTTATTTTATTTATTTTATTTTTCTTTATTAAGAAATTTTCTACTCACTCTACATACCACTCACAGATACCCACTCCTCCCTCCTCCCACCCTCCAGGCTTCCCTCCCTAGCTACCCCACATCCCCCACATCACCCAAATTAAGGTCTCCCATGGAGAGTCAGCAGAGCTTGGCACACTGAGCCTAGGCAGGTCCAAGCCCCTCCCCACAGCACCAATGCTGCGTAAGGCATCACACCACATTCATGCATCACACCACAATCACCAAGCTCCCAAAAGCCTGCCCATGTATCAGGGATAGATCCAGATCTCCCTGCCTGAGTGCCCCTCAAACAGTTCAAGCCAAACAACCATCTTCTATATCCAGAGAGCCTAGTCCAGTCCCATAGTAGCTTCACAGCTACTAGTCTACAGTTCATTGGCTTCCACTAGTGTGGCTGGTCATCTCTGCACGTCTTGCCACCACGAGCTCTATATTCCCCACCTGCAGAATCCTCTCTCTCTCTCTCTCTCTCATCAATTGGATTCCGGGAGCTCAGCCTGGTGACTGGCCATGGATCTCTGCATCTGCCTCCATCAGTCACTGAACAACGGCTCTGTGGTGATGGTTAGGGTATTCACTGAACTGGTCATAAGAGTAGACCTGTCCAGGCACCCTCTAGACCACTGCCAGCACTCCAAGGTGGGGTCATCCTTGTGGATTCCTGAGAGCCTCCCTTGGCAGTCTGCCTCTTCCTATTCCCATGATGTCCTCATCTATCCTGGTATCTCCCTCCCTGCCCTCCCACTCTGTCCCTGTTCCAGCTGGACCCTCCCATTTCCCTATGTTCTCATGCCCCACTCCTCGCCCTCCACCCCCCCCCACTCTCAGTCTGTTCATATGGATCTCATCCACTTCTCTTTCGCTGGGCCATCCATGTGTCGTCCCTCCTAGAGTCTTTCCCTGTTAGCTAGCCTCTCTGGAGCTGTGGGTTGTAGTCTGGTGATCCCTTCCTTCACATCTAGTATCCACTTATGAGTGAGTACATACAATGTTTGTACTTCTGAGTCTGGGTTACCTTACTCAGGATGATATTTTCTAGTTCCATCCATTTAAGGCAATCTTTTGAAAAGCTCCTACACACTTTTTCATGTCTTGTAGAAATATGTCTTCTTTCCACACAACTGTTGTAGAATAATCCTGTACATTGTGAAAATGTGTTGCTCTCATTGTCAATAAAAAGCAGATTGGCTGATATCTAGGCAGGATTTTTCAGGGCAGAGAGATGGCTGGAAATAAGGAGGGCAGAGTGACAGGAGTCACCAGACAGATGGAAAGGAAGCAGGACATGCAGGAGAGGTAAAAGCCCTGAGCCTCAGGGCAGCACATAGATTAATAGAAATGGGTTAATTTAAGTTGTAAGAACTAGTTAGTAATAAACCAGAGTTATTAATCAGGCATTTATAATTAATAGTAAGCCTCTGAGTGATTATTGGGGAGTGGCCAGTGGAACAGAGCTGATTGTTGCACAGACAAAAAACTCTGCCTACACACAACTGTCCTTTGAGTACCACACTAGGGAAAACCAACTTCAGAGACAGTGTTTGTCTCAGTCATTACTCTAATTACAAGTTGGCACATAGCATTTCTATCTACTACAGTCTTTTCTCTTGTTTGGTGGTCAAATATATGTGCCTAGGTTTCCACTTTTTCTTATCCTTGTTCAGTTAATTTGCACTGGAACATTGAGTCCAACTTCCTATAGTTCTTAAATATATGTGCTTAGCAAGAGAAGTATTCTTTGTCTTGATCAACCCAGGTAGGAAGGATCACACAGGTTGAAAGAGTGACATATCCCCATAATGTCAAAATATTGACATTCATGCTTTATTAATCCTGTATTCAAGATAGATATTACTAATCAAATGACTCTATTTCATTCTGAACATTAAGTTTATCTATGGATCCAAACAACATTTGAGACACTCATTATTGGAAAAAAATCTAAAAAATATGTTTTCAAACTCAGAATCAATATCTTCATGGCAAAAAAAGGAAGAAACTGAAGTGTAGGTAATTAAATGGGAAGCCAGGGCCACCCAGGTACTAGGTATCCTGGTCTCTCTCAGTAAATTTACTGCCCCACAGTAAATTGAGTCCTGTGGGATGTTTTAGAAGAAGAGCATTAGAAAAGTCTGCTAAAAGTAGGAACATTTCTTGGGAGAGTAGTTGGGGTGAATAGCTGTTTAAGAAGATTTTCTTTTCCTGCATTTTGAACAGAAATTAATAACCCAATATTTTGAGCGGAGATTGAAGGAGTGTGATTATTCCCACCACTACTATTTTTAAGATAACAGAGGGAAAAAAGAAGATTCTAAATGCCAAATAATGCTTGAATTTAGAATTCAAGGGGAAAAGCTTTCAGTCAAACAAATATAGGGTTAACTGCCACAAAATGAGTGCATGAAGTCTGAATGTGTCATGTATTTCTGAAGGACAGAATTTGCAATTCAATGTCAGCCACATAGCTTTTGTTGGAGGAAAAAAAATAGAAAAACAGCAGAGTCTAGAGGGAAATCAGAGGCTGTTTATGTTTTATCGTTTGTATACAATAAAATATATTGGGAGGAAAAATTGATCCTGGTTCATTTTCTCATTTGGGTTTTATTCATCAACCCTCAGTTTCTTGGCTTAGGCCTGTACCATCCATGTTTATGTGAAATGGCCTGATGCTCTCTCCTTGCCTTTCAATAATTATGGGTCTCCCTAGAATCTGTCTTTACAGGGGAATTTTATAAAGGTTTTAAAGATTTTTTTTACGAAGGATTCAGCCCTTCCACACTTATTAGTTTTAAAAGGTACTTTGTAGCCATTGCTAGTGGATAGCTATTGATTCCATTACAAAGAGGAGGCTCACTCCCACACACCTACCTAAGTGCTGTATCTCAGCATCTCTTTTAACCTGATATAATAATGTTAAAAAGTACAACCATTTTTTTTCTTGTTGAAGGGCTTTTTGTACCCATTGAATATCACAAAGTAAACTTTAGGCCTATGGAAAATAGCAGTTACAATTACATCGGTTTTAACATATACATGGAAGGCAACAATGAACTTCTTATTGTTGCAATGTTTTTCAAAAAGTAATTGCCAAACTCACTAAATAGTGAGCTTCCCTAACCATTTCTTAACTCATACCTAACTTTGCACCTTGGTAGACATGATTAAACAGCTTCCCCAAGCATTTCTCCTATCTCTCCCCTGCTAGAGTGTAGTGTTTTCCCCAGATGACTAAGGGAAGAGTCCAAAGTGTACCATAAGGCATACAGACCTTGTTGTATTTTACCTCTTTACTTGGTCTTGAATGAACTTCATGAGATAGCCTAGCAAACTAGTGATCATTCTTACCTGAGGATAGAAATGGGAGGCCTGATGTGGGATGTCCTTTTGTGTGCTGAGAATATGATTTGGTCTCATTGGTTGATAAATAAAGCTGCCTTGGCCTCAGGCATGGAAGGACAGAGCCAGGTGGGAAATTCAAGCAGATACAAGAGTCTGGGAAACACTACCTAGCCTCTCAAGGAACAACATGCCTGTAGACTGGTAAGATAATACTTAAATAAATAGAAATGGATTAATTTAAATGTAAGAGCTAGCTAGCAACAAGAGTAGGGGAACTCAATAGCAAGACTTGAAATCAAGTAGGAAAAATGCAATGAGCCTTCCCCTTAGGTTGCATTATACATGGGGAACTATCAAAAGACAATGCCTCAATTTAGAATGGTTTCTCCCATTCCATTTAACCTAATCAAGAAAATACCTCCCATATGTGACCAGAAGTACATCTTTAGATCATTCCAGATCCAGTCAACCAAGACTATCACACTAAATAAATGATAGGTGGTAAGTGAGCTAGGTATTACCATCCCTAATTCTCAGTTTTCTTAGCTATTAAAAAAGATCTAATGAGCAAAGCCAAGCTGGAATATTAGGATAAAATGTGGCCACTGACATCAAATACCTAGAGCAATGCCTAGCATAAAAACAATGATCCCCAAATACCAAGAATTATTGCTACATTGTCTTTCACGCATTACCACCTCCACAACAAAAAAATATCATCATTACACTGCATGTAATCCTCAGAGAGTTGTTACTAAGGTAGGCTATAGCCAAGCTTCTTGGTCATTGGCTTTATTTAAATGAGGATTGTTTCATACTGAGTTCAGAGCAACACTCCAATCCTCATCAGAAAAGTTTCTTGCAGAAGAGGGCAATGAATACAGATATTCACAACTGTACAAAGTGCAGAGTGTGAGAAACCTTGGAACTCAGCTCTAAATGAAGTGTCTTTATCAAACTATTCCCTCAGTGCAGAGGAATCAAAAGAAAAAAAGAAATGAAAATATTGTAAAACCAGCAGTGGAGAACTGCAAGGAGAGAGAGTTTCTTCCAGACACATCAGGACTGATATACATAGGAATTCACAAAGACTGCAGCAGCATACACAAGACCTGCACAGTTTTAAACTTGACAAAATCCCAACACTGAGCAGATATGGACACAAAATCCCACCCCTGAACAAGGAACTATTTGTAACCAACACCTTCTGGCAAAAGGAAAATCAGTTTTCTTCCATGAAGTGTCACTTGGGTATATTAAGTACACTCTAGAGAAAAATCCATTCCCAGGAGTAGGTGGCAACTACAAAAGGGATTCAATGATTTGTTTTGTTTTGTTTTGTTTTTATGTGTGTGGTTTTTGTTTTGGTATTTTTTGTGTCTTATTGGTTTCCTGTTTGATGTTTTTGGTGTTTGTTTGCCTTGATTTTCACTTTTTTGTTTTGTTTTGTCTTTGAGAGAGATAAATATAAAGTTGGATACAGAGCTGGCTGGAAAGGATCTGGGAAAAGTTTGAAGAAAGGATTACATGATCAAAATATATTTTATCCAATAAAATTGAATTGGAAAAATATGAAAATATTAAAATAAAACATTATTCTATATAAGTCCTAAGGATTAATAAAATGTTATTTATATTTTAAAAATTACTACTGTGTTTAAAATATAATTCAGTATGATAAAGTATAATGATAAATATAACAGTCCTTATTCATAGAAACTTCTCCATCTACTGCAGGAAAAACAAATACTTACAGAGGGTAATTGTAATTCATACATGTGAAAAGATCTCAACGTGCTCAGAAGTATAAGTGAAACCTGTTCACATTAAAGAACTCTCCCTATAAGGAAGTGTTGACAGTTTGAGCTGGAAAGTAACATGATAGTCCACAGGATATAATTCTTAAAATAGATCAAACTGAAGCAATTTCAGGGATGGAAAAGTAAGAACACTGGGGCACAAAGATAATGGAAGAAGATGTCATGGGGTTGGAAGAAGATAGGAGTTTAGCCTTGGGTGGTGTTTAATCAGAGAAGAATTGTGAAGAGCAGAGAGGCATAATAAGAAGGATGAATCTGCAGTAAAGGCAAAGAGGAGGGACCACATGGAGACATGGAGTCCACTTTGAATGCTGGTACAATAATCCGTGTAAGAGTGACTGAGAGTACTAAGGGGCCTTATAGTGAATATTAAATAAAGAGTCCAGATGTGAGAGAGTAAACAGTTATACAACAATTAATACTCAGGGAACAGTGTGTTTTCTTAATTACTGTTATGTCTTGCCCTGTAAACTCAGCAAGCATTTTTATATCTACATAAGAAAAGTTTATTTCATCAGGCACAAATTTCCTTAGAAAATAAATTTCTTATGGCCACACATTGTAGGCTAAAGACTGAGGTTAGAACTCAGACTGCTTTGCTGCAAACTGCTGCTCTCCTTGCCTGTTCTCTCAAATGGCAGCAGACACTAGATCCCTCCATTCTGCCTGGTGAGGTGAGAAAATAGAGGAAAAGAGGGGCTGATGAGAAAGTCTTGCCAATGGATAGGAGAAATGCACTGGGAAAATCCTGTGTACTATAGAATGTACTGTGGGACCATGGGCAAGGTCTTAGCAATGTGTTGCTAAAATGTAAAAGCAAGTAAGTAAACAAATCTGGTTTTGTTGTCACTGCTGGTGTTATTCTTCTTTCCTTTTCTTTGGAGACAAGCTCTCACTGGTACCTAGCTGTTCTCAGACTCCTTCTGACTCCCCATTGCTCTCTCTGACGTGTCTTTGTAAAACTTTTCTTCTATTCTTTTGGTATAATTAATGTTTCATAAGTAACTACTGTGACAGGAGCTGTGATAAAACTTTATGGTCATTTTCTTACTTAATTTGTACAATGGCTTTATGAGGTAGGTAATAATGGGCTTACCATTATTATCACAGTTATTATCATTCCCTTATTAGTATGAAACTAAGGCTCATGGAAACTAAGCAAAATTCCCAGGGTGTAGTTGCTCATTCAAGGCTGAATATGGATCACCCATGCTTAGTGATAGGTGTGAATTCTGAGCCTCCACACCTCCACATATAATCACTTATGTAATGCTTCATATGTTAAATACAAGTTCCTGTGCTCATGACCAAACATTTTTAGCTATATTTAAATTGCTTTATATAAGGTATAAAGCATTCTTTCAAAAATATTATCATCTGGATTTCATATATTCATGGGAAACAGGGCCATTTTGACTCTTAACATTTCTGTTCACATTGGTAAATACAGATCAACTTTAAGAGAAAAATAATGAAAATGTATTTCTTTCAAAGACAAGTTTACTGTCATCTTTTCAAGGAACATTTCGACAAACTGTGTAAGTGAAGTACATGGGTAGAAGTGTGTTCATGTGTGTCTGTGTGCGGTGTAGTGTAAGTGCACTTATGTGTGTGCAGTGTAAATGCATGTGTGTATAGCTTACCAGAATTGCTGAAAAGAACTATGTGAGTGTGTGTGTATGTGTGTGTGTGTGTGTGTGTGTGTGTGTGTGTGTGTGTGTGTATTGCATAAAATTATAAAATATAAATTTACTCAAAACATTTGGGACTCTATGCATTGCTTTTGTAGATTTTCCCTAAATGCAGACTGAACATCTTTTGATAATTGTAGAGAAATAAACTCTCCATCTTCGGAGTAGCTGTGCAATTGTCATCACAGGGATATACTTTAAATCATTTGATTGACATTTGAAGTTAAATATAAACAATATCTTTGCACATATGTGGCCAAAACTATTTATAGGTTGCTTTTAAACATGCAGTTACCAAATAGGTTAAATTGTAGAGATTTTATCTTAACTAGATCAGCCAACCTCACTTTTGGTGTACCTGTCTCTCAATAATTAATGAGAATGATTAGGTTGCTCCTTAATTTCAAGCAAAACAATAAATGAAAAATGTTACTTTGCTGTTATTTTCATTTTCTTTTCTTTAATTGTGAGAGAATATAGCAAAATTGCCCTTGTGTATTGCTATAGTTGTTTCTGTGAAATATATTTATTGTTCTGTGTAGTCACTTATCAATAGACTTTTGCTTAGTTTTATGTTTTTTCTTAGGAATTTTAGTTATATTTTCTGTATACTCCATATTAAAATACCTCCTTTTACATTTTTTACGTTAGATATGATTCTAAATTTGTATAGAAATATTTATTTCATGTCTGTGCTTAATAACCTCTATCTGGGTAATTTCTGACTTCATAAAATAGGAAATAATCTTTCCACTTTAATTTAAATTAAATTTTATGTATTTATTTAATTATTCACTCATCTATTCATTTTCAAAGTGGATGTAAATTTATTAAGGAAAAATCAGAAATAACTTCTGAGTGTAAGCAAGTAACAAGTAGATATATCTAAATTAAACTTATATTTAACAATATGAAAAAATCCATAGAAGCTGTATATACTAATAGGATAGTATATAATGTTTCAATATATGCTTACAGGATGTGCAATTTAAATTATTATTAACATATTTTTCATCTAAACCTTTGCATTTCTTCATTATTTAAATATTCAAAGTAAATCTCTGAGGTTTTTTTAACTATTCAGTATATTATTTTTCTCTAATTATTTTGAATTTTTTCTTTATGTTTCCTAATTTTAAACATCTTCAAATATTTGAACCATGAAAACCTTATGTTAGTGTACAAACTAAGATGACAACTTATCTCTGATGCCTCTGCCTAGCAAATAGGCAGCTTGTTGGCCAACAAATATATGCAAATTAGTTTGAATTTCTAAACTCATATTTTATTCCAGTGTGCTTTTGTGCCTTTTTGGGGAATTTGAATGTGTCCCTAATTTGGTGCTTTGATCTTCTCACAGTGTGGTGATATTTTATTTATGCTTTAACAAATAAAGCTTGCCTGGAGATTAGAGTGCCAAGCTAGCCACTAGAGGCCAGGCAGTGGGAGCACTCACCTTTAATCACGGTACTTGGGAGGAGGAAACAGGAAGTGATATGGCTGAGTAGAGAGAGGAAGTGACAAGACAGGAGTTCAGCCTTTCAGTCTGAGGATTCCTAGAGGGGAGAAGTCTTTCTAGTGGCTGGCTACTCTGCTTCTCTGATCTTTCAGCTTTCACCATAATATCTGATTCTAGGTCTTTATTATTAAGACCAATTAGAATTCACAATTACAATACAGTAACACAATGGCTTTGTGTTTATAGTTAATGTTTCTGACAATATCTTCACACTGATTTTGTAGATTAGTTTTTTTTTTCTGTATCTTCAAATTATAAAGTGAACATTACATTAACAAATTTGTTGAAATTACATTGTCTGTTCAGATTGATATACACAAATAATTTATCATTCATAATATTTTACAATAGGACAAAGGGAGTCATTCTTTTCTACAAGTCTTATTTGATTAACAGCAGAGTTTTTACAGTTTTGATTCTTCATAAGGGCCCTGAAAATATCTTGTATTTCCAGGGAGTTGATTTTTACTATCAAACTAATAAATGAGATTTTTCTTTTGCATTAAATGTATATTAATACAGGTGATTACAAGTGTTATTGATTTTATTCACAATTCTAATTAATTACATTATAAATTATCTCACCTATAAGATATTCAGTCATTTTTCTGAAATTGTAATTCCATTACCTTTTCATGTTGATAATTTTCCACATTTGCTATTTTAAAATAACATATTTCCATTTTTTCTCCAAATGTAGTAGTGAATACTTTAGAAATAGTTTTTAAATTTGTCTTAACGTCTGCATTGGAAGCTTTAATTTAACATAATTATTGTCTTCAAAAGAGTTAAGGTACTGTTTAACATGGGAGAAAAGTTAGTCCTAATTTTTGTAAATATGATATTAATTCCATTTTA
The DNA here is from genome assembly GCF_903995425.1 of Onychomys torridus. Classification (NCBI taxonomy): domain Eukaryota; kingdom Metazoa; phylum Chordata; class Mammalia; order Rodentia; family Cricetidae; genus Onychomys; species Onychomys torridus. Next base: position 86,881,781 of record NC_050444.1, read on the forward strand.
TAAGTGAAACGTACTTGTCAAATTATTCTGTGACATTTACAAAATCAATAGAATAGTTTACTTACTTTTATGTATTTTGAAAAGATTTATTTTATTTTTAATGTATATATGTGTGTTTGTATGAATGTATGCCGTGTGAGTACAAGTATCTCCTCTCTATCTCCTTAAGTTTTATAGGATTTGGTCATACTCCATAGTCAAAGCAATATATATATATATATATATATATATATATATATATATATGCTATTTTACACATATACATTGATTTCAAGAAATAAATTATGAAATTATATTTAAACTGTCATTCATATTTAAAACAATACAATTTTTCTCAATGTTGTAAGCCATACCATTTCTTTTTCTTTTCTTTATTAATCAATTTTTAAAATTGAAAATAGATTCTTCTCTCATACAGTATACCCCAATCACAGTTTCCTCTCCCTTTAATTTTCCAGCTCCCACCTACCTTTCTTCTCCCCAAGATATACTCCCCTTCCATTTCCTTTTCAGAATAAGAACAGGCTTCCAAAGGCAGCCCAGCTAAACAAAAGAAGATACAATAAGACAAGACCAAAGCTGGGCAAGGAAGCCCCAAAATAGGGAAAGAGTCCAAGAGCAGGTAAAAGAGTCCGAGACACACCAGCTTCCACGACTATGAGTCCCACAAAAAACACCAGCTAAGTCATAACGTATGTGCAGAGGACCTTGTATAGACCGAGGAGGACTGATGCTTGCTGCTTCAGTCTCTGGAGCCCATGAAAGTCCTGCTTAGTTGATTCAGTGGGTCATGTGCTCCTGATGTCCTTCATCCCCTCTGACTCCTACAATCTTTCCTCCCTCTCTTCTGCAGAGATTCACAATCTCTGACAGAAGGGACCTGATGCAGACCTCCGAGTTAGTCTCAGTCTCTCTCTCTCTCTCTCTCTCTCTCTCTCTCTCTCTCTCTCTCTCTCTCTCTCTCTCTCTCTCTCCCCATAATGTATAGCTGTGGATCTTTGCATCTGCATCTGCTCCTGTCTGAGGCTGGAAGAAACCTCTCTCATGTCAACTGGACAGGACACAGATCTATGAGTATGGCAGAATATCATTATTGAATATTCATTCTTTTTTTTTCTGCCTTGTGTGTTTGTTTGGTTAAGCAGCAGTCAACACTGTGTTTTCTTGGCCTTTTTCTGATCTTTAAAGGTAATTAATATTCTTTCAAACTTCCAAGACTTTTGATTAGCATAGCATTGAATCTATTTTCCTTCATTTAAAGGAAATGAATAACAGAACCAACCAACAAAACAACAACAACAGAAATAGGTGTGGTATGCATGACTATAATCCCAGAAGGCAGGATCAAGGAATAAAGGGCCTTCTTGAACTACTTAGTGATACTTTTCCAGACACACAAACAAAACATTTCAAGTATGGATAAATGTTATAGTTAATTTGCTAGAGTATTGGGATAGTTATGAGGACATTTTATTTTGGTTTATTTACATATTGTGTAAAAGTAATGTTACATTTAAGCTGGAAGTACTTTTATTTAATAGAAAGATGTCCATAAAATGCAATTTGTTAATTATTTGATTAGGTAAAGTTACATTCTACTTACTAAGTTGCTGAGTTGTGTATGTCAATAGTCACAGGAGATGACATTCCACTTTTTCATTTGATCCTAAATGCTTTATCGAAGTGTCAACGTGGTCTTTCTCCCTTTAGTCACTCCACTTTCAATACAACCACATATGTTTTAATTAGTTAATGAATCATCCATTTTCCCACATAAAAATTTTTCATTATATTAATTAATCCTGCTGTTTTTGTTTTCAAAATCATTAATTTTAATTTTACCTATTAACTCTCACCTTCTGTTTTCCTTAGATTTATTTTGTTTTTCATTTTATAATCTTTTAGATGAATGATTAATTTATTTATTTTCATGTTTTAAACAGAGAAATGTGTTTATACCTGGAATTATGTTCTAAACATAATTACCCCTTTTCTATATGGCTTTATATTTGGCATCTTCATTATTGTGGTCTCCTAGATAATCAACATTTTCTGTTGTGCTTTTCTTCTTGTTTTAATGGTTATTTAGAGACTAGGATGACTGGCAATTTTTAATGTATTTTCAGGCCATTTTGTTTGTATTCAGATCAAAACCATTATCTTTCACCTTTCTTTAGCTTTTTATTTTATTATTTATTTTTTAAGACTTTTTAAAAAATGTATCTCTCTCTTTATCTTTCTCTCTTTCTCTCTCTGCATATGTGTGTGTGTGCGTGTGCATGTATGTGTGTGTGTGTGCCTGTGCACACATTTGAATGCTGTTGTACACAATGGCCTGTAGAAGGCATCAGATCTTCTGGAGCTGGCATTTTAGGTGATTGTGGGGTGCCAAACTCCTCTCCTTGAAATAGGGCATAACTTCCATAGCTATTGAGCCCTCTTTCCAACCCCATTTTCTCTGAGTATTAAGCATTGTTTAGATGTTAATAGATGACAGCCACAGGACTGGACTATACAAATGTTCCTTGACATTTGTAAACAGCAGATATTTGCTATTCTTTGGTGTAGATTTGATCAGATATACTTTGTTCCATATATAATTTAGGTCAAATCTCCTTAACCATTTTTTAAAATATCTGCTAAATGTGTGTTTTAAAATTATGAGTTTAGTTAGAAAGCCATGACAGAATTGTTTTTATGTACTAATTTTGAGATTTTTCTATGCAGTTTTCTTGACAGGTACATTGGGAACAATGATGTTTTTCACAGCTGTATTACTAAAAAATATACATTTTTAGTTAATAATTTTTACTCTCATTTAACTTATGCTTATAGCTTAATTTCTGAGTTAATTTTGTTTGAAGTATAATCTTTGCTCTGAGTTTTAGAATCCTCATATGTCCTTTTTTTCACTTCTAAATTCATGGTGTATACCTCAATATGCTGGAGTTTTTAATATAGTAATTTATACTGTCATATTAAATGATGTCTGCTTTTGCTTAGTTCTATCACTTATCTCATATTCTTATTTCCAGTTTTGTTAGTTGTATTTTCATGGTTTATACCACATAATAATTTTCACACTACAAAATTTTAGCTTCCTTTTGCCTCAGCTCTAAATTAAAAGAAGTTGGGTGCATAGCACCTTTGCTGCCACAGTACCTCCATTTTATGCACTGTGTTTTGTTTCATTTTGTGGTTCAATAGATTTAATGACCATCTTTTTTTATGTAAGGCTCATGGGGGACATTTACTCTGAGTTCTACTGTGTATAAAGTGTGTAAAATGGCTTTGGGGTGACTTTATTCTTGAGCTCCAACTTTGTATGGTTTAACAATTTTGGGTCACCCTTTCTCCACCCTGATCAGTTAGGCATAGTTAATATACAGTGCTACATTGTCTTCTAGCTTTGACTTCTGCCCAGAAACAAACAAGGTTTGCCAGGTGTGGTGACACAGGCCTGTAATCTCAGGTTCTAGGAGAGAAATGCAAGAGCATCATAAAGTTAAAGCCAGTCAGAGATACATATCAACATATTGTCTAAAAAACCTCTTTTATAAAGAATAAAAGAGGAAGATCATTTCTTATTCATGTCCCACCCCATAGGAAAGTGTGTATTCAGGGGATAGGGCTCTAGAGTCTTTAGAAGTTATTTGTTGTTTTTAAAACATAATAATTTTCACAGCTTCTTTGCACATTAAATATATTTGTGTACCTGTGTTTTTTCAATTATTTTTTCTAAAACTTGTTACACTCTCTTTTAGATGAATTTCCTCATTTAATTCAGTACTAATTTTTTTTCTGTTTTAAGACACTGTTTTCTGTCTAAATTTTTCTCTTCACCAGAAACATTAATAATTCAAATGTTTGCTTTCTTCTGTATTTCATAGCAATAATTTTCCTTCTGAACAATAGTATTCTATAATATTCTTCAATAGTATTCTATATTATTTTTCTAAACTCTCCCTCCATAGCCTTATTGTTAGTATTTAGGGTTGCCTTACCTTTACTCTCCCCCATCTTTCCCTAAAACCTCTGGTATTTTTAATATAATATTGTGATTATCTTATAATTTCACACATGTATACTATATATTTTGATCATGTTAATCCCCCACTCTTTCAAATTTAAGGTTCACCCTCACTCCTTCCTCTTTCAAACTTCTTACTTTTTTTTTTCTGTTTTTATAGCCTGTAAAATTCAGTGTGTGCAGCCATGTGCATTAGTCACCATTCGCAGCAAAAGAAGGCTCTCTGATGAAGGCTGAGGGAAACACTAATATAGTTATAAACATAAAGACTTAAAAGTCAATTTGACAATATGCCCATTTAGAAAAACAGAAGTAATGGGTTCACCATTCTAGAATATGACTTCCCCAGCCACCAGCCTTTGATCAGGCCTACTACATCAGACTCAAGCTCTCTCCTGTAGAACCGTCCTCAGAATATAATTGGTTACCTACAAAACAGGCATGCCACTCTTACTCCAGTGGGCACATTGTATCAGTTACACTGGTATTGTAGCATTAATAGTCCACACTTAAGAAGACCTTTGATGATATTTCTCCCGAAGTTGTCTTCTTAGAAACATCTGCCACTATGAAAGCTACCACCAGGAAGTAAACTTTCAGCTCAATTCCAATATAATCTCTCTGTGTTCTACATCCAAAGTATGTGTTTTCTCTAGAAAGAGGGTCTTGGTATCTAGGTCTGGTGGGCTACCAAGATAGATGACTATCATCTGTAGTATAGTAGGGGTGGGCCTCTGTGTCCTTCCTGGCCAAAAACTAATAGAAGGTTATCTATCACCTAATTCTGGGATTTCCATTTATAGTATGTGGATTCTATGATCATCTTTTCACCAGTGCAAGGTGCTTCTTTTCAAATCCTCTTTGAAAATGCATTTTAAAAGTCAGCTTATGAAGTAATTAGTTTCCATATGGATTTTTTTTGGATATCCTCAGTTTTGATGAGCCCACCTCATCTTTTTCCTCAATTCTGTACCCCATGTGTTTCCTCTCTCTACATTCATATCATGTGTTCTACTGCCCTACTCTCATTAGGGCCACACTCATACTAGCTTTCTAGTTTCGAGGTATCTATAAACATTCCAATGAAAATACGTGATGCTTGATTTTCTGAGCCTGGGCCATTTTCCATCAAAAATCATTCATGGCAAAGATTTTTTTTTCTATTCTCTGAACTGCTTCTTCACTTTATTGACAGTTTCTTCTCTAAAGAAGTTCATGGGGTCCCATTTGTTGATTGATAACCTTTTTTCCTCTATAACTAGAATCTATTCAGTAAGTCTTTGTATATGTAATTGTGTCACTCATTATTCTGATTTTACAGTCTATATTTTTTCCATAGTTGGGTTCAGTAACTGTAGTAGGAATCTTAAAAGGTACTTGTTAAAGAAATCAAACTTGAGGCCAGTTATTGGGGTGAATGCTGGAAGATCAGAAACACAGAACAAGCCACAGTTTCCTCACCTCGCCAGTCCCTCAGCTGGTTTTGTTTCGTCAGACTGGAAGCTTCTGAGTCCTCCTCCCAATGGCTCTCAGCTGGACTGTGCTGCTCCAAAGCCCGAATACTTCTCCAGCCAAATGCCCAACGTTCGTGGTACGAATTCATGAAATAGCCTCTTGCCTGTGGCCTTGCAGGCCCAGCTCATGCCCGAGGTACACTCAGCCGGCTGTGGTGGCACATGCCTGTAGGATTTACTGAAGAAGGCAGAGGCAAGAGGATCCCGAGTTGAGGCCAGCCTAGGAGAAGCTACGGCCGGGGCAGAGACAAAAACAGTGTCGGTGGGACCATGGAGGCAGTGACTGCTGCTCCGAGTTGCCAGCTGCTTCTCATCTTATTGGTGACTGCAGTGATGCTGCTACCTGGAACAAAGAGTTTACTACTGCTTGTTCAGAGAAGAATTGCCAGGACCAGTGTGTTACAAGAAAGCATCGGCAAAAATCAGTTTGGAAACGTTTGGCAAGACAAATGCTGGGGAGAAATTGCTGTGAAGATTTTCTCTTCTAGGGAAGAACGTTCATGGTTCCAAGAGACAGACATTTATCAGACTGTGATTACTCCAAACCACAGAGGAGGCACCAAAAAAAAAAAAAAAAAAAAAAAAAGTCTTCAGAGAACCATGACCATACCTAACAGTGATTTTGAAATCTTCAAAAGGATGATGGGACCCTACAAAGATGAATTCACATGGACTATGGTAAAGCCATTAACACCATGGAAAGATTGACTCTGGACTACAAACTGCTCAGGACAATTTCGAGATGACTGGCTGAGATGATCCAGCCTGACAGACTACTTGAACAAGGACTTAAAACAAGCCCTGCACTTTCTCATTATGCAGCGGTGGGACAAATGATACAGGACTTGACAATTAACCCAAAAATTTTCTTTTCAGGGTCCTCTAAAGATGGAAGTAATTTTAAGAAGATGACGCCCACATCCCCAAAAAGTGGGATGGGAGGTTTTCGGTCATTTAATGAGTTTTGGATATTGTCATTGTTTATGATGATTGGTTACAAGTTGTTAGTTGTTAATGGTCAGGAAAAAAGCTGAACATGAAGATTAGATTCAGAGGTTTTGTTAAAAAAAGAAAAGGAAAAAGAGAAAATAGATATGAGGTAGATCACTGAATCTACCCTGAGAAAAAAAGATAAAGAAATAATAGGATAAATGGGTAGATCACTGAATCTACTCTAGAAAGAAAAAGGAGAAGATATAAAAATGACAAAAGGTAGACTACTGAATCTATTATGAAAAGAAAAGATAGGATAAGTAATGAAAAATTTTTGTCTGAGTTTATCAAATGTTACTGGACTGTATATTATTATAGATAATGGAGTTTTTCACCTGAATCTGTCAAATGTTAATGGACCAGACATCATTAATATAATCTTGACTGTGTATATTGTATATACTTATTGGATATGATTTTTCTTGTATTAGTTATAACCCTTTTTAAATTTTAGACAAAAACAGGGGAAATGTGGTGGGTATTGTGTTCCCTGAAATATTGTGCATTCCCCGAAATAAACATATCTGGGGTCAGAGAACAGACAGCCACTAGAACAGAGCCAGAAATGGTGGCTAGAAAATGGAAAGAGTAAGCCATAACAGAAGTTGGGCGGTGGTGGTACTCACCTTTAATCCCAGCACTTGGGAGGCAGAGCTAGCCAGATCTCTGAGTTCAAGGCCACTTTAGAAACAGCTAAGCATGGTGACCCACGCCTTTAATCCCAGGGAGTGGGGGCAGAAAGAAAAAGGTATATAAAGCGTGAGGACCAGGAACTAGAGAGAAAAAAGCATGTAGTTAGTTTAAGCTTTGGAGCAGCACAGTTCAGCTGAGAGCCTTTGGGATGAGGACACAGAAGCTTGCAATCTGAGGAAACAAGATCACCTGAGGAACTAGCAAGGTGAGATAGCTGTGGCTTGTTCTGCTTCTCTGATCTTCCAGCATTCACCCCAATAACTGGCCTCGGGTTTTGTTTCATTAACAAGTACTTTTAAGATTCCTGCTACAAGTAACTTATTCCACAATGAACATGGGTTGAAAGTAAATGCACATAGATACTAACCACCCCCATGTTTTCATACCTGCAAAATATGTATTACACTGAACATAATGTAGTGAATGTATCCTCTAAAGTGATAGTTTCAATGTGGCTTTGTTTTTCTGCATCCCTAGCTTTTGTTAATCACTGTAGTGGTGTATTATATGCAGCACAACATACACACACACTGGAGCCCATGTCATCCTGCCTCAAGATATTTGTCTTCTTACTTAAAAATGTATATGATTCTGAACAATAAAACAATAAACAACAACAATAGTATTTCATATTACCCTAAAAGCCTCATGGATCCAAATTTACCATGTAAGAATTTAGATTTCTTTTTCAGTCAGTTTTGCCATTTGTAATAGATTGGAGAGATAATCCAGCAGCAAAGCTCTATTCCAAAGAGGAATGCAGGAGATGGGTTCTCGGACTACCATGAAGAAGTCTACAATTGTACTGCTAGAGAGATGGATTCAAAGTTTTCACCAATGACCAATGTGCCTTCTAAACCTGTGCAGTTGTTCATCCTGATGAGCATGGAAAAAAATGACCAATTCTTTCAAGGCATCATCCAATAAGCCATCTCTTCACTCTTGCTCAGAGTGAATACTGCATATTTTAGAAGGCTTTGTTAGCCTACTCTCTGAGTCTTTCCATAATGACCTGACAACAGCTCCATCTTTAAAAATTAGTATCATAGATGCATTTATTAAAATAATTGACATATGAAAAAATAGCTAATATTATATGTTGATTAGAATGTAGGGCTATGGGAGCTCCTATTGCTACTGGCAGTTAAAAATGGTAAAATAATGAAACATAGTTCAGTAGTATCTGACAAAACCAAATATAGTGTTGACATTTGATCCAGTAGTGTGTGTATGTATCTACACAACTTAGCTGAGCAGTTTCATCTACATAAAATCGGCATATGAATATTTATAGCAGCTATATTATAAATGTCTCAAACTGGAAGCAACCAAGTAGTCCTTCAACAGATGAGTGTGTAAACAAATGGGTGCACCTGTTCAAGAATGCAATTAAAGGAAATGAGTTATCAAGACATCAGAAATGTGAATAGGCCTTAAATGTACACTATCAGGTAAAAATAAAGACAACTGAATATATGGCACCAATTATAAGACATTTGCAGTAGTATCATGGAAAATCAAATTATAGTCTTTTCCTAACATAAATAAAATTAAGTGGAATGAAACGAAGTGAAAGAAATCATAGATGGTTATAATACTTATCCTTAATCCCTTTTAACAAGTGTTACTACCCAGTGAAAGCCTAAGCAATTGGAACAGCATAGATAGTAGCCTTCCTGATGCATAACTTTATATGTGCTATGCTTCAAAGGCGGAAGCCTCATAACGTAATTTCCATGTCCTCTTTGTGGACACACTAAGATGTGCAGGAGCCTAGAACCATGTGATTCATGATGGTTAGTGCCTAGAAAACCCTGATATGATTGCTAAAATCTTCAGCCAGATCCCTCCTCTCTTCTGCAGCAAGCTAGATAGTTATGATGGACACATTTCAAAAACAGAGGATTTGTTATCTCAGTGATGCTGCTCAGAGTAGAGCTACTAAGAAGACCCACAAATCCACATTGAACTATGATATGAGGGTGAACTGAGATTGTATTTTATTAAAATAAGGAGATATTTGGAATATTACTGTTATGACAAACTTCTTAAGTAGTTGTTCACAGATGTACATGTTATTTATTTGATTAATATTAAATGTCTGTGCTCAGGTTTGACTTTCAAAAAAGATCAGTGGAAGCAACATAAATAAACACTGAGCTAATCATGGAATAAACTCTATTAATAGTCATTGTTTCTCAATTTTTTTTGTCTATCTGTTGTTCATTTGTTTTTTGTGTATTTAAAGAAAGATTTATGTAGGGTAACAATTTTGAAGGTTTTAGTTTTAGTCTTTTTTTAAATTTTATGTGTGTGAACACTGTAATTGAATGTCTGTATACTCTGTAGGTACAGTACCCTTAAAGTCAGAAGTGCACATCAGATCATCTGGAAATGGACACTATGGCTAGCATCCAGGTCTTCTGAAGGAGGAACAACTGCTCTTAATTGCTGATCTATCTCTCTAGCCCCAGTTATTTTGAAATCCCCTTTCTTTCCACAAAGATCTCTTAATGTTTATAATAAATCCAACCCATCAGCCTTACCTATTTCTTAGCGTTCTGAATTCTATACTTGGTCCTATGAGAAAAAATGTTTATAAAGACAAAGGTGGTTTTATTATACATTATATTAATAAAAAGAAAACTTTTTGATGCATTACAAAAGATTTTATTCCATTTTTCCTTATCTGCCATATATCTTAATTATTTTTTCAGAAGATAAAGGTTTAAAAAAAAGCATACAAAAAGCTAAATTTCCCACATTTAATTAGGAGCTGAAATGGGTCCGAAAATGTAGCATTTCTGCCCTCAGCACACCATTTTTCTTAATAATGTGCTTTTTTATAATCAAAATAAATGTTCTAGTGTCCAGGGGAATCATCAGGATCCAGTCAACTCCATGCTCATGTCAAGAATGCAGCTCTGAAGTTCAAGAATGACCAGCAAAAATGAAGGTCAAAACACAGGCTGCATAGATCTGTGAGGCAATCATAACACACTCTGACAACTGGCTTTACAGTAGGTAATGTTGTGTAGTTTTCAGAGTAACAGCTTCATGTTGGGTAAAGGTGATTTTAAATTTTATCTCTATAGTGCGCTGGCTGTGAAAACTTGATCTGTTCATATCCCTGAAAATCAGTCTTTGAATGATTTGTGGCTAAATCATAAATTCTATCTTTAAAATGCATGGAATTTTTACCCGGAACAAATGAGCTATTAATAAATCTGTAATAATTATAAAATAATTATAATATGATAATTGTCATTGTGGCTAGGTAGACAAGGGTTGTGTCCATATTTAGGACTAGGTACAGCTTCAGTAGAATTGAGTAATCGCATAGTTCACTAATACTGTATGTAAACTGCCTCCATTTGACCTTGACACCTTGCAGACACTGAAAAACACACAGAGGGAAGAGTGAACATGTCCCTCTACACATCCTAATATCACTCTGTCATAATAGAAAGTTGACCTATAGTAGGTAGCTTCTGATACAGAATGAATAATCTTGGCTTGCTTATTATGCTAAACTGAATTTAGGGCCAGGTTGGAAGATGGAATTAATTTAGGATGGGTTTTAAAACACTTTATTATATTACCACCGAGTTGTTTTATTTGTAAATGCTAGATGCAGAATATAACCTATATCTACATTATATATATATATATATATATATATATATATATATATATATGTATATATATGTGTGTGTATGTATGTATATATATGTATGTATGTACATACAGCATTTGGGTGAAAAATATATCCCAATCATTAAAAAAACAACTAGTCGTTCCTTTCTCTGAACACTGTTATATTGGTGATAAAAATGAGAATTCATTGAAGAAAATACTTCAAATATGAAACAAAGTATAAAATTCACCTTTAAGTCTACAAAGTGTAAATATTTAATATCAAGATTTCATTGTATTTTAAAGTGTACCTATATGTATTTAGATATATACACATTATGTTTCTGATATATTTAGCATTATGAAAGGGAGTGAGAATGTTAAATTTTTTTTTCAGATAGCCAAATGAAGAAAATTGCCATATAGAAAAATATTTTATGACAAGCAAGACTTTAGCCTCAATGAACAAACAATAAATTGTTTACATGTTGGTGGCCTTTCTGGAATACCCAATTGTGTCTAGAACACTGTATTTGAATCAGGTAAAACATATTTCTCTCCCTCATATCTTATAGTTAATTTACTTAGAATTTTGTTTTACTCCTAGATAACTCAAAATTATGTTTGGGTCTAGTCTGAATTAGTGGGATCTGAATTAATGAAATTGGCTCATATTTGATTTAACTTCTTTAAGCATTTTTCTTCCAGATAAATCTCCTTGCAAAGAAGAACAAGAGACTAACAATCAAAATGTGCATCAACAGGGTCCCAGTTCAAAGCACACTTTAAGAAATCAGTAAAACAACACTAGGAAATTAAATTTTGCCTTGAAACCATGCATTGTGTCTTCATTTAGATAAACAGTTATAGCACATGAGATCATTCTAGAAAGTATGGTCTCTGGTTTCTAAAAACACAATTTGAGGTCCATTAACAACAGCCTTGCAACAGAAGGTCTTCAGGAAGGTTACAATGTAGATCCATTCCATACTAAAGGACATTGAGAATAATGCAAATTGAGCACAAGAATGGTGTTCTGTAGAGCATCTTGTCCCTCATGGTGTTAAGAGGTACCAATAACTGGGAGTTCACAGGATAATGAGTGGATGTTGGAAGTAATTGAGAAATGAGGTGAAGAACTTGTAAAAGAAAAAACAAGAATAGATACTTCAAAATATGCATGAGAGCTAGTTGACCACCAGATGAACCAGTCCCTCATTCATATTTTGTATGTTGGAAATGTTTCTATTTTTGGTTCTAGGACACTAGCCTCCTTGCTTTGTTAGCACTGGCATATCCCATTTCTTTCTTTTTTTAATATTTATTTATTTATTATGTATAGTGTTCTGCCTGCATGTGTCCTTACAGGCCAGAAGAGGGCGCCAGATCTCATTATGGATGGCTGTGAGCCACCATGTGGTTGCTGGGAATTGAACTAAGGACCTCTGGAAGAGCAGCCAGTGCTCTTAACCACTGAGCCATCTCTCCAGCCCCAATATCCCATTTCTTAAAACTGAAGAGAAACACTTTGAGGCAGGCATTTGTGTATTCTATTCCTTGGATAAAGAGCAAAATCTTATATGCTACAAAATGTTATTAAATAAGCAACTGAGTGATGTAATGAATGAAAGAAACGAAAGCAACTCCTAGTTTCAGAATAGCTCTTATTTGTGGGATCTCCAATAAGGGGACAGAGCTGAGATAGGGATAAAAATAGGATGACAGAGCCAGGTCTGAGCATTTGCCTGTGCTTTTATTTGGTAAGAAACAATTTACAATAATTGGTGTTTATGGTTATCTTAAGTATCAGGCTCTGGCTTTGGAAATAGTCTTAGGTCTCCAAGGAAGAACAAGGTTTTCATTTAATATGTACTATTAAGTTCAATGAAGGTTATTTGGACCTTTTTACATATTAAGCAACTGCAGCATCTCCTACTATGGAGACACTAACATTTTTTTTTTTGAGTTAACAATAAAAAGTGTTTGCCATGGAGTGGCTGAAGACTGGTGTCAGAGGACATGCTTGGGCTCCAGGAACACTGGGAATTCCTTTGCTGCCAGTAATGCTTAATTCCAACAATGTTCAAGTAATTTTCTTTCTTCCAGCTCACTAGCTCTGAACAGAAAGGCACCCATTAATTAGAAATTTGCCTCATGAATTTTTCTTTCTATTTACTTATTCCTCAGGTGGAAAGATTCCATATTTTGATGGTTGTATTTGAGAGTGTAAGTCACCTTTCCCTTTTGGTATCTGCCTACTTAGAGATAAGTGCATTGGTCTCCTCTCTGATGTGTTATTATCTTAAAATGGAAATAAAGCTCCCACCAACACAAGCCTGTGGGCTTGTCTCTGCTTTGTTGATATAGTACTTTAAATGAAAATGGCCCCATGGGTTCACAGGGAGTGGCACTATTAGGAAGCATGGTCTTGTTGGAGTATGTGTGTCCCTGGGGGCAGGCTTTGAGATCTCAGATGCTCTAGCCAGACTGAGGAGTATGTCTCAGTCTCTCTTCCTGCTGCCTACAGATCAAGATGTAGAACCCTCAGCTCCTTCTCCAACACCATGTCAGTCATCAGGCCACCTTGCTTCCCACCATGGTGATAATGGACAAAACCTCTAAGCTGTAAGCCAGCCCCAAATGATTATTTTTCATTATAAGAGTTGTTATGATCTTGGTGTTTCTTCAGCAAAATAGAAAAACTCTATGATAGTAGTTGGTGACATGATAGTGGGATATTTCTCTGACCAACCTGACCTTATTTTGGGAAGGATTGTGGAAGGATTTTGTACCTTTGCACTATGGGAGACATGAAGTGTTGAAACCTCAGTGGGATGTTCTTAAGAAGCTTGGAAGGCAAAAGATGGTTGCCTGGCTTGTGAGGTTTCAGAGGGAAATTTAAAGACTATCAGGGCCATTTGCTATTGAGAATTAAGATTCTGTCATTCTGGTCAAATAGGACTGAAGAGTCAGCCGCAATTAATTAGACTAGCACATGTGAAACCTATGTGTTACTGGGACAATTGATGCTGGTTAGCTGGCACTAAGAAATTAGCACTAAATAAGACAAGACTAGTATCATTTAGGTGAAATCTTCTGCAGTGTTTCCTGAGATCACAGAGAAGCTATGTTCCAGAGGTGGCCAAGGTTGTACCTAGTGTTGGCAACTGAGATTGGTAATGTGTAGGAGTCACCCAAGTGGTATTGGGATGGAGGAGTTATGGAGAGCAGCTGAGGCTTGGCACTGTGAGAGGTCAAGAGAGGTCATTAGTGAAGGTGCAGCCTCAGCAGCAGTTAAAGTCCCAAGAATGAAGGAAGGGCCTTGAAGAAAAGTTGAGGCATGGCACCATGAAGAGTTTATGAGAGGCTATTGGTAAATATCCAGTCCAGGTACAACAAGGAACCTCAGTAGTTTTGGAGATACCATTACTGTGGATGATAAACAAGAAGAGCAGCAGCAATGAAGTAGAGTCAGCCAGAGCCTACCAAGACAAGCTGTGTGTGCTTAAATGGGCAGAGCTGAAGAAGTTTCCAAAGCCCTTTGGAGAAAGTCCAGATGATCCTGAGTGGATCATAGACACTGGACAATTGGAGTTTGGTTTTGATGTGATTTGGTTGATTGTGAATGTGCACTGATTTTACCCTCTTGAAGTAAGAAAGTAGTTTACTGGAGCCCACAGTTGAGAGACTTTGAATTTTAAATTACTGGATTTTAAAAGAGTTTGGGTATTTTAAAATGACTGAAATTTTAATGTGTTTGAGTTTGTAAGGACTATGAGACTTTTAAAGTTATTCGTATTTATAATGTGAGATTTGGGGGATGAATAAGAAAGGAAGAGTTGTGGCCTAATAGTTATGTATCTGTATATCAAACTGACAAGGGGTTAGTTGAATTGGCTGGTTTTCTGCCTACTTGACCCAAGCTACAGTCATCAGAGAGGAAGGGATCCTCAGTTGAAGAAATGCTTCCATGAGATCCAGCTGTAAGGCATTTTCCAAATTACTGATCAATGTGGGAAGGCCCAGCCTATTGTCGATGGTGCCATCCCTGGCCTGTTGGTCCTGAGTTCTACAAGAAAGCTGGCTAAGGAAACAAGCAGAAGCAAGCATCATTTTTCCACGGCCTCTGTATAAGTTCCTGCCTCCAGATTCCTGCCCTGTTTGAGTTCTAATCCTGACTTCCTTTGATGATAAACAGCAATATGCAAGTATAAGCCAAATAAACTCTTTCCTTCCCAGCTTATGTATTGGTCATTAGTGTTTCATTGCATCAATAGAAACCCCTATTAGACAGTTGGGTATGTCCATCTCCAGGGACTAATAATGTGGAACATTAGAACTAATACCTCAACCTAATTCTCCAGACTCTCCAAATCCCATGTGACAGGCAAAGTTTGGGTTTCCATTCTTTAGTCTCACAGATTTTGAACACAAATGACACTAGACCCAGTGAAACTCTATATGAAGACACTCTACCTCAGGAAATAAAGTCTCCTATTCACAAAATGTCTCTGTCAGGGCAGGTTTTCTCAGGTTGTGGAGGGTACAGAGAAATGGATTGTTGTGTTAAGGGATCTTATCATTAATCTAAATCTTCATGGTCCACTGGAATGAATACAGAAACTCAAAATCTGCTACATTCCTCAAGAATTTGAAAACTGTTCTGGAAAGATACAATTTAAAATGCTGGAGGGGGAAAGATACATAGGAAGATCAAAGTCCAAGACAGACCAGCTGCACATTTCTGAGGATCATCACTTTGTGGAACTACAAAGAGCATTCAATTCCTTAGCTACTGTTAGACAATACCCAGGAAAAGTTCCCACCTAGGGACACTCACTTGAGTATCGGTGTGTGTTTTTCACTGAGGATCATTTGCACAGCCATGCAATAGCTGTATGATTGGCTTCAGCCACAATGTGACTATTGATTTCCATAGCAAAAACAAATATTCATTGTAGATAACACTGAGTAACAGAAACTATCTGATCAAAATGATAGACTGAGGACCAAAGGTCTGAACATATGAAAATACTATTACAAGACAGAACATTCCAGGATCTCAGAGATTATCTCCTAAGTGTTAGAAAAAAGCCAGTCCTAAAGGAAGCTGTTCTTGGAAGGATTCATGATTTGAGGTACCCACATATTCTTTCAGCAGGATGATAAATAAAAATAATACTGAACTATTTTTGTACCTATCTTTCTTTTTGCTTTGAAGAAGCAAGCCATCAAAGCTCAATTCTAAGTCCCTAGTAGGTACTCAAGTTCACACTTTAGTAGATGAAAAGAATGAATGGTTTCTACAACATAAACTGGATTTTTAGAGAGTTTGTGAGTACTGCTTTCCAAAGTCCTAACAACAAAAACAATTTGGGAGTTGACTTTCCATCTGGTTCAATGCCAATGGACACACCTATCCTATTTTCAGTCTTTTGGACAGTTAAAACTTAGACCTAGGACTCCAAGTCAGGTACACAAGTAAAATGGGTATTCTTCATGGGAAGACTGGATTGTAGTGAGGCCCACCCCAACCCTGCTCACTGATGGACTTCTCACTCATTTATTGAGTAGGCTTGACAACATAGCACAGAAAGATTTGAAAGAAAAGCATGCCCAAGTCAGGCCTTGCTTCTGACAACAGCAAGGGTTGCACCACAGTCTGAGAACGAGCATCTCTGACACATCAGGAGTCATGCTTTACACTTTGTGATATTTCTGTTCCTTTTGCTTCATATCAGATGTCTAAAAGTACATCTTCAAGAATTCAAAAATTTATTTTCTAATCAACTTATTAGGGTGTTCCTTATACTATGAAGCCTTTATATGGCAGCAAATCCCTACTGCCATGAAGACTTCCCTTCGATGTGACAGATTCAGGTCAGTGTCATTAACACACTTCCAGATTGATGTTGCCAGCCTGATGATCACAGAAGATGGCAAATTCCCTCTGCACAGGGGCAGAAACAACGAGCATTTGTCACAGTAGATCACTGTGCCCATCCATTGGCAGAATGCTGATATAGATGCGTCTGGAGAAATGAGGTTAAATGTCTACACAGATTTGGAGTTCAGGATTAGAATGGGAGTCAAATGTTTCCATCATTTTTCTGTTATTGATACACACTATAGATTTTGCTAAGTCTCTTTACAACTCAGGGTCTCTATGTATTTCTAACTGGAGGAAAAATACACTAACACTCAATAAATGATTTCTGAGCACAGTCTATCAGGAACTGTTTTAATTCTATGGAAGCAGCAGGGTAACAGAAATAAATATGTCCCTTACCTTAGAAGTTACCTTATAATTTCTCCAACTGCTTATAGATAAGGGACATTCGTTTATTCCGTAGCACACAGATGTTAGGCATGTTTGCTTCAATTCTCTTAAAATTATACATGGTTCTGAGTAATAATATTTGTATTCATGTGTGTGTGTGTGTGTGTGTGTGTGTGTGTGTGTGTGTGTGTGTGTGTGTGTGCGTATTATATACACATTAATATCAGTACTTGTATATCTACCTGTTGCTGCACATGCACATGGAAGCAGGAGGTCAACTTTGTATCCTCCTTGATTACTCTCTTTCCTTTTCAAGACCAAGTCTTTCAATTAAACTGAATCATGTTGGTTCAGGTATGCTGGCTAGCCTACTCACTCCAAGAATCTGTCTTTCTTCAGGTCCCAATCTACACTGAGGACACAAAAGTAAGCTGCAATGCCCAATTTTTTCATGGGTGCTATGGATCCAAATATAGGTCCCCATGATTGTCCAGCATACACTTTACTGAGTAACCATCTCTCTGGCACCCAGTTATAAACTTTGTGATTAGCAAGATGCCTTTTAACTTAATTAATGAAATTTCCTTTACCCCTTCTTAAAATTACATTTGTCTACAATATGGAGATCCCTGGTATCTACTGACAACTGTGATGCAACCATTGTCTCTAGATGCTTTAGAGAAACCCTTTGTACTTGTGAGGTTACTGCTTTTGTGAGGACCCATGTTGGAGCTGTTCATACTGTCCTTTTATTTGCCTCAGCATCTTCAAAAGGGGAACTTGGCACTGTCTCCAAAGTCTTATAAAAATACCCACTCTTAAAATACTGAGGCCAAAGTTTCATTAGTCTAGTTTCCCTCAAAGAAGCAAGATTCTAGTTTCCACCCACTTAGTTATGAGGAAGTCAAGTGACAATGCCCTGTCCCAAAGAATCATCCCTCTCCTTCGACTCAAGCACATGCCTCATTCTACTTGTCCAGAATCTCTCTTCACAAGATAACAACCCAGTTCTTTTCTATTGCCGCTGAACTAGTTTTTTAAGGTTTGTGTAGCAAAATACCACAAATGAAAGGTTTCCAAAAATATAAATAAACATTGTTTTGATTTTGTGGACTAGAAGTTCAAGACTAAGATAGAACATGTGAATTGTCTTCTGAGACCTTCCTCTGTTTTTCAGATGACTATTTTCTAGCCTTGAAGATAATATTTATATAATGGTCTCAGAAATGAAGGGAATAGTTTCAGAAGCTTCTGAGCTTTCTCTAAATTTGAGAAAAGCCCTTAGAGAATAGATGTGCCAAACTGGGAAGATGCCTCAGTGGATAAATCACTTGACTTGTGTCCTAATTAAGGGCTTCTAACTAAGTTAAAGGCTGTGAAAAAACACCATAATGAAAAACAACTTGAAGAGGAGAGGGTTTATTTCATCCTATGACCAGAGAAGTCAGAACAGGAACTCAGGAAAGGATCTCAGAAACGGGAACTGATTCAGAGGCCATAAAGTAATGCTGCTTACTTACTTGTTCCTTGTGGTTTTCTCAGTTTGTTTTCTTATACATCCCAGGGTTCAGGAGTGTCACCATCCACAATGGTCTGACCACATAAATCATTAATCAAGAAAAAAATCAAGTCAACTTATGGAGGCATTTTTAAGTTTGTTTCTTCCTCCTTTTAGATGACTCTAGCTTATGTCAAAATGACACAAAACTAGCCAGCAGTGTGTAAATGTGATGACCCAAGTTCAGATCTCAAGAATCCATACAAATGTTGGGTGAGTGTGGCAAATCACCTGTAATTCCTGTGCTTGGAGACTGAGACACAGATCCATAATACTAGATTGCTAATTCTATTGAGCAAACTGGGGAGCAACTGATTCAGAGATAACCTCTGCCTCAGTAAATAAAATGAAGAATAATTGAAGACCACATCTGACATCAACCTCCAGAATCTATATGCACATGAACCCACATACATGTGATTCCACACACATGCAAACATACACACATGTGCATACATCATACAAATACACATACAAAAAGGAGTTTATTTTTCACATGATTGCATGTAAATACTCATAAATAAAACACCAAGCTAAATGGTCATTTCTGTTTACTTATGATGAGCCCACATTTAGGGAAATAAGACATAGATAATCCTTCCACTAGTAGATGCTGCTTCATTAAAAATAGTAATTATAATAAAAGCTATGCTTATCTTGTTTTTACTATGTTGCCAGTGTTTTAGATGCATAGTCTTCTTTAATCTTCTAATCTTGGGAAATCATTGTAACAGTCAAAATCAGAGATCTGTGGAGAAAAGGAACTTTCAGAGGACAAGCAGAGAGTAGATAATATTTACTTTAGTCTAACTATGTAAGAAGTGCTATTTTAGATATTCTTTATAATTACTATAAGGAGTTATATAAGGATTAAGGGTCAGTGATATTATTTTCACATAGGATTGTAGCATGAATCTTAAAGATACTTATTAATAAAATCTAACCTGAAACTAGATATCGGGGTGAATGCTGGAAGATCAGAGAAGCAGAACAAGCTACTGCCACCTCACCTTGCCATTTCTTCAGCTGATCCTGTTTCCTCAGACTGGAAGCCTCTGGGTTCTCATCCAAATGGATCTCAGCTAAACTGTTGCTCAAAAGCCTGAAAGCTTAACCAGCCCTAGTTCCTGGTCCTCATGTCTTATATACCTTTCTGCTTTCTGCCATCACTTCCTGGGATTAAAGGCGTGAGTCACCATGCCTGGCTGTTTCCAGTGTGGCCTTGAACTCACAGAGATCCAGATGGATCTCTGCCTTCAGAATGCTAGGATTAAAGGTGTGTGTGTGACCATTTTCTGGCTTCTGTATCTAGTGGCGTTTTTTGTTTTCTGACCCCCAGATAAGTTTATTAGGGTGCACAATATGTCAACCACATTTCCCCTTTTATGTCTAAAATTTAGAAAAGCTTATAATTAATACAAGAAAAACTATATCCAATAAGTATATACAATATATATAGTCAAGAATTACATTAACAATGTCTAGTCCGTTAACATTTGACAGATTCAGATGAAAAACTCCATTATATATATAACAATGTCCAGTCCAGTAACGTTTGACAAATTCAGTCAAAAAGTTTTAATTACTTATCCTATTTAAAACATGTAGTTTCTTTTTAAAGGTAGATTCAATAATCTCCCTTTTTATCTTATTATATCTATATTATCTCTTTTTTCTTTTCATAATAGATTCAATAATCTATCTTTTGTAATTTTTATATTTTCCCTTTTTCTTTCCAGAGTAGATTCAAAGATCTTCCCATTTATCCTATTATTTCTTTATCTTTTTTCTCAGAGTAGATTCAATGATCTATCTCATATCTATATTCTCTTTTTTCTTTTTCTTTTTTTAAACAAAAACTCTGAATCTAATCTCCTTGTTTAGCTTTTTTCCTGACCATTAACGATTAAAAACCTGTAACCAACCATCATAAACAATGACAATATTCACAACCAAAACTTCCCATCCTACATCTTGAGAATTAAAATTACTTCCTGCTTTCTGGGGGTGGAGGCATCTTTAGGGAATCCTGAAAAGAAAATTTTTGGGTTAATTGTCAAGTCCTGTATCATTTGTCCAGTCACTGCATAATGAAAAAAGTACAGGGCTTGTTTCAAGTCCTAAAATTGTCCTGAGTAGTTTGTAGTCCAAAGTTGATCTTTTTGGTGGTGTTAATCAGCTTAATGGCTTTATCATAGTCCCTGTAGAATTATCATTGTGGGCTCCTGTCATCTTTTTAAAGATTTCAAAGTCAATGTTAGGCGTGGTTATAGTTCCCTGTAGACTTTATTACTATTATTATTATTTTTGTGCCTCCTCTGTGGTTTGGAGTAATCACAGTCTGATAAATGTCTGTCTCTCAGAACCATGAATGTTCTTCCATAGAAGAGAATATCTTCACAGCAATTTCTCCCCACCATTTATCTTGACACGCTTTTCCAAACTGATCTTTGCCGATGCTTTCTTGTAACACAATGGTCCTGGCAATTCTTCTCTGATCAAGCATCAGTAAGCCTTTTGTCTCAGGGAGCAGCATCACCAACATGAAGAGAAGCAGCCAGCAACTCGGAGCAGCAGCCACTGCCCCATCGTCCCACCACCACTGTTTGTGTTTTGGTCACGGCTGAACCTTCTCCTTAGCTGGCCTCCCAGGCTGGCCTCAAACTTGGGATCCTCCTGCCTCTGCCTCCTTCAGCCAATCCTACCAGGGTGCATCACCACAATGAGCAATGTGTAGTTCGGTTCTGAACTGGGGCCCACAAGGCCATAGGCAAGTAGCTTTTTTATGAATTTGTAGCACAAAACGTTGGGGGCCAGATGTAGCATGACTCTTAAAGATACTTATTAATACAAATCAAACCTGAAGCTAGGAATTGGGGTGAATTCTTGAAGATCAGAGAAGCAGAACATGTCACAGCCACCTCACCTTGGAGATTCCTCAGCTGATCCTGTTTCCTCAGACAGGAAGCCTCTGGGTTCTCATCCAAATGGATCTCAGCTGAACTGTTGCTCAAAATCCTGAAAGCTTAACCAGCCCTAGTTGGGTAGGATAACAAAGCTTAGGATAGGATAATAAAACCAGACCCAGTGAGATAAGCTGGATTTCTACAGTTCATTATAGGTATGTCTTGTTGGAGACCCACATAGGATAATAAAGCCAGACCCAGAGAGATAAGCTGGATTTCTAAAATTCATATAGGTATGTCTTATTGGAGACAAGGATTTACCCAAAAGGAACGTTGAATCAAGAATTTTTGCTTTTGGTCATTATACTAAAATGTCATGCATGGATTTCATGCCATTGCCAGCTGGCCTAAGCTTGAACTGGGACAGATTATCTAAAGGGGTTAATTGGTTGCAACATAGCTGATACAATGTATAACAAGACAACAAAGCCATAGGATCTAACCCCCTGCATTAGAAGAATGGGGGAAATAGGGGTGTAGTGATATAACTTAATCTAATAGTATTAGAGGCTGCTAGTTTGAAAGAAAATGGCCCCCAAAGGAGTAGCACTATTAGGAGGTGTAGCTTTGTTGGAGGAGTAGCCTTTGAGGTTTCTCATATGCTCAAGCCACACCCAGATGTCTCAGATCACTTCTTGTTGCCTGCACAATATGTAGAACTTCCAGTTACTTCTCTAGCACTGTCTGCATGTTGCCATGTCTCACCATGATGATAATGGACTGAACCTCTTAAACTGTAAGCAAGCCACCCTAATTAAATGTTTTCCTTTATAAGACTTGCCATGGTCATGATGTCTTTTCACAGTGTAGAAACTCTAAATAAGACAGAGGCAGCCACAGTGATGTCTTTTCACAGTGTAGAAACTCTAAGTAAGACAGAGGCAGCCACAGTAGCAAATGGAAAAAGGTGATAGGGCAAACTCTGTGACTGACAGTTCCTAACAAGCAAGTCAGAAGAAAATGCAGGGAAATTCATATGAAATGACAGCCAGTTAAACAGCAAGATTCTAGGACTGGATAACCAGATCATGTAGCCATGTGTAAGATCTTGGCTTCCACTCTCAGCACTGAAAAACCAAACAAAACAACAAAACTTATCTATATAAATTACAGAGAACATAGCTATCAAGCAAAAAACACAGAAAGGTCCTCTTTATTCAGGAACATTAGGACTTGACAAAAGACAAAGCCAGGAGTTTGAAAGACTATATCAGGCACCCAAACACTTGAATATAGTGACAGAGTATATGATGTTTTGAATATTAAATATTTTCCTATAGGTTAATATATTTTAACAGTTGGTCCCCAGATGCAGGCATTGGTTTAGAATGTTGTTAACATTTATGAGCTTGATCCTCAGTGTAGGAAGTAGGCAATTAAGGATGGACTTTAAAATGTTATCGCCTTAGCTTTCATAACACTGCAAGTGCCAACATGTAGGCTGCTGTGGAAAAAAGCTACCAAGTCTTACCCAGATATGAACTCTGTGAGGCACAATAGTGACTTTCATGGCAAGATAACCCCATGGTGCAATAGAGGTACATCTTATGAGGGTAACCAATCACTATGCGGTTAAATTTAAGCATGTTCCACAAGAGGATACTCATGCCTCAATCTATAAATCTAGCAAATATTTAGGAGGGAGCAAACCAAGAGTAAACCTGTAACTATTATTCTGCAAGTGGACAAACTATCAATTTTTCACCTAAATATTTGTTTACCCACAGAACTCATCATAGAAGTTTCTTTGTGAAATGGATGGTGATTAAGGCAATCTGATAACTGGCCAAAATGTAGAAAATAAGTGATTGGGAGTTCTCAATAAAAAATAGGACATCTATATCACTCTTAACTATATGGCTTATGAACCATAATGAAACATGGAACAGAAAGTTTGTGAGAACTAGAGGTTATAGATGACTCAAGTGAAACTCAGTCTTTTGGCCATGACAAGACCAATGTAGTCATGATTTCAGAGTGACTGAAATTATCTACAAAAGACTTACACAAAATCAAGCTAGTCAATAGTCTAGCATGAGAGGTTATGGATTCACGATTCCCCTAACCATACAGCTACTGATATTTAATGGCTTCTGATGGGAAAGGGAAAGTCATTTTATTTAAAAGATGAGGACCCTGGCAGAGTGAGCAAACTCCCCTGGATATCTCTTGAGTATATAGGCAGCTGAGAAGAGGTAGCAAGGTAGAAGTAGATCTTGTGAAAGTTAATGAGAGGTGAATATTATATAATCACGTTGTATTAAGTTTTTAAGGAATTAATACAATGTTACATTCAAAACATTGCAAAAACTTTTATTGTCTCCTTTTATCTCCTGTCTGTTCCTTGTTTCCTGAAACCAAACATAATATGACCAGCTACCTTAGGGTCCACCACTACAGATTCTCTATAATGATGAACTTGATCCCTTTTGTCACACCAACAAGGAAAGTAATTAACACATAGTGGATCATGACTGAATTTGATAAATGGTCATTTGTTGGCATGCTTGAAATTCTAAAATCACTGCCCGTTTCTCTAGGGAAAAAATCAGGAATCCTCATATAATTTGTAACATGTTTTATTGCATAATAATCTTACCATCTGCTGATACTACTCAACATCCCAACCCGTCAGTCTCTTGCCTTCTCTATCACTTTATTGTCTCAGGTAGACCTTTGACACAGCACTATCTGTAGCCTGTATAAGGATTAATAACTGTTTCTTCTCATCACCCCACCTGATTTATCATTTATGATTCAGACTCTCTGTACACTCCAGTAGCCTCACACTCTCACTCTTGTTAACATATATCATACTTGGAGATACTGTCTAACTTGATGTATAAAATATTAGCTTTGAAAAATATCTGTTGAATGAATGAATGAGTATAGAATTGAACTTCATCCCCTTCTATGTTGGCTGAGGACAATAATTTTTTGCCAGATATTTCTTTGAGATTGGAACTATAGGTAGTAATCAAATACCTGAAGCTGTGAAATAGTTGCCCACATGAACTAAGAACTGGTTATGTCGTGCTGGCCTCAATTGTCATGTTAAAATTCAATAAAGCAGATTCACCAAGTCATTTGCTTGGCAATTCTCTGAGCACATCAAGTTTCTGCAGTGTTTGCAGGGAATAAGAAACAAAAAATCACTCTATTTTACCATCTAATTTAGATTGGATATTTTCTATTTTCTTCTTTGCTTGTCTTCTCTTCAGTCTTATCTCTCAGAGAACTCTTTTTTCCAGGTGCTTCAAATTTGCAGGTGTCGCTTGTGGTGAAGGTGGAGCTTTAAGTGAAAGTTCAATTCTTTGTAGGAAGGCAGTAGTAGCCCTTAATGTTCCAACACTGAGCTTGTTCTGCTGTTTCTGCATGGGTTGCTAAGCAACATCCCTATTTGCCTGGAAATGGGATGAGGCTGTAGGAGGTCGGTTAAGAGAGGACACTGGGAACAGTTACTCAGGGCTTCTTACAAAATTATTCTCCTGTTCATGATTTCATCTTTATTACATATATATATATTTAAGATATATATGTACACACACACACACATATATATATATATATATATATATATATATATATATATATATATATATATCCCTTCTAATTGCAGCCTTCCTTTATTTGGGACTTGGGATACATTATTGCAACACTTCACTTATTAACTCATACAAGGAAAAGCTTGGTCTCTAACTCTTCCATTCACTGTTGTAATTGAAAGGATTTGAAAGGGCCCACATATATAACAAAGGACATTATTGGAAAATGATTTCAAGTTTTGAGGATGAGCCATGCATAAGTCAAAGAAATAATGAAGGCTAAATTCTATGCTCTGTGCCAAGGAACACCAGGCACACTCTAACAGCATTAATTCCTATAAGGGGTAGGGAAGAATTCTAAGCAAAGAAATATCTAGTGTAAATTTGGGGAGGCAAAAGTTAATGTGTGCAAGAGACATATGAAGATACTGAAGTACACAGGAATCAAATGACCTTCAATAGTCATCCTGTTTACAAAGGATGTTACCAAGAATTGAACTGTTCAGGAATCAGAGCTATTACAGCTAAGCACTTACTGCTTAAGCTAAGTTGTAAAGTTGAACCCACCTTATTTTAGTTGCTCTGATTTCTTCACCTATATGATGGGAATAATGATAACTTTCTTAGACATTTTTAAGGAGTAAATAAGATGCATATCAAGTATCTGATACATTATAGATGCTAAGTACATTATGTTCCTTTTTTCCTCTTTTGCCAATATGTACAGAATCCCATTTTTTGAGTCCTAGCTAACTGACAACGAAAACTATGAGGTTTTACAGCATTTTTTACTTGTTTTAATTTCTTTGTATTTTATGCATGAACTTAAATGTGTATTTACATGTGTTCTGCATTGAATATATGTAGAGGTCAGAAGACAGCTTGTGAGAATTGGTTCTTACTTTTCACCATGTGGTTCTGAGGGATTAAATTTATGTCATTAATCTTGGTGGCAAGCCTTTCACTAGGCTAGCCATGGTATTTATATTTCCCTTTAAAGAGTGTTCATATGTCAAGAAACACTGTTGTAAATCTCCCAAAACCCACATCATAACACAGAATCTTCATTTGATCTATCCATGTTTCAATGCTTTTGGAAGAGAAAGAAAGGGGAATATACGTTATAACCAACAAAGGCAAGTTTATGACTTTATGTACCATGAGATGCAAATTATAAGGGAAAAAATGTGACATCATGGAATTAAATGATGATGATATCCTCACAGAACCTATATACTATCTATAAAATTTCTGTTTCTGTATCATATTCATTCTAAAGATACCCACTGGATATGTCTGATTGCATAGGGTGAGTCTGGAATGGATGTTCTGGAGCCTTGGATCAGGCTGATTCTGGCTCCATGTATAATATTGGAATGGGGCAATTTGTTCAACTGACCAAAGACTTCTCTTTTATGGCATATATAGAAAACAGATGAAAATTTTCATCTCCCAACTTCAATTAAACATTCCACTACTCACAACCTGCCTATTTCAATTCCTCTATTGCTCTCTCTCAGGGAAGAGCTACAGACACATCAATAGTGTTTTGCTAAGGATGTAGTAGCTCTACCAGGAGTCAGTAGGTTTCCTGAACTGTTAGAGAAGGAGCAAGAACTACATCTGATCACTGAGCTAGAGAGTTCTCTTCCAGATGTAAAATCTTTCCTTAACAGCCCTCTCTTCCTGAGCTCCTGTTGCAGCTGTACGATTCTGGTGTGAGTGCATTTAATACTACTCTTTACTCCATCTTATGGAGGGGCTTAATATATTTGTGATAAGCAAGTGGTGGGCAGGACTTTCAGAGTTTAGTCAGTGCCTTCAGATTGTTATTTTTGTGCATATTATTTTTACTTACTGAGGCAATTAATGTTGTCTTTCATAGTTAAGAACTATGTTTTTAGAAAATAAGAGATCATAATACCATCATTGTATAGAGACAAGCAAAATATCGTTTAAGACTAAGTTTCTTTGTGTGTAAAGTAAGGTGATAACAAGATTCAATTTCTTATATTACTATGGAGTTAAGCAGTATTCTATGGTCTACATGTTGATGCTCCTCTAAGAAACTGAAATACTATAACCAATTACCCAATGTGAGGCCACTGGAAAGTGGTTAATTTGAGAGAGTTCTGCTATCACTACACTTAATGAGATTAATTCTCTTCAAAAAGAGGCTTACAAGAATTTTCTTTTTTCCTTCTACCATGTAATGCCATATAGGATGTGCCATTTAGAAGGAACATTCTGTAACCATACCAGACACCAAATCTACTGATGCCTTATCTTGGACTTCATAACTTCCATATGGATGAGAAATACATTTCTAAGGTGGATAATTACTCAGTTTTGGTATCATATTGTGTAGCAGTTTAAATGTACTAACACATAGATAACCTGCATGAAGTTCTTACTGTTCTACTCAGTCTTATAAAGTGAGCTGAAGTGATTACAGCTTATTATCTTAATATGCAGTGCTTTCTAAATTGCATTTTATGTCATTTATTTACCAAATAGATAGGCTTCATGCATGCCAGGTATTCTCAGACTCTTTAAAAATTCAAACAACCATCATGTTAGAGAAGACGTATTAAGAATCTCTTTTCTACAGAGAAGAAATTGAATCAGAGAGAGAGATTAAATAGCTCATTTATGTTTCGCAGCTAATAAATAGTAGAGCTGCAGGCTTGCTTTGCAACTCTAAGTCAGCACTTCTAGCTACTGTTCTGAATTCTCTGTTATTTTCTCATGTTAGGAACATTGTCAAATAGTTAGTAGAAATCACTAACCCAGAAGTCAGAAAACACAAATTCTGTTTCTGGTTTTGTAGGTAATTGATAACCCCAGAAAAATCTATTACCAAGGTGAAAGCTCTGTGCTCAGAATCTTTTGGTGCACTAACAAAATATCAGGTGACATTATTATTAATTGATAATTATGTACTATATGATAACACCGTATAATTAGCCAATGCTTGGCAGTGTTTATAATCATCCTCTAATTTCTAAGAACATTATAATTTCCTCGCTTACACAGGTGTGTGATAAAGTCAGACCAATTTCCTGTTGGTGCCTAAGACTTGTTGGGAATGATAGAGTGAGAGAACACAGAGATCTTTCATTACAGCAACACCAAAATTTAGGCTTTCAGATAAACAATTCTTCCATTCAAGCCCTATGTCTAATTTTTTATCAAAGCACTTTTTTCCCTTGAGGGGAAGAGTTCCTTGTAAAAGTGTGACCCAGACTAGAGAGTTTTAGCTGCAATGCAGATTGTGTTTCCGAGGGAAATGAGCATTTGAAGATGTCTTCCAAGCAAGGAATTTTGGCTTTGAAGACCAGATACTAACTCAGGGAGAAGCTCAATGCGTAATACATGACATCCACTAACTTATTAAGGAAAAAAAAAAACATTTTCTTTTACATTTTTAGCACTTTCCCCTGAAATTTCAGGTACTTCCTCATTTTTGGCTTGTGAGTAAGACTGTTTCTGATACAATATTGTCTTTATTTCTAATCCTTTCCCCAAACTCACTGTTTTTTGATGTAAAATTCCTTTATTTAGTTCATACAAAGCACAAAATAATGTAATACATTTGGACCTAGAATATGTTGATTTTCATTAAAGTAATCATACTATAATCCCTATCAACTGGTCATACTTCATGTAACAATAATAGAGGGCAAGATTATGGCACATAAACTACATGATTTTGGTATATTGTCTTAGAGCAAATTCTGCTTCATTCAAAAGGGAACTAAAGTTGTAATGTAATGTTGATCAGAGATATGACTGAAATTTTGCAACATTTCAGAATACTCAAGAAAAACTGTTAATGGATCATGGAAATGTTGCTTCAATATGTATATAAAGGTATAATTTTATTAGGAAAAGATCAAATCTTTGACATCTCCCAAAGACAAGACTTTTTTTTTTTATAATTCTTCAGGCATTTACTAAGTCTATATAACAAAAGTAAGGTGCCTTCTTTATCCTTGATTTGTCTCTGTTCCTTTTTATCCTTGCATCCTTCTTTAAGTTTATTGAGTAGGGAAGATTGTTACAAGCCGACAAAATGTACCGTAGAATTGACTGAGTATGCTGAGAGATCAAGTGCTGGAAGGTAAAAAATGACTGTGCTTCTAACAACAGGCTTTGATACTGGTTTGGAAGAAGCAATGCCAGAATATTAAAGGTCACACAAGTAGCCACTTCCCTCCAGGGGAAAGTTAATCAATCTGTAGCTTCTGATTCTATATTTGAGGAAGGAATAAAATGACCTCCATTCACCCTGAGATCACTGTAACCATCCAAAAATTTGGCTGATCCCTAGTAGTAAGAATTCCCTAGAGTAAGATTTTGGTGATGATGATGGTGGAACAGAGCAGTGGAAATTGTAAAGAAAGCATATAAACCACATGGCTGTGATTTCCATAACCCACTGGTTGAAATTCCACAAGGCAGATTCTTGTATTGGTTAGGTAATTAGCATCAGTGACATTTAATTTTGAGATAATGAAAAGGGCACTAAGTTCACAGTAAGTAACGAAAACTGATGATAGAATTTTTTGAATAAATATTCACTGCTGAAATTTGAAAGATCGTCTAATACTCACATAATACTGAGTGTCTTCTATTTATGTATTTAGTTGTCTATTTATTCTTTGTAGTAAAGTGACTATTATAATTTTTGAATTCTCTTGACAGTCATTAACAATGCAACATCTATTTTATATTACTGGTTTTTCCTAGTGATTCTTCTCTCATTCTTTGATCTTCAAATATTATTTGTTAACCAATAACTTGAAACATGATAAACTGTTTTTTTCAATATATCAATTTTATCCAATTACAGTTAGTGTAGTTACCTGGATAAAAAGTTTTTGTTGCTGTCTGAACATGTATTTGGCTATTTTACTTTTCTCCTTTACTGCCTTAATATTTTCTTTCTTCCTCTATTAATTGGCAAGTGATACATTCTGTGTCTATTCCACTAGCAGTTAGTCACTCCTCCCTCCTTTTGATATCCTCTCATGATCATTTATCACCATCTAGTGGATCCATATTTTTATTTTGATCATTTTCTTCTCACAGAACCATGAATAAGTTAAATTATTTATTATTAAGATAATTGTATTTTAGCTAAGACAACCCAAGGAGGAACTACATATCAGAAATTATATTTTTGTACTAGAATAACCTCATCTCTTTGTTATTGTGTTCATTTCATTAGTTTTGCATACCAACATTTTTTCTACATTAAAAGATGTAGTCTCTGGGTAACTATAATTTTAATCTCTAAAGAAAGTCTTACTGTTAGTGCAACCCTCTCATTGCCCTCAACTTTAAAGAGGGCAGATATGCCATGGTCTAGAATTTTTCAATGATTTTACTTGATAGCTAATTAATGGCTTTCTGTGGTTTCCATGGTGATGACATGCTTTGCTGCCAAGCCTTATCCAAATGGGCATTCTGTTCACTCTTGTGTCTTAGCATCAGCATATTAATCAGAGACTGTAGGTCTTCAGTTGCTGCATGAAATTGGTAAGAATCTAATTGAATTAAAATCCACCTCAAAGGCTTCAGGATTCTCTTCCTCATAGTTAGAGACAATCTTTGTATTTCAAAGGGCTCAGAGTCAGACTGAAGCAAAAGACAATGGAACTCTACAGGATTTTTGTGTTCCATCAATGCAAAGCATTTTATTCTCACCCTAGACTCAATTTTAGTGATTTAATTTTTCTTCTTGAAAATAACTATACTTACCCTAATTTTTCAACATCATATACTGTATGTATCTCCAAGATGAAATGACTGACTCATATTTCCAAGGTGAAGGGGGAGTGGCTTTTCCCATACATACCTTGGGTAAAGACTGATGAGGACTAGATTGCAGGTCCTAATGTCATTGTGATAAGGATGAAACAGCACCTTGCTGTTATGAAGATGAAGACTGCCTAGCCACCTTCCAAGATCTTCACCTTGCAAGGAGATTTAGGAAGGGGTTATGGGGAAGTCCTTGGGAATTGGAGATAAGGGAGAAAAGAAAGTGAACCAAAGGTAATCTATCTTAAAAATTGTTAAGGTCATGATGATTGTGGATGGTTGTCTCAATTTGTCCTATAGAATCAACATTCTCACTCTTCCAGACAGTATTTCCATTTAAAAATGACCCTTGAAGTTGTTATTAGGGCTAGTCCCTAAATGCTTTTTAGTATATATATATATATATATATATATATATATATATATATATATATATATATATATAAAAAATCATGTTCTTTCTACTTGTAGAAGTTCTAATCATTTTCCAACACTGACAGTTAATCTATTCCTTCTATAGAGAGTTTCTTTTTCAGACTGGCAAGCAGATTGTAGTTTCCCCAGGTCTCTTCTCTGTATGTGCAATTCTATAATGACATTCATCTTGGTGATATTTATGTATATATCCTAAATATGTATATACAAAAATATATATTTAAATCATTGGCTTACATGTGTGTCCCCTTAATTGCTATTTGAAGGGCACAAAACATGGACAATTTCTGTTCAATATTTATATTTCTGATATTCTTCATTCATTTACTAGATGCTTAAAAATAGTTTGAGGAGTTCCTGGATCTGCTTATGTTCTGGGGACATTCTGTAATGTGATTCCTTACATAAAGGATTTCCAAACTATATGAACAAAAGCTGAGAGTGTAAATGTAGCCTAATTCAGATCCAAGATAATGATATTACAATTTTAATTTCGTTTTATGAAAAAAAAACTTTTGCCCCTCATACTCACTTTAAAACGCCAGGAAATTTTTTTTTTTTTTTTTTTTTTTAAATACTGAAGCCCTCCCTTTTCACTTTAAAGTATTATTTGATGGGGTTCACATGGTGTGCTGGTTACATCTACGCTGTAGAGAACATATCATGAAAGACAAATGTGTGTAACAGAACTGAAGCCAGTGTGTGCTGGGTTGGGGTGTATGGAGTGATATCTAATCATTAGATAGCTTTTATAACATAAGCTGAAATGGGAATTATTCCTTCCCTTTGGTGAAAGCAGCATTCAAGGAAAGTGTAAAACAGAATTAAGCAGTTTCCTGTCCAGGCAAGCAATCAGTGAACAGTGATGACTTAGATCAAAATATTTCTATTTTCCACTGTACACTTTCATGATTCTGCATTTCACTCCCAACGCACAAGTGACTATCAAGATTGCAGACAAGTACTTCTTACCCCATACTATCCAGTGAAAAAAACAAATGCAGATACCCTAAGGCTAATAAGCAATGTCTGCCCAAATCTTCTGCAGAAGTGCCTTGAGAAGAGCCTGCATTCTCATGTCTCTCATTCTACTAAACCCACGTCCCTCACAAGAAATGGCAGTGTTTATACTGTGCATACATGTGTGGCAAGTGGTTGACACATGTGCACTTGTGCTCAACTGTGTTCTAAGTTATTCCAACAGTAATTAAAAAGTACTTGAGAAGCCTTTGGTACTCTAATACAGTACTAAAACTTACATTATTATTATTGTTATTACTTGGTCATTGGCTATATTAAAATTAAAAGCATCCTTAATAGGGAAAACATTTCTGAACAATATGATACTATATTTCTTCTTGGAGAAAGTAGGTGGGAAAAAATTTCTACACAAGCAAAACAAGTATCAAATACAATCTTGGATAGAGAAATCTTTTACCCTTTAGTTAAAAACTTTTGGAGCAGAAAACACAAAAGTGTCCATAGTACTTAGAAAGAATGTGTGTTGGCAAGGGAACCAGAAGGTCGGATTCAAATCAGCATTGGGGCAGTTATTATGGGTGTATACATGAGCATGCAGCTTCCATTTGACCCTATTTTCTAGACTAAGGAGTTTGAGAAGCTAGTATCTAAGGTTATTCACTGTTCTATAGTTGTTTCAGCTTATGTTCTTCCAGCCCCACCTATTAGCCAGCTTCCATTATCTTCCATTTATTGAGAAGTAAAGAAGTCATATAGGTAAGACTGCAATGCTTTGCATCCCCCAACCCATCAGAGCGTCAAAAGAAGCACAAAGAATTAAGCATAAAGAGGGAAGAAATGTTAACCGAAGAAATATCTTCTTTATCTACGTCCATTTCCTCCCACAAGGAAAAATGGCAGTGTCAGAGGTACATTACATATATCTCTTTCTTTCTCTTTTAGTGTTTAATCTTAGCACCTGCACAGCAGAGGTCTTTACAATTCATTTCATATGCTCTCCCCTTCTCCCCCCCTCCACACAGCACCTGAGGCCCAAGAAGCCACCACCTCAAAGCTCCACAAAAGTCTGAGACCCATCTTCATGACAGAATATAGTAGTAACAGACATGCCCCACAGTTTTATACAGTTGCTAGAACACTTTAGTTTCCAACAAATGAAGATTTTTTTCCTCCTTTCTTTTGAATATTAATTACATTTTACAAATTTGTGTGTGTTTTCTTTTGTTTTGCTTTATTTTATTCTGTTGTATGTGTACAACAGAAAGGAAAGTTCATGGTAAAGGGTCCCGGGTTAGCAGAGTTTGGCTGTCATCTGGTCAGACTGTTTGAGGATCTCAGTGTTGTAGAGGTCCAAGGCATGGTTCACCCTGATAATCTCACTGTTAGTTAGCTTCAGGCGGTGCTTCAGCATACAGGAAAACAAGTCCAGCTGGGGTTTTCCTGGGGCCACAGGAGGGGCCAGACGATTAATTCGGTCCCGAATATCCAACATGAGGAGCATCACGGATGAAGAGGAGTAGAACTGACCACCCTGTGTGTAGGACTGATTCACTTGCTGCACGGCACTTCGTAGGAGGTCAGCATTGAACCTCAGGCTGTACCCGAACACCTGCACATCGGATATCTTAATGTAGAATTGCCTCTTGGAGGGATCCGACAGGTCCACTGGGCCCTGGCCGGTCTCATTACGTAGGGTAGGTAGCCGAGTCCGACTACGCAGGTAAATATGGACAGTCTCAAAAAAAGTTTTCCACCGATTGCCCAGCAAGAGAGTCCAGTTGTAGCATTGGCTGTTTTGCAGACGGATCTTCTCCCAACGTGGGTAGCCAAATTCCCCAAAGGGCATATTCCAGCCCTCTGAATGGCTTCCACTGAAAGGATTGACATAGACAAAGAACATGGGGTCCAGGCTGCTGTTGCGCATCTGGCAGATACGCATGGACATGCCAATCACCATGTGGATGAAGTCCATGCGGTTCTTGTTGCTCTTGAGAGTGAGGGACATGCGCTTGCGCCACCGAGGGTCGAAGAACGTATCAAGGCGAATCTCATTGCTGATGAAGGTAGTGTGAACATAGAGACGTGAGTCCATCTTCTGCAACAGGTACTTCAGTTCCAAGTCCTGGAAGTCCAGGTCGGTCTCAAAGCTGATGAACTGCTCGCTCCGTTCAGAGTCCACATTCTGTGGTTCGCAGCGGCCTCGGTACAGCTTGTAGCCCTTATTGCAAGAGCCACAGAGTGAGATGTTTGCCAGGCTGCACATGGCACAGCTGTTGTTCCCACCTATGATGCATGGGATGGGACGCTGGCACAGTGTGGTACTACCATGGCACACACAACTCCTCTGGCTCTCCAGGAAGGTTCCCCAGAACCCATTCTCATTGCAGTAGAGAAGTGACTGGACCCTTGCAAGCCACTGCTGAATTGTCCTGTGAAAAAGAAGGAAAATGGAGAATGTGAGTTACCATGAATGGGGTTGAGAGGCACATTACACAACTGATCATGCAAGTTGGAGCCTCCCAATGAATGAAAAGGGGCATTAGAGCGATGACTTTGTTGGTAAAATGCTTGCCATTCAAGTACAAGGAATGAAGTTTAATCCCAAGTATCCATGTAAAAAGCTGGCCCAGCCACATTTATATTCTTAGACTGTGCAGGCCAAAGATAGGAGGATCCCT
Source organism: Onychomys torridus (assembly GCF_903995425.1). Taxonomy (NCBI): domain Eukaryota; kingdom Metazoa; phylum Chordata; class Mammalia; order Rodentia; family Cricetidae; genus Onychomys; species Onychomys torridus. The sequence goes on from NC_050444.1 coordinate 86,916,916, forward strand.
GAGACTCACTGGCCATCTATCTAGCCTAATTGGAGAGCCCTATGACCCAGTGAGAGACACTTAAAAAACAAATTTGATGGCTTCTAAAGAATGATGAGCAAGTTTGGCCTCTAATTTCCACAGGCTTATACACTCATGGGCATGTGAACCCAGCTACAGTCATACCCACACACATGTGAAAACACACAGCCACATAGAAAAGAATAAGCAAATCAACTATAAGAGAATGTAGAGCGAATAAGTACTAATAAATACATTGTTATCCTGCATACTGGCACAAAGCCAGTTGTATCACTTTGTACTTTACACTTCTAACATCCTCTATGGATTTCTTTAAAGAGGAGGTGTTAGGCCAAATTTGGGGTGTCTATCCATGTCTATCCATTCCATAGGCACTGAGAAGTTTGGTTTAGGAGACTTAGTGTCTAAACATGAAAACACTTCCTTGATGAGAACAAATCATGAACAAACCCTCATGGGAAAGATTTGAAGGTTGTTATGACTTTTTTATGTAAACATCAAAGGATTTAATGCTCTCCACACCTTTCTTTGATGAGGTAATGAAATACCCTACCCTGCTAACAACAATAACAACAAAAAACTTCATTGCGTCCTACTCCAGAGTTCACGATCTTCCAAGGCTATGAGGTTGTTAACAGAAGCCCATCTGCACTCTACCCCTGTGGTGGAACATGTTAGCAAAGAGTCTGCTCTAACGTTGGTAGTCCTGGCTTACAGTTGCAAATCATAAACTCCCAAGTCATTGGGGAGGCAGTAGAGTCTAAGTTTGAAGAGCATGGATGCTGTTGGTTCAAGCAGAACTGAAGTCAGGGGGGGAAAAAAAACGAAACAAGCAAACAGAAAATAAAAGAAAAAAAAAATCCTGAGACTGGGAATGAGTCATTGCATCTCTTGAATCCTTGGCATTCTTTGCTAAAATGGGGATAATAAAGTCTATCTCAAGAGGCTTCCAGGAGGGTTGCTAAGATGATATATTTAAAGTGCTGAGAAAAGTCTAGCATACAGTAATTATAAAAAAATGTAATCATATCTCAGAGAATAAGCTCTTCCTTTGAAGGTCCTGAGACATTCTCTGGGATGCTGCTCTGTAGTCTAAAGGAAACCATTTTGTTACAGCCATTTGAAAATGGATACTGTTCAAACGGCTGCCTGATTGACTTAGGCTTTAAACGAGTTGCTTATCAGCGGAGAAAAATGGTGGAATAATTAGCTTTCTGAAATTGTCTACCTGTTTAATCCACAGAAACATCCTCACCTGGTAATAAAACTTCCTTCACAACACCCCAGGCATTTGAACTGTTTGCCTTATTTTTGGTTTCTCCTCCAGCTTCTCAGGTTTGGCAGGTGGGGGGAGCCCTTCTTCCCCCATCATCTAGCACACAACCTCACTAGCTCTATAAATGTTTGCTAAATGAATGAACAAAAAAAATATTTTCCTTTTTATTAACATTTTATTAACAAAAAGGAAAAGAGAGGAAAGAAAACAAATTTCCCCCTCTCCCCTAAGGACAGCAGTATTAGTTTTCCATACCATCCACCCACACAGCCGCAGGCCTCTCTGGTCTCTGCTTCGTGAGACCAATCCTATTACAGCCTGGAGAACAGCAGGCCCAGCTTTCAGGAAACAGAGCAAGAATCATAATGAGCTGTGTGGCTCTCACTTCCCAAATCAGAACATTGACTGAATATTGGGTATGAGTCATCTGATATTTTTTGCGAGCTGCAGGGGCCCTCCATGCGGCTGCGACTGCGTGGTTACATCTGACAAGAGCGTTATTTCTAAATGCCTCTTTCAAATGGCCCACACTTGCCCCTGTCACTCCCTCTCCAAGTGACAGCACAGTACCCCATTTAGAGCGCTTCTGTTCCCATCTGCAAGGCATTCTATAACCCCGTAGAGCGCCCCCTTTCTCGTGTCTCATCTTTGGGACCCTTTGTCGGGATCACAGCCCCCACTCCTCCTATCAATGCTTCATTGTGGTGGAACTCTCAGAATCCTCAGTGAGGGAAATAAAAAGATGAAAGTTCCTGGTGATGCTGCTACAAGCCAGGGGGCTGCTGGGGAATTAGGATTCCAGCCTTGTCAGGCAGGAGGGTTTGGGGACAGAGGCCCTCTGAGACATATTAGCAGGCTGCATGGCACCTGCGAATCCTGAGCTTGGAATAATCATGAGGTTGTGGGCTGTATCAAAGGGGGCATTAATGATACAGCACCAGGACCCAGAAGGGAAGCGGTGTGAAGGAGGGGTCTAAGGAGTGCAAGGCCCAGGAAAGAGGAAACAGAGGGAAAAGTGGGGTGACAGAGGGGAGTAAAGGACTTCCTGTTGGAGATAATGGGCAGAAGGGTAGATGGGAGTTACTAGGCAGAATGTATGTCACAACCAGAGTGCACAGGATAGGAACAGGTTCGGTTCCCATAAGTTACAAGATTCCGAGAATATGGACTGTGGAGAGCCCTAGGGTTGGGTGTGGGTTAGTGATTTATCCCCTCTCCTTTATACAGAGTAGGAGCACCAGAGAGAGTAAGAGCAATGTTGTCAGTGCTTCCTAGTCCACAAGGCCAGGGAGCATCCTGCTGCTTTTCAATACCTTGTTTGGAGGAGACTAAAACCCCCAAAACAAGCTCAGGCCATTTTGTGTGTGGTATGTGCTCATGCACTCAAGCACACTGACTGATGTTCTTTTTTAATGCAAGTAACTTCAAACAGTGAATCAGCATTAATCAAAATAATCTCCTTCCTATACATTTCCCGTCTCTACCCAGTGATCTGAGTAATAAAACTGCTATTGGAGGTGGAACCCTAAACCAATGGAGGGATTCCATGCCTTGCCAGTATGATGTACCACGGTGTATCATGGAAGGTGACAGGGAGTGTTCATGCATACTCTTACCCCCGAGTGTCACATATCACCACCATGGTGTGGCAGAAGATAATAGGGACTTGAGAAATGAGGTAACATACTCAAATACCAACCTTTGTACATCTAGCATGGATATACTTGGTGCTATACACCATAGTATGATATTAAAGCAATAAGGAGAACAAGGAGGAAGGAGTAGCCATAAGAAGAATAGGGAAATACAGAAAGTTGGAGCATGTAAGAACCTATTATCACATGCCTTGCTTCCTCTGAACCTTCCAGGGTCTCTCTTCTCTGTTCACAGATAATTGGAACTGTCTGATAAGCACACAGGAAGAGGATGGGGACCAGGGGTAGGAGGGACTGTGATCTATAAATAACATTTCCCAGGCTAGCTGGTGACAGCCACCTCAACTTTGGCGACAGGGAAACAGCTTAATAGGCCAGTTCTGTATGGGAGAGTCTCACAATGCTCAAACAGACCTACTGTTAGGCAGTCAGCGTGAGGCAGTTAGAACCATGTTTAAAAATGCTTTTCTCTGTCCCTGGGGATCCAGCCACAGCATCTTCCATTTCCAGGCAAATCAGCATCTTTCTGTTGGATGAGATATTCAGTTCATTCTGATGGGAGTTGGAGTAGAGGGAGGAGAGAGAGCAGGAAGAAGAGAAGGACAGAAGAGAGAGTGTGGGAGAGGGTAAAGAGGAAGGAGGACAGGAAGCTGAATGTTCATTTCTAAACTGTTAAAAATCTGGTACTTGATTGATTAGCACCCACAGTGCCTTCAGATAAAGCAGAGAACTTTTAAGAAAAGCCTTTCAAATCAACAGCTCATCTCTGTCATGTTTTGAATTCAACACCTCACTGCTACTGGGTTGATGACATGGACGGCTAATACTTTGAAGTACCTCCAAGATCACAGCAGTTGTCTCTTCACCCTCACATTACTCACATGAGACAGGATTTGCTTCAGGTTTCTACATCACTGATAAGGGTGTTAAAGCCAGAGAAGGACTGTCACTCACCCGTGGTCACACAGCATAGACATGGCCAGAGTTCAACATTTCTAAATACGATCTTAGCACACACTCATAGTGATCATAATATACATTGCTTGCCCTCTAAACCCTAGAGTGGATCTAAATCACTTTGAGAACCCTGGAGACACCTCAGCTGCTTCCCTGCGGGCCCTGTCTTTGCCTCAGCCAGGAACTTCTGGCAACCTGACAGGTCTCCTAGTGACACAGCATGAGTCCCTTGTCATTTGGAGGACAGAGGCTTTGCCACCCAGGGCTTCCCATCCGTTGTTTAAAGGCTCACATCTCCCTTTCATAGCCATCAGGCTGGGGAGCCCTGGCTGGGATTCCTAATTCAAGCAACCTCCCTGCTGATTTTAATTGGAGGTTTTGCCTAAGCTGGGAATGTGGTGCCTGGCCTGTGGCATTTTAGGGAAGATCACACAAATCGAGTGCCAAGAGGATGGGGGGGTGCATCTAGGCTAAAATAGAAAACTATAATCCTTATGGCCTATTTGTTTAATGGAAGTGTGTTTTTAAAAATGGAGAGAAATTGAAAAAAAAAAGAAGTGGAATTACAAATTATTCTTTTATTTGTGTCCTGTGTGACTTCCTAGGCACTTCTTTGACATTGTAATTGGTGTCTAGGTAAATCTGCATGGCTCCACAATGTGTATATTGTGCAGAAGACAGGCTGAAACTGGGAGACCAATACTTACTCCTAGGTGTCTGGTATGCACTGTTCTTTGTACACTGTGCGTGTGTGTGTGTGTGTGTGTGTGTGTGTGTGTGTGTGTGTATACATATATGTGAGTGTGTGGGTGCAGCCAGGTTTATGCAGGCTCTGAAAGAATGTTGCTGGTCAAACTTGCACATGTCTCTAGTGTCAGATGCCTGGAGAACTGGCTCATGTCTATGTCAGCCTTAATTATAACCAGCCAACAGGCTCACCCTGTTCATCCTTTTCTCTGAACAAATATTTATGTTTTAATCATCACCCTATTTGAGTTCCTTCCATGGCCTTAATAGCTCATTTCTCCTTTTCAGTTCTTCACATGATGTCAGAGCCTCATTGAGTAGCACATAACAATGAGCAAGGAAACACCAAAGGAAAGTTGTGTGGTTTTATGACCTGCTGGGGACATCTTCTAGTTTGGAACTGTGGAGTGAAGGCAGTAAAGTATGCTTGCAGGGGGCAGGTGTGAGTGTGGAAGGAGGAAGAAGGCAAGCTGCAAAGTAAAAAATCCAACCTGGTCTTTCAAATTAGGTTGTCAGAATCTTAATTGGGGAGGATTATGAAACAACTTTTGCAATTACACTGTTCTGTGTCTGGAAGGAGGTGACAGGCAACATCAGCTGCATATTCAAATTCAGAATTTTGCTTTGGGACATAGAAGTACTGAAGACAGATGATGGAAAGAGCCAGAGCCTCTCAGAGATGCAAGAAGGACTGAAAGCAGCAGGTGCTCCCATGTGGATGCTGTCAGAGTGGGTTATTTGTCCTGGGCAGCACATATGCAGGACGATAAAAGCCTCATAACAAGGAAGAGAAAAGCCTAGTGGCCTATTTTAACCTTGAAGTGAGACAACAGCCACGTAGGTCAATGCTTTGGCTGATCACAATGTAGAAAACAGTTAAGTAAGAACTGTATTTGTATTAACACTATTTGATACTGGATACTTGACCTTGAATGAGTCACCAACTCTGACACTCAGCCTTACTTCATTTCTTTGTGCACACACTTTCACACATGTGTTTGTGTGTGTGTGTGTGTGTGTGTGTGTGTGTGTGTGTGTGTGTACATGTGTGCTTGTGCACTTGGAAGCCATAGGCTAACCAGTATTTCCTCAAGAGCTCATCACCTTATTTCTTGTAGCAGGGTCTCACACTGGGAAAGGAGGCTCACTGGTTAGTCTAGTCTTGCCAGACACTGTGCTCCTAGGATCCACCTCTCTCTGTCTGAACTAATAATGGAGGCTTCCTTTTTATGTGGGTGTTAGTGACGGAACCAAGGTATTCATGCTTACCAGGCAAGCACTTTACCAACTGAGTCACCTTCCTAAGTCCTGACTCTGTTTTCTTATCTGTCAAATGAGGAACACAATATCTACCTTGCACTTTTTTTTTAAAGAGCTAACTTGAATGTGAAAAGCTTCTGACAATTTCCAATGCAAGGAAGTTGTAAGCATTTGCCATTCTTGCTATTGAAGACAAAGAATAATCACATATTGCAAATGTCCCACATGGAGATATTCTTCTGTGTTACTAAAACAGCTCAGCCGATTATAGCTTAATAGTCTGGTTTCACTGGTTGCTCATTCGCTAATGAACTTTGCCACTAGAATGATTTCAAAAGAAAGAGCTAGACTAGACATGGACATTGGAGTCAGAAAAGAAAAGAAAAAAAAACAATATTGAATTTTGATGAGTACATTATTTAACCTTGAACCAATCGCTTGTCCTCTCTAAGCTTCAGTATTCTCTAATACAGAATGGAATAATAGCATATGCCTTGCAAGGTCATTCTGAGCATCAGATAAGAGAATGCATAGCAGTTTCAGATTTACAGTAGGTGCTCAGGATCTCTTATGAAAACAAGGACTGTGCTTCCTTCTCCTGAGCTCACATGGTAAATGGTTCCTTTCAAATCAGTAATTATAAATTGAAGAAAAAACTACAAGAAAGAAAAAATCAACTGATGGATGAGTTAAGTACCAATATTAAACAATGCAATTTGGTAACAATTGCTTCTATTCCACCAAATCAAAACAAATGATGGCAAATTTGTGAACAGTCAACAGCCTCAAGGACTAAATAATTTAACAAAAAACAAAGGCAAAATTTTCATGGTATTAGAGTAGGGGGGTATTTCTTTAAAGCACTTAACACAGAGGAAAAATATTGATTAATAGAAAAAGGTTAAGCTTAAACCATACCAAACAAAACTACTGAAATTAGAGACAACACAATGAATTAATGTACCTCCAGCCAACAAAAGATTTATTTTGTAACCCAAGCCATGGTAAGATCATTTGTGTTCCCTAAACCCATCAACTGACATCTCAGTTTTCAAAGAGATGGTGTTAGGAGGTGGGGGCATTGGAGGTTGATGAGGCCATGAGAATGAAGTCCTTATGAATGCAATTATTGGTTTTATACATGGGGAACCAAAAGAGACCTGTGAAGCCTTCTGTCATGAGAAGATATAGTTATAGGGACCAGAAATTCCTCCTTAGACATTTGTGTGGATTTCTTGGTCTTGTAATGCCAGGCTTCCAGAAGAAGGATAAATAGATTTAGTATTTCTATAGCATTTTGTTGTACAATTTTGAATGGTTTAAGACACCACATAAAGTACTATAACTCCATAAGAACAAGTCACCAGCAATAATGGAACATGTGCAAATAATAGAAGCAGGAAGTTCCTTTAACAAAGTGCTTCTTTAAAATGATAGTAAGCCTGTGAAACTCTACTTTTGTTCATCATTATGATATAATTCAAAATTGCAATGATGTACAACTTCAGATGAGCTAAAATAAAACTTAAATTGACCCAATTAAACTAAAAAAAGGAAAGAAAAAAGAAAAATCAAGGGAAAATGATAAATATTGACAAAAACATACAGCAAATACAACTTATCTGTGCAGTTATGGGAAAGAAATGAGTTCTAGCTGAAGTGTTTAGCAAAATGAACACATTAACATATGTGTGCCAGCAATTTGACCCCTAGTATATATACAATAAAAAAATACAAGTACCCTGACAGGCACGGATTAAGATTGCCACAGTATTCATTGCAACCACAACCTGGAGACCATGAAAAGGTCCATGAGCAACAGAACAGATATCTGCCCACACTTTGGAATCTCCTAGGGGATAAGCCATCCATAACTACTCGAAGGAATGAGTGGTAGTTGCTAAGCAAAAGTAAAAGGTAACAGAACAAAGATGAAGTTTGTGCTCATTTTAAAAGGCAAATCTGGGCCAATGAGATGGCTCAGAGGTTAAAGGTACATGCCATTGAGGTTGACAACCTGAGTTCAAGCCCTGAAACCCATATTGCAGAAGGTGGTACTCTAACCTTCAGTTGTATGCCATAGCAGGTATATATGCATACCTACACATTAGTGTATTAATTAGTTAACTAATTTTTTTGGTACAAATGTAGAGCTAACCTAAGGCAAATGTGTGCATCAAAAGACAGTATTGGGCATGGGGTACTTCAATACATATTAAGACCCTATATATATATATATATAGAGAGATAGAGAGAGAGAGAGAGAGAGACATAGATGATATAGATATAGATATTTGGATAGATAGATAAATAGATAGGGTTCTATATGTGTGTGTACATGTATGCATATATATATATGCATCTGTGTGTTTATATTTTTACTTTCTAAATTAAAACATAATTACATCATCGTCTCCCTTTCCTTTGTTCCCTCCAGTTCCTCTCACATGTCATATACTCCCAATCTTGCTCCCTCTGGACATTGCGGCCTTTTCTTCTTTAATTGTTATTGTTTCATATATACAGATACACACATACATACATACATATATATACACATATAAATATGTACCTACATGCATATACATACATACACACACACGTATACACACATACATATTATGCCCAGTCCACATACTGTTTCTTTTATGCATGTGATTTCAGTGCTTACCACTTGGTATAGGGTAAGTTTTTAATCCCATTTTGTTAATCCATGAGCAGCCATGCACTCACACACTCAGGCACACATATGTGGGTAGCACACATATGTGCTGGTGCTTTCAGAGGTCAAAAGAGATCATTTGATCACCTACTGCTGGAGTTATAGGTGGATGTGAGTTATCTAATTTAAGTGTTCAGAACTGAACATAAGTCCTTGGGAAGAGTGGCAGTTTTTCTTAACCCCAAATCATCTGTGCATCTCCAAGGCCCAATTTCTTGATTCTGTTGATATTTACATAGGAAAATGAGTGAAATTTCATCTTGTTATACACTTACATGGTTTGTCCTTGCTTTAGGAACACAATGATTCTATAAGACATTTGCAAAATTAATCCATTAAAATACTCAGTATAATAGCACTAAGTAGACACCCATCTGCAGCAGTTTTATATCACCATCAAACCTTTAAGGTCTTTTGTTTGTCTGTTTCATACTTAACTTTGATCTTCACACATTTTCTTTGTCCTATGCTGGGTGAGGGAGCATTAAAAATGTCATTTTAACATTATGAAACACTGAGCCTCAGAAAAAGAGAAGAGATGGCCTAATGGTCAGTAGTGACTTGTCACAAAACTGAGACTATATCTCACCCCCAGGCAGGCTGGATATAAGGCTGGGATGTGGGGTGTAGCCTAAGAAGACATTTCTAAAGGAAGACTAAAAACAAAACAAAAGAAAGACCTATCTATCCACTAAGATTGTGAGAACTCAGTTCTATTTCTGACTCAATCCCCTGAGTCTGTAGATTCTAATAAAAACAAACAAACAAACAAACAAACAAACAAACAAACAAAAAACCAGAAAACAAAAACAACTTCTGAGCTTCTGGAAAAGAGGTTGGGGAAACCTAAATACAATATAAAGAAACTGAAGATACTTATTTTCTTGTCTTACATCAACTGAGAGTGAGTCAACTGCCCTATTTGCTACAAATGCAGAATGACAAACGTTGCTGGAAATGGAGATGTCCCTGCCAGTCTTGGCCTTAATAAATTGCACAATGCTGAGAATGAGCTTTAGGCACACATCTCCCCAACACTTATCCTAATTGTACTCCCCTGGGTTACCAGAGTGTTAGGATTCATTGTCATTTTTTTGCTCTATAAATAGATAAGAAATGCCCAAAATACTTCTAGCTCAAAGCTTCATTGTCATATGGTTAGGAAGAAATCCTTAGGCTCCAATGATTGACAGATAGCTGCCCCAGGCTATGCTGGATTTATTTGTGGATTTGAACCTTTTATTTTATAAGGCAGTTTAATACACACTCAAAATAAGTCATTGTTATCCAAACTATCATCTTCAATACACACACACACACACACACACACACACACACACACACACACACACACACGAAAACAGGTAGTCAGGATCTATCAAGGTAGCAATTTAGCCGAGAGGAGCTGCTGAGGAGTCTATACTGGCAGAACATCAAAATCACAGATATAAATGATTTTGGGGACAAGGTCTGGACCATGAAATAGATGGAAAACTGAGACTAGAAACATTAAGTGATTTGCCTGAGCTTACACAAATTGTACCTGAAAGTCTACAATCCAAAATTGCCTCTTAAGAAAGAATTTACACATTGCTCAAAATAACTGTTAATCTTTCTTTAAGATTTCTCCAAAGGAACCTTCATTCTACCAAGGTTATTGTACATTAAAGAAAGGAAATAATCTTATTTCTTGGAATTTGCTGGATACTGGCCCTGAAGACACTAATTTTAGGAGACAGGAAATAGCACTGTGAGCCAGCCCCCTGCCAGTCAATTAGAACAGGAGCTCATAGAGTTCAAATACTCCATGCCCTTTTTACAGGAGCTCAGCAATTATTTTCTATGATGTTTATTCAATTGTAGAATGTACATTTAGGGGAATTTTCCATAATTAACATCTCCAGCAACTTTGCAGAATATCCTTTACCACTTCTGGTGCCTACACTGTACATACACCCACAAAATAAGACAATGATAGCAGCTTATGTGAAACTATGCTCTATAATCATCTCTCAAGAGAGCCACGAAAGGAAGACAATAATAATCAAAACAAACAACAAAACATATACCTGGGTGAACCAGCAATGGGTTCAATATTAAGATAAGCTCACTAAAAGATAATTTTGAGTAAGTTCTAAAGATCAATTTTATGTTACAAAATGTTTCCACACATGGTCTATAAGGAATGCGCTCCCTTCTGTTGTAACATCGGTTGTTTGAGAAAAACAAACAAATGAAAACTGTACTCTGTATGTAAACTTTTATAGAGATGGGAGGCTGGTTATTTTCTTGAATGTCACCAGATCCTACCACTGCTTTTACTAATAAAATGAGGTAGAATAGACATACATTATTTATGCACTCAGAACTGAAGCAGCCAGCAAATTCTACCTCTTGTCCTTTGGAAAAATATCTGTAGGTGCTCAAAGACCTTTCTGAAATACCTGGCCATGTTCATCAAGGACTACATGGAGAGATCCCAAAAATGAGCTGTTGATCAATGGAACACAGCCTTCTGACCATCTCTGCTTAGGTACCATTGGTGTTTTCTTGGAATCTTCCTGTCAGGCCAGCTACTAGTTGTCACAATTGAGTAACTGCAGTCTTCTGCAGGTAGAGAACAATTGCTTTGACAATCTAGGCATGAATTTCTAACCAACAGATCATAAGTTTAGACAGTAATTCTTGCTTTAAGCCCCTAAATGTGAGTCAGTCATTTATAGAAAAATAAATATTCTGAACAGTATATACAGTATAAGCCCTAAAGAAAACTTGATATATTTTTTTCCCTAGTCTCTTGTAAGTCGACTGTGCTCTATATGAGAGAGAAATCTAAATATGTCTCCTTCCTCTGCATTTTTTTTTTTTTCAGGATCAAATCTCCGTCATTATGATGAGCTGTCATCTCAGTAATTTTGTTCTTTTATATAAGGGACCTAAAGATAGTGAGGTTATCTTGAAGGACTTATTCTAATTAGTTGTGTTGCTTAAGAGGAAATACTTTTCAAGACAGAGGCATCTGAACCTATGAAAAGCATGCTATTTATGACTTTGAAGAGGGAGGGATAGTGAAAAAGTATTGGACAGTGACAAATATAATCTGGAGTGAATTCTAGACAGAAAACAAGAGGCAAATGACGGCTTGGGTCCTACAACTGCAGATAATAGGAAGGATCTTAGAAGTGCATTGTTTCATGTGGACTATAATAGGTAAGAGCTCACTCTAGCCAATGCTTTGATTTTTGCTCATAAGAAATAAGCATACCTAAATATATCACAATCAGATTCCAACCCATGGAAATTGTAAGCTTGTGCATCTGTCATTTTAACTTCTAGATTTACAGTAATTCATTAAGCATCAAGACAAACTAATTCAGTTACTCTAGTTGAGACATTTTCCAACTTTATTTTGTTTTATTCTTTAATAAAATGGTAGCAATGACTTAGGAGATCTTTTAGATTTCCTTCCAGGAATAACATATGCTTTTTAATTTGAGGTCATTTAGCCTTTTGGATGTTACTAAATATGCTAGATTTCAAATTATCTCCCAATAAGGACACCTACTGTCTTCTTCACTACCTCAGTGCTCCTTTGTATAATGTGTATGGTGTCTGGAGCTTAACAGGTATTCACTTATGATTTCCTGAATGAAAGACTGGATAGAGGAATAAATGCATTAATTCCTTTTTTTTTTTTTTTTTTTTTTGGAGCTGAGGATCAAACCCAGGGCCTTGCTCTTGTTAGGTGAGCGCTCTACCACTGAGCTAAATCCCCGTTTCCATAAGGAATAAATGAAGATTCAGTATAAACAAGAATGTAAATCATTTTGAGGCAAGTATAGGGGACCAGAACTGTGCAAGTCATATGTCATAATCATGAGCAAGTCAGAAACTGAAGTCAACTTTGGTCTTTTCACCATACATGGAGAGATGAAACTTTGCTCTTATTTTCCTACAGTTTGTTATAAGGAATATATATGACCATCAATGTACAAAGCCCTTTGCAAACTTCAAAGTATCCTATATCGGAGGCTGCTTTCTTGGGAATATTCATTGTCTAAGATTAGGCATGTCCCTAAACTAAACATAATAAATTTATTCCCAAGTTATACCAGAGATGGTGTTTCTTTCTGCTGTTACATTGGCAGCTGCTGGTTGCAGTTATGCCCTCTCTCAGTGAAGATGCACCTTGCAGGAATACAAAGCAATGAACAACTGCTTAGGCAGAAGGGTTTGGAATTTCCTGCTTCAGAAAGACTATCTAGAGGATGAGAATCTCTGCTGACAAGGGAGGGCACCACCATCTTTGACAGCCAGGACAGTCTACAGGCTGGAGGAGCTGTTCTTGGTCTGGGTTTATTTCCTTTGTCTGAGACTGTGTTCTGAGAAAGACCATCTCCAAAAGTCTTCCAGAACAAAAGTTCTGTGGTCAGAAAGTCTTAAAAAATACTCAAAAATTTGCACCTCTTCTGTTTAGTTTTTTTTTTCTTTTTAATTCAGTAGTAAATTTACTGAATCACAGATATTACTTCTTTTGTTTCTACATTTCACAACATCCTGTAGAATTCAGTTCACTTAGTCAAATTCATTTTTGTTTTCTCTCTACCAAGTACAAACATTGAGGTGAACTCATATGTGTAGAAATAAGGTGGAATTTTCTCATCAAAAATTTATGGACCTTTAAAAACAAGCATTTCAATATCAATTAAGGTCTAGGATGCATCCTATATCCATTCAGTCAAACCCTGGGAGGGTCCACCCTTCTACATTGAAACAGTGTTCCAGATAAGTGTGTCTCCCACTATAGTCTCACCAGTGTTAACACTCTTGTCAATAAAAGAAGGAATATAAATCCTTTACACCCACAAGGCAGCCCATTGTTTCTTTTTTTTTCATATGACTCCCAGAGAATGCTACAAGTTACAACATCTCATTTATTTTTGTCTCCCAACTTCTTTCTATTACCAAAAAGAAAAAAAATTATGATTCTACATATAAGCATTCAATCCCTGTGTAATTATATGCAAGCACAGAGATACAGCTTTAGTAACAATATGGGCAATTGCAAAAGGTGCTAGTATATGTTGTCCATTCTTTATGTGCTTATGACTATGATCTACATATCTTGAATCATTCTCAAAGTGGCCCTGCCTGTGGAAGAATTACTGGTATACTATTTTACAGATAAGAATAGTTAGGGCCAAAGGACACACAGCTGACAGCTCACTAGGACTGACTCCAAGTGATTCCAAAGTCCTGTTGGTTCCTGGTAGGTCAAACATGCTCCAGGGTATGGTCATGCATCCAAGATTACATAGAGAGCACAAGCTAGCCTCTACAGGTTAAAGGAAAAAGTGTATACCAAGTTGGATAGGTATGGGATAGAGACATACAAGGGAGGAATTGTGCAATGGTGATGAATATGGTCAAAATGTATGAAATTCTCAAAGAATTAATAAAATATCATTTAAAATATTACAAAAGAAGAACTTAGAATAAAAGTGTCTACCTCCAGTAGGAAAGGCTTTCATGAAAGTTACTTCCAAAAAATTAACTCTTTATCTGCCATCAGATACCAAGGCAAAGGATTCCCATGCTAATCAGACCACTCCTGACTGCTTTGTTTTGGATTTGCTTACATCAGAGGTATCATGACTTCATAGAGATAATAATAAAATAAATCAATGATATTTGAGTTGCATTTTCCCTTATGGAAAAACTCATTTCAACTATGTAGCAAAATTTTATATAGGCCAGTTACTAACATTAATGGCCATTAATTTAAATAAAAAAAAGAAAGATTTGGAGAGTTCATAAAAATTATAAAAACATTATTTAGATTGTTTCTTATGAGTCAAAATTGAATCAGCTAAAGTGGGAAATCTTGCATAATTGTGAGTATGACATGTGCAATAAAGTTTGCAGAATGTTGGACTGAATAAACACTCAATTTTCTAAAGAGTGACAAGGACTATATATTATAAATTAGAATAAAATTATCCATTAAATATAGCAATGTACACATTGTAGGACATGTGTGCAGCATGCACACATCTCTTCAAATCGATTTTACTTCTACTCTTCTACTTCTTTTCCAATTAACTAACAACATTTGCATTCTATCTTGATCTGGTTTAAAGACTTACTTTATTTATTTATTTTTTTGCCATGTGCTAAACATGCTACATTAAATGCTCTATCACTGGATTCGAGAATAAGAACATAGTTTTACATCCATCACCACAACTGAACTTTAGGTATTTGAATACTGAGCCAAGCTTACAATGAGAGTAAATGGCAGTCATATATCTTGTCCTGTCAAAATCTGCAGGACTCAGAATCCTAACTTCTAGCTCATCTTCATTACAGGATTACATTTTGCTAGGCTCACATATTACCTTATACAAAAGAAATAACCACATCATAGAAGGAGAATTTAATCTCTAGCCACGTTCTAGGTAATATTTCTCAACATATGTGTCATGACACCTCAGGGTCACATCTCAGGTATCCTACATCAGATATTTATATTACAATTCATAATGGTAGTAAAATTAGAATTATATGGTGGCAATGAAATAATCTTATGGTTGGTTTCACCACAACACGAGGAACTGTATTAAAGGGTTGCCTCATTGGGAAGGTTGGGAGTCACTGCTCTAGGGGTAACTATTGTTCTGCTCTTGATTGTGTTCATATTACATCTTCACATTTCTTTATATGTTCAGAGAGTTGTCATATAATTTTACTGGGACACTGACTTTGTGTGGTACCTGTTCTTAACCTGACTGCAAAGGACTCAGGCAGATTTAGAGACTTCTGAGGTCACACACCTAATAAGTAACATAGCCTACCTAGACTGTTATTATAATAAATTGCAAACTAACTTGAGTTCAATAAAATATAAGAAACCAAAGCTCTGTGTCCCACTGCAGGAGTCTGTGGAGATTTTGTCCAGAGATAAGGAAGTTCAGAGAGAAGAGTGGATACAGTGTGAATAAAAAGTCAGTGAAACTGGAGTAATAATTATTCTGGTGGCCAGAATCCTTCCACAGACACCAATTAAACACTGAATAGAATAAAATGTATGCTAAAAGCTGACAAGAGTTCAAAAGCTAAGGCCCCAGGACTAGAGTCTGAGACGATGCCTCCAAGAGATTTTTATATCAACAGTGTATAATTACATTGTGTTTAGCTATGGACTGCACTACCAGGTCTAGGGCAGAAATAAAAATAAACCAACGACCTAGAGTCTTTGGGAAATGCAAATAATTATGCTGTATGCCCTCAATAAATAATCTCCCATTGTTCTGCTTTATTGCACGATATAATCATCTTTAACTATCAGGTAATGATAGCATGTAAGTCACACCATCACAAAATACCTACACCTTCTAAGAATATCACTCCATTTTGCTAAATTTAATAAGCTCTGGAAATATCTTTATAGCCCATTAGAGAATATTTGAAACTACTGTTCTCCTCCTTCTTCTCCTTCACCTTCCTTTTCCTCTTTCTTCTTTCTCCTTCTCTTCCTCCTCCTCTTTTTATCCTTCCCTTTATCACCCTCCTTCTTCTTTTCTCTTTATTCTTATTTGGTGCAACAGGAGTTCCCCAAATTAATAGATTTAGCAACATTTGGATCCAGAATGGTTGAAAACAATTTACACTAGGTGCTTTGATTTTACTAAAGTGTGTGAATTATCAATCTAAGGCCCTTAATTTTAGCTTTGATTTCTTCAGATGTCTTTGAGTGACTTTGGCCAATTCACTTAATTTACTTGGTCTTCAGTTTTTCAATGATACATGAGGAAGGAAATGCAATCCAAATATATTCAATGTGTATGTACAAATTACAGCTCATTAACACCGTGAAGAGATTCAGTTTTGACAGGATGATGTCAATATCTCTTCTGGACACATTCTGAGAAAAATATATAATCAAATTATTTACTCATTGAAAAGTTTTCTAGATGACTATTGTGTGACTGGTTCTATACTAAGAAATTCTGAGGATAAATTGATAAAATATGTTGACAGAGATACTTGTATATAGGTGATGATGGCCTTGTACACTGGTAAGTAAATTATGGGGTAATGGTGAACTATGATTTGCCATCCAAGTAGAAAGTTAGAATGCTAAGAAACCACACGAAAGACTTTTGGTAGAAAGAACAAGATCAGGAAGGACAACTTGAGTTGAGATTTGAAGAGCAGGTGGAGGCTACTGGCAGGAAGGCTAAAATCAGGTACCATCCAGATAGGAGCAATAGTCCCAGGCTACTTGTGAAATAAGCTACAGCCATGCATCTAGTGAATTGAATTAGTGGGTACTGCCACTGAGACAATAAAAATGTATAAACTATAATATATTTTATATTTAACATATATAAAACATGTAACACACACATATATTATATGAGAGATTGGCATAGGCCAGCTTTTGACAGATCTGAAGGTCACCTAAACATTCCTTTCTTTCCCATACAATCAGTATTTGTCAGACTTCAAGTGGGGATGGGACAGGAATGGATCTGCTTCTTAGGTAAGAATTCTGATGACTTCTGGGAATACAAATTGAAAAGTGATCAGAGTATGTTTTGGGACACTTAGTTAAGAGGGCATTATATATTCAGGCAAAAGCAGATTTTAGTTTGAACTACACGTTACTCATTAAATTTGACTAATTAGCATTATCCGAGAATATCTCTGCTCAAAGATTCAATTACTGACCTTCTTCCAATATTTCTGAATAGAATGATTACTCTGAGTGTTATTTCTCATAGAGTTGGGAAGGACCTCAGAGATAATTAAGCACCATTGTTTTCAAACTATTTTACCAAAAGAAAAATCACCTTATTTTCGCAAATGAGTTTAATTCAAAAATCCCTTAAAGAAAACAGCTCTGCTCTAGTTAAAAAATGAGGTGGGATTATTCCCTACGCTATCTGCATACCATGTTTGAAAGCCACATTATTTTGCAAAATACTGTCCTTCATACCCTATCAAGTATAGACAGTGATGTCTTGAGGGCTTTGTTTTTATCTTTAACTACTTCCCAGAGACTAGCATGAGGCTGGTAGAACAGATGGTCAGTTAACACTTATAATTTCACATAGAGGACATCTGAATTCCATATTTCCTGAGAAGCTAGCTGCTATGTAGATTTTGTTTTTCACTTCCCTCCCTCCCTCCCTCCCTCTCTCCCTCCCTCCCTCCCTCCCTCCCTCCCTCTCTCCCTCCCTCCCTCCCTCCCTCCTTTTCCAATTCTTTTACTCCAACTCTATTCTCCCCTCAATTCCTCATCATTACTTCTTACCTCTTCTTTTTGCAATAAGAAGTAAGTCTCAGCACTGAAAACAAATTCTGTATAAATAATTCTGAGTATCTTGCCTCGAAGCTGGGTAGAATGTGGCACCAGTGTTATAAGAGTAGACTTGGTCTGATACCTGGCAAAAAGCCTTACCAGGCAATTTAACATCACTATGCCTACTATGCCTTATGACCTCATTCATAAAAAAAGAGATGGATTAGTGGTACCTTGTAGGACTGTAAAATGATTATAGGAAGCTAGGGTGATAGAACACTGTCTGGTACTGGTGACTGATTACAGGTGTTAACTGTTCAAGGTTATACTGGTCTTGTTCTATTCCCTGTAAGTTTGGATTCAAGCCCCTCCTATTTGCATAGCTCTGCCTCTTAAAGTAGTCCACCTACAAATTCTAACCATTATTATTAGCACAATAATGACCCTCTGAGGTAAGCAGAAGTAATTATTCCCATTTTAAATATGTGAAAATTAAGAATGGAGCTGGGTATGGTGGTGCATGTCTGTAATGGTAGTTTTCAATAGGCAGAAGCAGTATTCCTGAAAGTTTGAGTTTAGTGTGGTCTTTGGAATTGAGACTCTACTTTTGGGAAGAACTCCAAGAATCAAAAGTCTCAGTATCTAGCAATAAATTAATTTCTTATCTTCTTTTTTACTGAATAATACAATGATTGCCTATGGTTGAGACAAGTCACATGAAGCTTTGCTGAGCCTCTGTTCTCCTTCATATGTCCAATGTCAGTGCTGGGACCTAAAATGAGAACTATCTCCCCTACACATTACCAAGAATCCACCATAGCGTAACAAGGACTTGAGATGGAACTTCACACATTAAAAAAATTCCAAAAGGCATTTTCCTGGATGTAGAATCAATCTACTTATGCTGGTATAGGTGTTATTTATCTTGGGACTTCCAAAACCATGAAGATCATTATCACTCAGGAAACATTTGTTCCATTAGCCTGTATTGAGCCAAGTCTCTTCTTTTTACTCTAGAGAATTTGTTCGCCCAGTTCTTTCCTGGGATTCAGAATTTGACTCAAAGCTCCACAACTGCAAAGTCACCATAAGCCTTATCACAGAGTTCTTTTGTGAGTCTCAGTCATAGTACCAACACCTGTAAAACTTTATCATTGTCTACCACATGTCTAATCCTGTTGATACAATCCTGACTTTGACATCACTGCATTACAACCAGAGTACTCCAACCACAACACTGGTCTCTCTTTGTACTGCACATTTCACAGGTAATATCAGCTTTTCCACATTTGCCCAAGGAACGTTTCTCTCTAGTAAATTTAGTTAGCCATGGTAATTATAAACCTTCTGCTCAGTTGCGGTATATCTAAGATAAGGTAATTATATCTCTTGGCTTTTCAGTTCCTTTTGTCTATAGAATCGATCAACAACACCTACTCTCTAGAGATAGCAGAAGAATAAGGTGCAAGACATGTCCTTACCATACACACTTAGGATTATTGGGTAATAATGATATTATAAGAAATTAATAAGTAAAATGTCAGTTTTATCTTGTATTGATTATTTTGCTTATCAAGGTCACTATTAGTCTTTACTGTGGGTAAATACCAATAATCCTCTGAACAGTCATATGACATAGGCATATTATTAGCTTCATTTTACATTTAAGAAAACTGAGGCACAAAACGACAGTAACTCATCACAAAGTCACTACATAGCAATAGAGTTGGGATTTTGTCCTAAGCAGTCTGATGCCAAAATCTGTGCACATAATGAGTTCTAATATCTGCTACACAATTGCCTGCTCATTAAATACTTTAGGTGCTCCTATTATATACTGCTGCTATTATTGATATTATTTCTGTCATCATTATTATTATTGATCTTATTTTCCCTATCTGGTATAGTTACATTGATCTCCAATAATACTAAATGTCAATGTCTTTTATAGTACCTAATCCCATAGTGCTATGCAGGTTGATGTGGGGTAATTACTCAACAAGCCAGTTGTGAATTTTATGAACTATAAAGACAACCATCCAGGAAAGATATGTCTATTTGTATAATGGTGGTATCACTGTTACAGAGATAACCAATTACTTTCTTTATTGATTTGAGCGTTTACTCAAAAGAGGGAACCTATGTCTGGGATACTGTAAACCTGGTCTAAAACCCACAATTTAGGAGCACATTAGATGGCTTCTTAGATCAGTTATCATATCATAAAATAACTCTCTAAATATCTATGTTTATACCCACAGACAAAGGGTATTCTCAGCCTAAAACAGAAATATTTTGCAGTGACCTATAGTTCCATAAGATGCTGAGAATAAACGGTGGTTGAGGGTTCAGTGCTACATGAGAGATTTATATCACCCTTGTAAGGCTCAAGAAACAATTCAGAAAAGGGAATAGAGAGGATGTAAAATATGTAGGATTGCAAGATCATCTGTAAAATAACATCTTCTAAACAAGACACAGAAAACCATGGCAACCCTGAATCAAAGGAGTTATGATCACTGCGGAGTCCACAGGAACTGGTTCCTTCTAACAGTAAGCTACAAAGTGACAAAGAACTCATGGTGCCCTATCACATATTTCTGATCTGTGGGTAACCAACAGATTTGGGGAGAGAAAGAGAAAGAGAGAGAGAGAGAGAGAGAGAGAGAGAGAGAGAGAGAGAGAGACAGAGACAGGGACAGAGACAGAGAGACAGAGACAGAGAGAGGGAATGTGGTGATATTTTATTTGTATGTTAATAAATAAAGTTTGCCTGGAGATCAGAGGTCATAGTCAGCCATAAACAGAAGTCAGGCAGTGGTGGCACATGCCCTTAATCCTATCACATGGCAGGCAGAGTTTCTGTGTGTTCAAGGTCACAGCCAAGCTTGGTGACACAAGCCTTTAATTCCAGGACCAAACATAGAGACCTGGAGGTCTGTATAGACAGGCAGTGACAAAGAAGTGATGTTGCCAGGCTTAGAGCCAATGAGAAGGCAGAACAGGAAGGCAAATAAAGGCACAGGTTAGAGAGGAAGAAGCTCTTTTGGGAAGCTAAGGCGAAGTGGTAAGCTAAGGTTAGTGGCGGTTATTGCTCTGAGCTCTATGGCTTATATCTCTGTATTTGGCTCTGTGTTTTTTTTATTTAAATTTTAGAAATTTGTCTACAAGAGAAGTATGGTATCTAGCTAAGTATTTACTTGAGAGCCCCCAGGCTCTAATGGTTAGTTGCAAATTCAGGATCACATAGATGACTCTCGTTAAATTATGTAGGAAACTAAGCCAAAACTAGTAAATAGGGAAAGAGATTCCTGGGAAGTGGAAGGAGTTGGTAGGACAGGAAGGAAATGAGAGTAAGAGATCAAAATAATGTATGAATATAAAATTGTTAAAGAACAAAATTTGCTTATAAAAAAGACTCCCAGATTTGACAGACTTTCAGTTTGGGCATGCTTACTGTATCCAAGGCTATGGAAATGTCAAAATGAGTAAGACATATTCACCTTTAAGATCGAGTGCTTAGTGCAAGGAAAGGGGTCCAACCATTCCAATTCTAGGATATGACTATTGGTCACCACTCAATCAAGTATTTATGAGGTGCCCATCATGTTTGAGGTTTTGTTAGAAGTTCTGAGGATGCTGTGGTAGATTAATGCTATCCTCCCAGTGAAATGGTCCTTGTGACAGATCCTACTACTTGAAGTAATGGGCATGCCAAATGGAGAAGAAACTGACAGGGAAGTTTTTGACTTGTCTGAATTCCAGAATATCCTCATAATATTTAATACAATATTATATAATGGAAGTGAATACTTTCTAACTGTCAAGGCTAAGCTGAAGCAATCTTAGTACTTCCTTTGTTTTAAGCATGTTCCTTTCAGAGACCAGCTGCCATGCTACAAGAAGACCAAATGACATGTAGAGGACATGGGTAAGCACTCTAGTTGACAGCCCCAGCTGAGCCTCCAGCTGACAGTGAGCTTCAACTGCCAGCTCTGGGAGATAGCTACTTTGGAGGTCCACAGATGGAAGTTACCCAAGGACACTGGCCTCAGCCAATATGAGAGCCCTCCAACTGTACCAAGTCGACCTACACAATCATGAGTAATGACAATGCACTGTTTTAAGACATTAAGTTTTGGGGTAGGTTATTTTTGCATCAAATGATAACCAAAACATCTGTTCTGCCTAATAGCCTGCAAACAAACTTTCATCTAGTCAAGTTCTAAATATCCACAATTGACCTCTCACTAATAAGTAAATGACTCATTTGAAATATCAATAATGATGGGCAATTATTTGGCACATTCCTAAACCTCCTACGCCTCCGTGGCTTTATCTGTAAGAGGAGAATACTAACAGTACCTATTTCATGAAACTGTGATGATGAGAAAAGGAGTTAATTCATGTAAGAAAAGAGAATGCCAGGTATAGAACTTACATATTAAATGAATCCTCATCCCCATTTGACTACAGTCAAGTATTTTACTAGGTCTTTAAATTAAAAAAAAAAACAAAAACAAAAACAAAAAACTTCATCCTCATACTTAATCTAAAGGCAATTATCCTTATCCAGTGCCACAAATGAGGGATGGGTACTTACATAAAGCTTGATGGCTGCAAGATGGCAAACAGACCTGACTCTGACCTATCTGTGCACAGCAAATGCTCTATGCTCTCTTCCTCCCCCATCCTGCCTCAATGCCACCCCTCTGTGAGACAAGTAAAAATCACAGTGGCACCTGTTGCAATAACAGCACCTGCTCAGAGCACTCAACTCCTATGGAGTTCAACAAGCAGACAAATTGAAGCTGAGCATTCAGTTCATTTGCAAACATAAATTCTCTCAGCTAGAGGTGGCTCAAGGTTCTCAGTACTCTCACCTCTGTCTGACACTGCTCTTTGGCAGAGAGGTGCCCTGCTACTCTGAGAAATGCTCATTAAAGCCTCTGATTCAGATGTCAGGAAACAGCCCACAGCCAGGCCAAGGAAGTTCAGCTCCCCTGGGAAGGCTTCAGAGCCTCATTGTGTATGTTCCCACTCTTGGCAATATCAGCATTCATGCCTCCATAGGAACATAGCTAAGTGACTTGCCAATTGAAGATTCCAGCCACTCTCCTAGAGACAGTGGGAGGAATGTTGGGATTAAGGTAAATTTTCTTTTTTCAGGAGGGCAGACCAACACCCAGAGCTGTCTTTAAAGGTCCCAGTAGCAGTAGCAGTATGGTATTTCTAAGGTATCCATACCTGGCAACTTTCACAAGCAGAAAGAAGTTCAAGGCGCAGCTGTGGAAACCTGAGCTCAAAATGAGGAAGTGACTTGTCTGAGATCTCAGAGCCTCACTAATACTAAGACAGAGTCAAATTCATCATTCAAGTTCAGGTTCCGTGACTGTCCAGTGCCTACAGAAGACCATTTTTCCTCTTCCCCTAACCTTCTAATGCACATCTGTTCCCCAACCCTTCTAATGCACATCTGGCACTTTCACTTTGTGTCTTCCCCAGACCCAGTGTGCCAATGATGGCCTATGCTCTGCAGATTTCTTTTCACATTTAATTAATGTGCTGCTCCAGGATCTTTGGACTTAGAATTCCTGCAGTGACACTCAACAAATTTGACAGATGTATGTGAAGTCTTGTAATGGCTAAATATTGACCTCTTTGCTCAGATTTACATCTGTTTGGTCAGTCTTAGGGCATACAGTTTCTTGGTCGAAAAATGTGACACAAGTCATTTTTCCTTGAGAGTAGTGGTTCTCAATCTGTGAGTCTTGACTCCTTTGGGGGTCTCATATCAGATATCCTTACATTATGATTCATAGCATTAGCAAAATTACAGTTATGAAGTGACAACAAAATAATTTTATGGTTGTGTGTTACCACAACATGAGAAACTATATTGAAGAGTCTCAGCATTAGGAAGGTTGAGAACCATTGCTTTAGAGTATTATGGGCTGGGTTATCTAACCTCCCCCACACATGCTTATGTTAAAGTCTGGATTTCCCAGTACTGAAGAACATCACTGTCTTCAGAGGCAATTTTTTAGTTTAAAATCAGTTAATTAGGGATGGATGCTAATCCAACATGACTGTGATCCTAAAGCAGAAGAGATGAGGACACAGATATACCTGGGTGAAAGATCATGTGAGGGTACAGGGAGGGGTCAAGCCACAGAGTTCTCAGAAAAAACAACCCTGCCAAAGCCTATGTTGCAGATTCTAGATACTAGAATTATAAGAAGATATGTGTCTACTGTTTGAGTCACCCAATCTGTAGGACTTAGCTGAAGTAACCTTTACAAACTAATAGCTACCTGTGGTAAATTTTATTTTCTGATTCCCAACTGAACTTTTCCCCCGTCCTGCTGTAAGAACTATTTTTCATAGCACTGTGATGGACTGTATTCATCTATGAACCCCAAACAGTGCCTGAGGCTGGTCACCTGCCACAGTCCTGATAAATCTAAATGGTTCTACTTCAGAGACTCCCTTCTGGTGGCCGCTTGGGCATCTGCTGCATGCAACAGGGAAGTCAATTTGTGAACAGACCCTTTTCCAAGTCTGTGATTCAGCAGTACAGCAACATATCAGCAACTGACAGGAAAAAAATCAATTTCACTCTCAAAGTGGTTATTACAAACTAGAAACAATGGAGTAGACTTCAGAATTGGAGAATCTGGGTCAAACAAAGATGATACACATTGGTATCTAAGAATACATGTCATAATGGGGGAGAAAGAGAAGTACATTAAAAAGTGGTTTTAGATAAAGGGGACCTTAGAATGAGGAGCATTTTGTATGCAATCATGAAAGACTTCACAGAGGAAGCAACATTAGATACAAGTGTAGAAAAATGTGATTAGAAAGTTTCAGTGTCAGATAAACAACTTGAACTGTCTAGAAGAATATAATGTAGCACAGCAGACATTGCAGAGGACAAATATAGATTTAAATGCCATTTTGACAACAGATTGGTTCTATCTCATTCTCAATGACTTTTGGAGCTAGACCTTTTGTTTAGAGACTCTCCTGTACAACATCATTCCACGTGACAATTAAAAATGTCCTGTGTATGTCCACATATTCCTCAAGGACAAAAGTCAACCCCATTTGAGAACCAGTTATTTATAGCTGTAGCTTTAGACTAGTGACTTCACCTATCTGAACTTCAGCTTTCTGGACTGTACAATAGGAATATGAATCTGTACACAAACACACAAAATTATGTGGCCAACACAAATCATACTATATAAATCCAACTTGATTTTTCAAGCTGTATTCGTGTGTGTATATGTGTGTGTGTGTGTGTGTGTGTGTGTGTGTGTGTGTGTGTGTTACTGTATACCACCTGAAGGTGTGCATACCTGTGTGTTCTTGCAAAGGCCAAAAGTGGATCCACTTCTCAATCATTGTTTTCTATCTCTTTGAGGCAGATTCCCCAGATCCCCTAAATTTGAGGCTTGTGTTTTCTCAGCTAGGACAGAAGTCAACAGGTCTCAGTATTCTTGTCTCCAACCTGATTAGAGTTAATGATAATTATGTGTGCCAGATACTGGCTTGCTCAGTGGGTACAAATATTGAATGACACTGGGCAAGATGTACTCTCAAACACTAAGCTATCTCCCTTTCCCCAAACTTGTTTTATTTTTTTTTAAGTGCATCTCTTTTCTCTGAATGAAATAAAAGGCAAGATCCTACCCCCAACAAGAAATGAACGGAAACAGAACTGTTCTGCCTGAACTAGGGTAATGCACCTGATTCACACTCCACACCCGATTTCACCCCTATGTTCCCAACTTTCTTTCTCGCCCTCCTTTGACAGCCTCATAGAAACACTGGAGACACTGATAGAAACTTCTCAACTGCAGATAAATCGTAAATTGCCTGGAAGAATGGAATTTGACTAACCAAGACCGAATCCTGCTTTCTTTATTATATGTCCCTGAGAAGAAGTGAGAATTCCATGAAAGGGCAAATCCTGTCTGTGTATTTCTGCATTTACCACTACCTAGCAGAGGAAGTTACAGACAAGGCAAGGTTAGAACCACACTGGGCAAAGGAAGCAACTCTGAACTTAAGGAGGCACTGGATCTTTGGATAGAATCATGCACTTGGTGGGGGTTGGGGGGGGGGGGGGGGGGGAGGCTGACCTGATCCTCCTTAAAACTTCCACCACTTGGTTCTACATTTATTCTATTACACTCTAGACCCTGATCAAAGACCCTCGATTACATAAATTGATTGATAAATTAGTTAGCCCAGTTTCTTTACCATTAAGAATAGGTGCAAATCTTCATAACCAAGTACTTTCAAATTGTACAGATATTGCATTTTAAGTAACCAAAATGGTACCATATAGTTGCTGGGACCAGTACTGGAGGTATCCCTCAGTCAGACAGGTCAGAAATAGGACAAATAATGCAGATCTGAACTTTATGGCCTAATTTACTTTCTTATTAATGGGAAACTGATTTCTAGACTTTCTACACAGATGTCCAAGTCAGTGGATGTGCAAATCCTTTAATAAAGTGGAGGTAGCATTTGCAAATAACCCATGCCCATCTTCCTCTGCATTTTAGACAATCTCCAGGGTAATTATAATTCTTCATGTAATGAAACTCCTTGTATTATATGATTTAGAGAAAATGACTTAAAAAAAAAATCCAAGCATTTGTAGTAGACACACAACTTTTGTTTGGATAATTTCAATCTGATGTCAGCTAAACTGTAGGTGAAGAACCCATAGATACAGAAGTTCAATGGTATAGGAAGCCTGTGAAATTCAATGTTGCAAGAACCAAATGCAATCAGGAACATTGTTGGTCAATATCACAAGCTACTTTGCTTAAAGAGTCCCAAATATGCTACCTGCAGCACATATCCTTCTACTGTCAGGGAGTGTGCAAACTGACACCCAGCAGTGGGGGTGGAGAACATTGTAGAGATGGAGTAGTAGGAGCTCATACCTCTCTCTAGGCAGCTGGTGGTTGGGGTTGTGGCGGCAGCGCACGCTGAGACCAAAGAGCTTGCGGGCAGTGCGCTGGATCTTCTGCCTCTGAGCCTCAGTGGCACTCTGCAGGAGCTTGTAACGGCTCTGCAGATCCCAGTCATTACCCCAGTGCTGGTGGATGCTACCAATGGTCAGGAAGTGGTTGCTTGGGAGACGCTTCATAAATGACTTAAACTCATCTGACAAGAGACAAAAGTCAGGAGAGAAGGGATGAGCTTGACAGCCAATATCTGAAGTCCTTCTTTAAATTTTAGTTCTCTTACTTTTCCTCCCCCCCCCCCTGCTTTCTTTATAACAAACACCTTGGAAATGGAAACAACATAAATGTCCTTCAGCCAACAAAGGGACAATGAAAATGTGGTACAAATACACCATGGAATACTATTCTGCATGAAGAAAATCAAAATCATGAATTTTCAGGTAAATGGAGGGAACTAGAAAATATATGAGTGAAGACAAATGTCACATGTTCTATTTCATCAGAGGCTCCTACCTACCTCTAAATCTTCAGATATAAGTGTAGTCTTTACCCCTCATTAAGGGAACTGGTCTTTGCAACAGACCACCAGAGAATATCACAATTAATCAGAATACAGAATTGTGAAACACAATCTCAGTAGTAACATCTACACAACTACTCCCACACCCATTTAGGAACAGGGGCTAGAAAGATAGTTAGAACTAGAAGATCAGGGTATTTACTTTGATATTGTGCCTCCTAGAACTGGCAGGATTTACACCCATGCAGTCTCACCCATATCACTGAATAAATGTGAGTTAAACAAGGACAACACCAGATATCCCTAAGCGGACAGGGGAAAGACCGTTAAGCCTCGACCCCACATAAAGAACTACAGCAACTAAGGAATGCTGAGAGCAGGAGAAATAGTCTTCCCCAGGAAAAAGAGCACAAATTAGTTTTTGGTCAGTCCTGAATTCACTCCTGACACTTAGCTTCATCTGCCAATGAAAGGTCACACAATTTCTGAGGCCAGCACAACACTCCATAGTCTGCTGTGCTACTAACATTGTATCTCCACTGAAGGCTACCTGTAGTAGGCATCTATGTTTAAGATATGTCTTCCCAAACTTCCAGCATTGGGATGCCAAGTTACAATACATCCTCTTCCTATTCACTCTTAACATTGCCTTTGAAGCAAGTCATTATCCTCAAGTAAAAATTGAAAAGCTTTTATCTGATCTACATAGAAAATCAGTATTGCATGCTTTTGGTAGAAATGTAACTGTGAAAATAAATGTGAAGGAAACAATGTTAATAAATCTTGGTCAGATATTGTTGCCTGCTAAGTGATCAAATCCACATGCCTTCTTTCCTTTTGAAATAGTAGATCTAGAATGGTGTTAAAAACGTATTAGCACCCAACTGAATCTTGCTCTTTGTTGTAACCGCAGGCTGGCTGAAGTGCTGAAGGAAGTGGAACTCTGCACTCCTGAACCAACTGTTATTTGAAGTCCTGGGTGTAAACCGTGTGACATTATCTCCAGTGCTGGGAAACTATGATTTAAGAGATGTTAAGGGGTCCCCTTGGTAAAAGTTTGTGCCCTAGTTCCCAATATTTGAGCTTCTGAGCTTCTCAGATTGCAGTTTGACACAGGACTAGAAATCACCTAGCTCATCTTTCTTGTTCCACATATACGTTAAGGAAACTAAAGCCCAGAATGACACAGTGATTTTTCTAAAGATAACACAGACAAAGTGCCTCAAGAGCCAAGTATAAAGCCTGAACTGCTCTTATCTGCTCGGACACTTTCTCGATCACATTATCCTTCCCTCGTGTTTTTCTCAACTAGGGGGAAGTGAAGCATAGTATGGATCATTTTTAGGTAAAGGCTTAAAAATCATTGTTGCAGCCTAAGAATTTTATTTCATGCTACAAAAAAAAAAGCAAGGGAATTTCACTCCTTTCTATAAATTCACTTTATTTATATGAGGAGTAGTTGCAGCTTTCAACAAATACCAAATTCAGTCCTAAGCACTGGGAACTTATTAAGGATCTTCACAACAAGCCTATGAGGTATATTATCTGTAGCACCCCTACTCTACAGCGGTTATACACAAAGCAGGTAGCTAACTTGCACAGGGTAAATGGTCAGTAACCAGTTCAATTAAAACTGCAGCTGTGTTCCAGAATATGTTCTTTCATTCAAAGTATTATGCTTCCTTTCAACACAAGGAGGGTGACGTTGAGGCTTAGCATACTGAGAGGGGGTGGGGGAGAAAACTTTCTAAAGACAAAAATTCTGAACCAGACCTTTAGAAACTATGTGATAGATATTCAAATATACAAGAATTCAGATCTCATATTGACCCATGAAGAGTTTCAGGACGTTCATTCACTCAAGACCTCAGTTTACACATCTGTCAAATTGGCATAACAGTATCTAATTTAAATTAGAAAATTGTGAAGCCGTCAAAGAAGCCACAATCATTATTTCCTCCTACTAGGGCAGAGTTATTAGGGCTAAGGGCTAGAACAAATAAATAAAAAAGCAGTTGAATTTATATTAAACTGAGAAGCTATTTCAGAGGGCTATATGCAGGAGACCCATGGGTATGTATACTTGATAAAGAAAAAGAGCAAGACAGGCTATTTACCATGTTTCTGCAACATCTCACTTTCTCTCCCATTATTCACCTACTCACAGTAGCTTCCTTTTGGAATAAACTCCTTATTGCTGATGCAGACAGTCTTTATTTCTTTTGGAATTTTAGCAATTAGTAGCATTTCTCTTCAAAAGCAGTCTGTCAAATGCATTTTGTTTGTTTGGGGCCAAGAATCACTATAATACCCTTCTATCATGACCTCTCTGCTTTAAAGATCACCAAATTTGAAATAGACTAATGAGTAAACTTCATAAGGCATGCACAGTAGTTCTCTCCAAGCTCCATAACCCTGCAGGAGCAGCATCTCTGACACTGGCAAAGTGGGGGGCTTCAAGTTCATGTCAACCAGACATTTTAAATGACATTCTGTAGAACTCTGCTTTTGTTTGTGATACACAGTGTCTCTGAGGTAAGATTTTGTTTGATGAAAGTGTTTTATGGCTAAAGACTTAAATAAATTCAGATATTCTAAATGCAAACATGACCTGTCCTTTATCAGATGAGGGAGCGCAGGCCTACAGGGTTGACTAGAATTAATAAGTTGAAAAGACTGCTGTGAACACTGGGTTTGGAGTCAGGGACTCCATTACCAATGCTGTCATTTACAAAATATGTAACCTCAAGGAAGATTCTGAGACTTGGTGTCCTTCCCACTCCCTGGAAAGGCACATCATACTTGGTCTCATGTAGTTGTAACAGAGAAAACATTTATAAAGATGTTTTAAAAACTGTGATGCTCCATTGATGAGTTTATTCATTTAACCAGGTGTTAAAATATGTATTATAAGCTTACTATATCTTTCTGACACTTCTTGGAATTATTTTTTTATTTTTATTTTCTTGGTTTTTTTTTGTTTTTGTTTTTGTTTTTTTGAGACAGGATTTCTCTGTGTTGGTTTGCTGCCTGTCCTTGATCTCACTCTGCAGACCAGGCTGGCCTC